>NC_080166.1:60026665-60371665 GCF_950295315.1 Erinaceus europaeus | reverse complement strand
AAAAAGCTCAAAAAAGCTTATGAGTCACATGCTCTCCTGTTTTGCTTCAGTGGACATACCTATTGAACTTAGGCAATGGTCCTGCTTTTGCTAACAAATAATTAAAATATTTTTGTTCCCTTTAGAACATTACTCTCACTACAATTATTCCATATAACCCTTAAGACTCAAATAAAAAAGAGGGGACTGCATGCCCCAATGTTCAGTTGGCTAAAGCACTAATGGAATAACTACATCAAACCTTTTTAATATTTACAAAAAATCAAACTGTCCACCTATTATCTCTCTTCGGCTTTATCTGATGTGGTTACCTCAAGGACCCCACACCGATATTCAACCCTAGCTTACAATATTTTTCTGGCAATGGATCTCTTAAATTTATCATTCATGACCCCTGGCATAACAGATGGGCCACTGGAATCACTGGAAAACTTTACTACACTGCTGCTTCTAGTTCTCCTTCTGCTGATATTTTCATCTCTCAACAGTTAGTCCCTGCCTCTAGAGAAGTTCAAACTCAAAATATGATAACCAAACATGAACAAGCTCTTTCTCAAGATCTTGCCTCCTGTTCCTCCAACCTTGATCTCTCATCATGGCCTGATTATCTTCAATATGCTGTCTCTCTTATTGATCAATCCCGTGCTCTCCCCAATGCATCAAACTGCTTTCTGTGTGCTTCTCTTAACAGACCCCTTCTAGCTGCTTCACCAGTAAACAATACCCCAGCAAACCTCACCAGCCTACCCAACTCTTCCCTCTCCACTAACTTACCACCCCTTACCTTAATTCCTCTCTACACAGTAGCTATTGACTCTGACTTCATCCTTACATGTCTATTAACTTCCTCCTTTTCTCCCAATGTTCCTTGATGTTCAAGAAACCTCACTTTGTCTTCTAAAGTGTATGCCCCTCCTCTGTTTGTGTTCTGGTGCAATTCCACCCTGTATTTTCGTGTCAACTCTTCTCTACCCGGTCCTTGCCTCCTAGTCTCCCTTGTTCCACAGCTAACCCTCTACGGAGAAGAAGAATTCCATTGGCTGACATCCCACCCAGGACCAAACAGGCAGTGTTTCTTCCCCTGGTCATTGGCATTGTACTGACTGCCTCCACTGGGCTTGCTGGAGGAGCTTTGGGACATTCTCTCTATATGGCTGGATTCATCGAGAATCAACTTCAACAGTCCATTGACTTCACCTCTGACAGTGTGGAGTATCTCCAGAGACAGATAAACTCTCTCGCTATGGTGGCACTCCAGAACCGCAGAGCTCTTGACTTGGTACTGGCAGAACATGTAGGGACATGTATGGCATTGCGAGAAGAATGCTGCTCTTTCATAATTGAATCTGTACTGGTAGAACAAAATGTTGATACTTTGAATGAACTCAGCTGTGACCTTAAGAATTCCCTTTCCTCCTTCAATACTGACTCTTGGTTTTCTTCCTCTCTAACTTCTTGGCTTTTACCTTTTCTAGGCCCCCTTGATGGTTATTGCAGTCCTGTTACTGATTGCTCCTTGCCTTATTCAATTCCTCAAAAAGCGCATACATGACATTATAAACATTACAGTTCAGAAAGTTTCTGTTCATCCCTATACTGCTGTCCCTATGACAGACATGACATCCTTTGCTGATATAGACCCATAAACACTGCTCATCAATAAAAAAAAAAAAAAAAAAAGAAGGAGGAGGAATTGTGGGATTATGTGAAAACATGGCAGAGCATAGGGGAACTCCCCCATCCTTGAGATGGAGGTCTGAAAAGACACCCTGCCCGTCAGTCTCTCCTTTTCGAGGATAGAGCTTGGAGGTAAATGCTTTCCTGACTTAGTTTCCCCTTGTCAGTCTCCCAGGCTTCACAGAGGCCTGCAACCTCTCACACTTAACTCATTCCTCTGCTGCAGACCAAATGATTGCCTGCTTGAAATTTCACTTAAAGTTCACTATGTTAACTATAAGCTCACCATCTTTTGATGACATAAAAAAATAGACTTCAAATTGCCTAGAATTGCCAATACCATCTTGAGGAAAAGAAACAGAAACAGAGGCATCACACTCCCAGATCTCAAACTATATTATAAGGCCATCATCATCAAAACAGCCTGGTACTGGAACAAAAATAGGCACACAGACCAGTGGAACAGAATTGAAAGCCCAGACCTAAACCCCCACACCTATGGACATCTAATCTTTGATAAGGGGGCCAAAAGTATTAAATGGAAGAAGGAGGCTCTCTTCAATAAATGGTGCTGGGAAAACTGGTTGTAACATGCAGAAGAATGAAATTGAACCACCTTATCTCACCAGAAACAAAAATCAACTTCAAATGGATCAAAGACCTGGATCAGACTGGAAACTATCAAATACGTAAAGGAAAACATTGGTGAAACACTTTCCCACCTAAACCTCAAGGACATCTTTGATGAGACAAACCCAATTGCAAGGAAGACTAAAGCAGAAACAAACCAATGGGACTACATCAAATTGAAAAGCTTCTGCACATCCAAAGAAACTATTAAACAAACAGAGAGATCCCTCACAGAATGGGAGAAGATCTTCACATGCCAAACATCAGACAAGAGACTAATCACCAAAATATACAAAGAACTCAACAGACTTAGCACCAAAAAAGCAAATGACCCCATGCAAAAATGGGCAGAGGATATGAACAAGACATTCACTCCAGAGGAGATCCAAAAGGCTAACAAACATATGAAAAACTGTTCCAGGTCGCTGACTGTCAGAGAAATGCAAATAAAGACAACACTGAGATACCACCTCACTCCTGTGAGAATGGCACACATCAAAAAGGACATCAGCAACAAATGTTGGAGAGGCTGTGAGGACAGAGGAACCCTTCTGCACTGCTGCTGGGAAGGTAAATTGGTCCAGCCTCTGTGGAGAGCAGTCTGGAGAACTCTCACAAGGCTAGACATAGACCTTCCATATGACCCAGTAATTCCTCTCCTGGGGATATACCCCAAGGATTCCATAATGCCCCACCAAAAAGATATGTGTACATCTATGTTCATAGCAGAACAATTCATAATAGCTAAAACCTCGAAGGAACCCAGGTGCCAAACAACAGATGAGTGGCTGAGAAAGCTGTGGTATATATACACAATGGAATACTATGCAGCTATTAAGATCAATAAGCACACCTTATCTGACCCATCTTGGACAGAGATAGAAGGAATTATGTTAAGTCAGCTAATTCAGAAAGATAAAGATGAGTATGGGATGTCCCCACTCATCAACAGAAGTTGAGAAAAAAGAACAGAAAGGGAAACTAAAAGCAGGATCTGATTAAATTGAGAGCAGGGCACCAATGTAAAAACCCTGTAGTGAAGGGGAGGGTGGCCATTGGGCTTCCTGGCGTGGGGGGGATGGGGGTGGGGGAGTGGGGGTGGGTGGTGGGGATAGGACACAGTCTTTTGGTGGTGGGAATGGTGTTTATTTACATTCCTATTAAAGTGTAAACATATAAACCACTATTTAATCAATATGAGAGGGGAAAATTGATCATATGTCTAGAACTTCTTAAAACACAGACTGAGTCTTTTTAATACATAGGCTGTCTTTGATATGTTGAGTCTCTCAAAAGCCTAGACCAGGGAGAACAGAAGCAACTAGTAGCACAGCTGTATACAAGATGCTGGGTATTATACCCCAAACCCTAACAAAGGGACTTTCCAAAGTTAACCCAATTACCAAATAATGTGATGATAACAATAACTATCCATTGTTTTCTTGAACCCTAAGACAACAGGAACCTCACATTTCCACTATAGAGCCTATATTTCCCCCAGTCCCGGAACCTTAGGGTGGGGCCCACTTTCCTGCATGCTGCTCTCAATTCAAATCAAATAATATTGCATCTGCGGATCACAACCTAATCAACACAACAAGTGCCATCCCAACATGCTTTACTTCAGACTGTGACCAGAGACTTCAGGTGTGGAATGACAACCCTTCAGCTTCATCACTTAGGTGAGACCTTTCCTTTCATAGTATTCTCTAATTCCATTCCAGGTGTTCCACTCCCCAATAAAGTCCCCAAACCTAGATATAGTCCAGGTCTCCTGAGATAGAGCATAGGTTCACATGTGCCCATAAACTAGGGAAAAATATATACCTGAAAGCAGAAGTACACAAGAACATGCAGGGAATACCCTCCAACACTTCATCTACACTATTCCAGTCTTTAGGTCTGTGATTGTTCAACAATTTGTTTGGCTTTGTACGTTAACTCTCTTTTCAGCCACCAGGTTCCAGATGCCAGCAAGATGCTGACCAGACTTCCCTGGACAGACAACCCCATCAATGTGTCCTGGAGCTCCACTTCCCCAGAGCCCCACCCTACTAGGGAAAGAGAGAGACAGGCTGGGAGTATGGATCAACCAGTCAACGCCTATGTTCAGCAGGGAAGCAATTACAGAAGCCAAACCTTCCACCCTCTGCAACCCACAATGACCCTGGGTCCATACTCCCAGAGGGATAGAGAATGGGAAAGCTATCAGGGGTGGGGATGGGATATGGAGATCGGGTTGTGGGAATTGTGGGGAACTGTAACCCTCTTATTCTATGGTTTTGTTAATGTCTCCTTTCTTAAATAAAAAATAAACAAACAAAACAACAAAATAGACTTCATCACTGCCTTGCCAGTAACTTAACAATGAGACCCCCACACCTCACTTCCTGGATTCTTTGATCACCATGATTTACATCAAACTCTGCCCTTCTCTGCTTTATCTCACTCTACTTATTTAACCATCATGTTTTTCTTAATACCTTTAGATAATTAACATCTCTTGCTTCATGGAAACTAATTGCCTTGACCTTTTGGCATCTCATCAATTCCCATCATTCCTAGCCCTCCCCACCATAGGGGTATTGACCTTTTGAAAACCTATGATTACTGACATATGTGTAAAATGTTCTTTGTTCCACTTGCTATATAAGCTTGTCCTTCTCAGAATAAAATTGGAAATTCATATCTGAATTTCTCCTGGCATTTCTTTCTGCATCACATGATCACTAGAATCAGTCATGGGAAAGCCAGTGGCTTGCCTCTGTTGCGAGGCCACCCACGTGAGTACCAACAGTAGGGGAGTCACTTCACAGGCGGTGAAGTAGGTCTGCAGGTGTCTGTCTTTCTCTCCCCCTCTCTGTCTTCCCCTCCTCTCTCCATTTTTCTCTGTCCTATCCAACAACGAACGACATCAACAATAACAATAATGACCACAACAAGGCTACAAAAACAGTGGCAACAAAAGAGGGTAAAAATGGCCTCCAGGAACAGTAGGTTCATGGTGCAGGCACTGAGACCCAACAATAACCTTGGAGGCAAAAAAAAAAAAAATGAAAATCAACACTGTACTGGTAGGTGGCCAGGTTGGCTGAGGAGGGCGGCGCGACTGATCCAGGGATGGGTTTGTGGGTCTGTGTGGAGGTGGGGATGAGCAGGACCTGTCAACTGGGGGTGTGAGGTGGATGGGGGGAGGGTGGCTGTCACAGGAGCACTTTCACTAGGGCTGGAGTTAGTGAGCAGGGCACCCGGAAGAAAGAGGAAAAGAGAGGAGTGAAGAGGAGAGGAATGGATAGGAGCTGGGAAACCCACCATGACAGAGGCAGGCAGGCAGGCAGGCAGGCAGGCAGGCAGCTCTGGCCCCGGGCTCCAGGGCTCCAGGACTCCTGGGCATACCTCCTCCTTCCCTGGCTAGGCTGCCAGCCCCCAATATCCACATGGAGGGGAAAACTTTGCAAGTGGTGAAGCAGTGTTGCAGGTGTCTCTATCTCTCTCCCTCTCTATCTCCTCCTGTTCTCTAGATTTCTGGCTGTCTCTATCCAATAAATAAATAAAGATAATTTAAAAATTAAAAAAAAGAATTTTGACTTGAATTCTTCCTATTTTTCTAAAATACATACAGAATAATCAACTCATATTAGGCATCCTAAATAAATAATGATTCTGTCAGTTTGGCATCAAGACTATATGAACTCAGAGAAGAAAAGTGCCAATCATATAAAGATAAATTCAGATGCCTTATTTTTGTTTTCTATGAAGTACATGCACAAAGCGCAAGGATTGGCTTAAGGATCCCTGTTCGAGCCCCTGACTCCCCACCTGCAGGGGAGTTCATTTCACAGGTGGTGAAGCAGGCCTGCAGGTGTCTATCCTTCTCTCCCCCTCTCTGTCTTCCCCTCCTCTCTCCATTTCTCTTTGTCCTATCCAACAACAAACAACATCAACAACAACAGTGATAACCACATCAAGGCTACAACAACAAGGGCAACAAAGGGGAAAAAATGGCCTCCAGGAGCAGTGGATTCATGGTGCAGGCAGAGCCACAGCAATAACCATGGAGGCAAAAAAAAGTACAGTATGCCTTTAGTCTGTAGTTTGATGTCTACTATCTATATATATGGATAGTATATGGCCCATAAATTTCTGAGATGTATCATGTTAAAATAAAGATATGCAATCAGGATATGTTTGCCTTATGTAATATCTCATAAAAATTAGTGGTTCTGGCTTCTGTTCATTCCCTAAATTTGTAAAAGAAGATATCTCATTTTTTCTCTATTTTAAATCATTTTCCACAACAGCTTGGTTATTATATGGTTACATTAATTTTTTTTTTAAGAGATCTCCTGTTCTGTAAGGAATCTCTGTTTTGGCGGTAGTTTCTTTTGCTGTGGAAAAGCTTTACAATTTGATGCAGTTATTCATTTATTTATGTTTTTATCTTCCTTTGAATTGTGCCACTAAATATAAATTAGATGGAAAAGATTTCTGCCAATATTTCCCTCTATGGATTTGATAGCTTCTAGTCTAACATCCAAGGCCTTGATCCATTTGGAATTTACTTTTCTTTGTGGTAAAATGTAGAAGTTCCATTTCATTGTTCTGCACATTTCAACCTGATTTTTCTAACACTATTTGTTGAAGACACTCTCCTTTCTCCATTGTTTAGTTTGGGTTCCTTATACAAAATTAAAGGTCCATAGATGTGGGGACTTATTACTGTGTTCTCAATTCAAATCCACCTCTCTTGCGGGTGGGGGTAGATAGCATAATGGTTATGCAAAACAGACTCTCAAGCCTGAGGCTCCGTCAAATCCACCTCTCAGTGTGTCTATTTTTTGTCCCAGAAAAGGCAGTTTTAATTATAATGTCACTATAATCGTTTGAGATCTGAGGGATTGATGCCTGCAGCCTTGCTCTTTTTTCTCAAGATTGTTTTGGTGATTCCAGGTGTTTTCTGGTTCCAAATAAACATTTGTAACTTTTGTTCTATTTTCTTAAAAAAATGGGTGAGAACTTAGTATTACATTACATTTGTACATGGCCCTGCTAGTGAGTATTACATTACATTTGTACATGGCCCTGCAAAATCCTTAACTGCTTACTCCTCTGTAAGGCACATGGCCCTATTAATCCAGAGCCCCTGAGCCATATAGGAGCCACCACCCTAAGAACTTCCCATGGTCTAACTTCTGTGTTATCTTCATTGCAAATACAAACTACGGGCAACTCACAGCTGTCCTAGAATTCCACCCCGGGCTTACAAACTACATTCTCACTCATGGCAATACAAGCACTACTGACAGATTTAGCGAATCCAGACCTCCCACCAACCATCCATCTTGCAGGTGAGTCAGTCCTGATAGTAACAGCATTCTCTGAATCCAATCTCACTATTTTTCTCACAGGAGTAAATTCAGTACTCACAGCAATTTCCTCGCTCTATTTGTTCATTACTATACAGCGGGGTCAATCATCACAGCACATTAGTAACACAACATCTTCCTTCACAGGAGGAAATGCACTTAAACGCTTCATATTGTCCATCTTCTAACAATCACACCGCATAGTATTCTAGGATCTCCATTCTGATAACAGGTCAATGAACATTAGACTGTGAGCCTAACATAAGAAATTTACAGGCTCTTATTCACAGTCTGCGACAGCTGCTCCTTCCTGCAGCTCACCTACCCTGCTCCCCACGCTCCCCTGGGAGATCTCCGAGCTCCCACTCTGCCCACCTGCCCCGGCTCACCTGCCCCACCTTTCCCACTCTCGCCCTTCAATATCCTCCAGATCCCCTGCCCCATGTGCCCACTCTCTCCTTACTGGGCCCCAGGCCCCTTTTCCCCACTCTCCCCTCCCCCCACCTTGCCTTCCCCCCTCCTCCAGCCCTGACTAGGCCCAGCTGCCCCTACCTGGCTGCTCACCTGCTCAGGTGTCTCCACAGACCACAAGCCAAGCTGCAGGGCCAAGCAGGGAGCTGAAGCCCTGGCTGCTCCTGGAAGCGCTGGACACCTCCATGCACAGCACACACTCTGGGGGCGTCGCACAGAAACCGGTTCTGCCCCCATCCGAGGAGGGAAGACAAGCACAGCTGCTCCATCGTGGCCTTTCCACCTGCACAACGTGACTTCAGAGCGTGTCTTCCCAGCAGTCCTTGAGGCAGCAGCCAATCAGGAGGGTGCAGGGGGTTCCAGGGAGCCAATCAGATGCTGCGCAGCCAGCCCAGCTCAGACAGACAGTCGGGGCAGAGGAGGAGCGAGACCATGCCCCCAGCCTGTCCTGGCTGCTCAGGAACTGAAATCGGAAGTGACATGGGCCCCTTGCCTCAGCAGGGCTCACTAGGCCTTCCTAGCAGTGTGAACCACTAGAAAGAGGCTCAGCCGGCCTCTTATTCGGATAGCCACTTGCTGCTCTGGGAATGTTCACAAGAGGGCAGGGGACTCAAGAGGGAAGGGGAAAGAGGCAGCCTCTGGGCTTCCTCCCTGCCTGTGAAGCTTCCCCTGCTGCTGGACCCATGGTTTTGCACCCCAGCCCTGACACTAAGCGAGCTGGTGCTCAGCCAGGGCGTGTCTGTCCTGTGGGCGGCTTCCCGCGTCCCCAGAGCTGAGCTGCCTCAGGTCACTGCTGAGTTGACTGTCCGAGCTGTACCCTGGCTCAGGGGCTACGGGGACTGTCTAGGGGCGTTTCCAGCTCTAGAAGCTAGGAAGCCAAGGGCTTACTCGCCACTTCGTTATTATTATTACTTACTTCACCGAGCATCATCACTTACACTCCCATGGATGTGACATATACTTGTGAAATTTTTTTTTTGGAGTGTGATTGGGAGCTGGGACTCTGGGGGGCTGACTTCCCAGGTTTCTTTCTTTTTCATTTTTATTTATAAAAAGGAAACTGACAAAAACCATAGGATAAGAGGGGTACAATCCACACAATTCCCACCACCAGAACTCCGTATCTCATCCCCTCCCCTGACAGCTTTCCTGTTCTTTATCCCTCTGGGGGTATGGACCCAGGGTCATTGTGGGATGCAGAAGGTGGAAGGTCTAGCTTCTGTAATTGCTTCCCCACTGAACATGGATGTTGACAGGTGGATCCATACTCCCAGCCTGTCTCTCTCTTTCCCAAGTGGGGCAGGGCTGTGGGGAAGTGGAGCTCCAGGACACATTGGTGGAGTCGTCTGCCCAGGGAAGTCAGGTTGGCATCATGGTAGCATCTGCAACATGGTGCCTGAAAAAGCATTAGGATATAAAGCAGAACAAATTGTGGAATAATCATGAACCTAAAGGCAAGAATATAGCAGATGAAACTTGGGATCTTCATTTTGGAAAAAGCTAGTAGGTCTATTTTAAGTATATTCCAATGAGCCCATAACTTTGCCTAGGCCTAATAGCTAACATGTAGATGGACCAACGTAATTATCTAGAGATGGTGTCAGAGTTGGAAAAAGTAGTGGAAAGCTGGATCAGGGAAGAGTGTAGCTCCCAAATATGGGAAAAGTATATAAATATTGTTATAATTGTAAACCTCATCGATTTGATTTGGGGCCCATATTTGTCACAGGAGCCTGTATAACCACTGTATCCCTGTAGGTCTGAGCTCACATTCTGTGGTCATGGCTAGGAACATTCTAGGCTGCATTAATTTCAAGACCCGTCCTCCTCCTGTGGTAGACTATGTTGGCCAACCTCCCTTTGGGGAATGGAACATTCCCTACCATTACTGATCCACATAGAGGCCCACATTATGTAGTTTCTGATGGAGATGACCAGTGAAAGTGACAAGAGGGTCTGTTAGAGGTCTAGGCCCATCATGTCTGTATGGGAATCCCAGAAATCCCCAGCTAGGACCCTAGGTGACCAGAGAGTCATCATTAAAGTATGCCAGTCTCTTGCCCTTATTCAACTTATGCAGTCCTTACTTTGTCTGACAAGGTTAACTTTGGAGTGATGTAGGGACCTGTAATAGGAGATAGGTGAGGAGGGTATCTAGGTCTATGTAGAAACTGTTTCATTAGTTACTTTAAGGTGAAATTTTAGGACTTTTACTTGCTTGTTGCATTTATTGACTCACTGCAAATTATTACTCATTTTTGCTTTAAGGTATATATTTTCCCCTAACTATGGATACATGTACATATGCCCTATTTCATGGGCCCTGGTCTGTATTTCAGTTTTGAGGTTTTGTTAGAAAATGCACCAACTGAAATGGAACTGAGTTCTTTGTGGGGGTCAGGTGATAGCATAGCAGGTTAAGAGCACATGGCTTTAAGCATAAGGATCCCAGTTTGAGCCCCTGGCTCAAAACCTGCAGGGAGGTTGCTTTACAAGTGGTGAAGCAGGTCTGCAGGTGTCTATCTTTCTCTCCCCCTCGCTGTCTTTCCCTCCTCTCTCCATTTCTCTCTGTCCTATCCAACAACAACATTGATAACAACAAGAAGGATAAACAACAAGGTCAACAAAAGGGAAAAAATAACCTCCAGGAGCAGTGGATCCATGGTGCAGGCACCGAGCCCAAGCAATAACCCTGGAGGCGAAAAAGTGAAGAATAATAATAAAAAAGGGAGTTCTGTCAGCTTGGAAAGGTCTCACCAGGGAAATGAAGCTGGAGGTTTGACATCCCAGGCCTGCCATCTATTGGACACTGTCTGAAGTGAAACACATCAAGGAGGTACTGGTTGTATTGATCATGTTAAGCTGCAGTACCAATTGAGGTTTTTCACAGTCATTTAGAATTCATTCACTTGGGCAGAGCAGATAGCATAATGGCTATTAAAAAATATGTTCTTACCCATGAATTTTAAACCCCAGATTCAGTCCCCAGCATCACCATATGCCAGAGCTGAGCATAGCTCTCTCTGTGTACTTCTCTATCACCTTAAATTTTAAATCAACTATATATTTGTGTGTATTTTAAAAAGAAATTGTTTACTCACCTTATTTTTCTTTTACTTGAAAAAATATATATTCTACTAGCCATTATCTAGTATACTTTCCAAATCTTCTGCTTTTTCTTTCTTTCTTTCTTTTTTTAAGATTACAGTTTTTATTGTTTCTGAGAGACACACTAGTCTGCCTCCTCCACCCACTCTACTGCATGACCAAAGCAAATGAGCCTGGAACCCAAAATATGAATGTGCAATGGAAAAGGGGAACCCCTGCTGTTTCTAATATGCTTTCAGAATAAATAATAATATATGTATTTCAGCTATTATCATTTTTCAGTTTTAGAATTTCCACTTGATTCTACTTTTTATTTTCCATTTTTGGGTTGATTTTTTTTTCAGTATTAAAATTATAGCAGAGATCACATCGGCACCTCAGATGAATATGGGCCCAAGGTCACATCAAATTGATGGGGCTTACAGTCAACAATATTTATACACCTTTTCCATATTTGGGAGCTACTCTCTTCCCTGATCCAGCTTTGTGGCCCTTTTTCCAGCCATGACATCATCTCCCCAGACAATAACTTGGATCTACCTGCATATCAGATTTCAGGCTCAAGGGGAAAAAATAGTATAGCCACAGACCCTTTGGAATATAACTAAAATATGCCTACTAACTATCTACAAAATGGGGACCCCTCCCCAACTCTTCATCTGCACTGCTCCAACCTTTAGCTTCATGTTTAGTCAACAAGTTGTTTGGATTTATATGTTAACTCTCCTTTCAGCCACCAGGTTCCAGATAATACCATCATGCCAACCAGACTTCCCTAGAGAAACGACCCACCAATGTGTCCTCGAGCCTTGCTTCCCCAGAACCCTGCCCCACTAGGGAAAGAGAGAGACAGGCTGGGAGTATGGATCCACCTGCCTATGCCCATGTTCAGCGGGGAAGCAATTACAGAAGTCAGTCTGATTGCTATGGCAAGAACTTCCAATATTATGTTTAAGAATAATGGTAATAATGCTGATAATATACAGCCCTGTCTGGTCCCCAATCAGATGGGGGATGCTTTCAACTTCTGTCCGTTGAGTATGATTTTCGCTGTAGGTTTGCTGTATTTGAACTCCACTATCTTGAGGTATTTCTCAACTATTCATATTTCTGTAGTGTTAGGAACATGAATGGGTGTTAGATTTTGTCAAAGGCTTTCTCTACATCTATTGAGATAATCATGTGGTTTTTGGTTTTGCTTTTATTGATGTGGTGAATGGAAATTGATTGACTTACGTATAATGAACCAGCGTTACATTACTGGGATAAATATCACTTGGTCATGATGAACAATCTTTTCTATATACTGCTGTATCTTGTTGGCTAGAATCTTATTCAGTATTATAGCATCTTATGTTCAACAGAGATATTGATGTGCAGTTTTCCTATTTTGTTGTGTCCCTATCTGCTTTTGGTATCAGGGTGATGTTGGCTTCATAGAAGGTGGAAGGGAGTGTTCCGGTTTCTTTGTTCTTTTGGAATAGGTTTTAAAGTATAGTTGTTATTTTTTCCTCAGCCTGACATCTGATATGCAGGTGGATCCAAGTTATTGTCTTGGGAGATGTTATCATGGCTGGAAAAAAGACCAGAAAGCTGTATCAGGGAAGATAGTCGCTACCAAGTATAGGAAAGGTGTATAAATATTGTTGGCTGTAAACTCTGATCTGAGGCCCATATTCAGCTTAGAAGCCTATGTGACCTCTGCATCCCTGTAGATCATAGCTCACATTCTCTGGTCATGAGTAGGAATGTTCCAAGCTGCCCCAGTTTCAGGAGCCATCTCCCTCAGGTGGAAGATAAGAGTATGTTAAAAATATTAAAACTATCTTTGATTATCAAGTGAACTAAAACTTTAGCAATTGTTAGGACAGTATACATCTATAAGAGAGGCAGTTGGCAGAAGGGAGGGGGGATAAGATCAAGGAAAGGTGAAGGTTTCCGGTGCTGGTAGGGAACAACACAGTCATCTGGAGGAGTGAAACAGCCTGTGGGTGACATGAGCAGGAGAGCCTGTGAGCTGGGTTGGGTCAGAGGCATGGAATGGGGTGGGGGAGTGAGGTGGGTGGCTATCATGGGAACACTGTCATTAGGGCTGTAGCTGGTGAGCAGGGCACCCTGAAGACAGGACAGAGGATAGGATAGGATAGGATAGGATAGGATAGGATAGGATAGGATAGGATAGGATAAGATAGTAAATGGGAAACCCACCTAAACAGAGGCAAGCATACAAGCAGCCACCATCCTGGCATGCAGGCAGCTGTGGCCTGGGCTCCCGGGTTCCCTGGCGCACCTCCTCCTTTCCTGTCTCGGCTGCCAAACCTGAGGTCCGTCGTCGTCAGTAGAGCTGTCCTCCCGTCTGTCCGTCCCTCTGTGACTGGGCCCTGGTGTCAAGGAGCTGCCACCTGCCCTAGCGGCTGGGCAGTTGAGCCGCCCAGTGCCAGTGCACCTGTGCACAGAATCCTGGGGACATCACAGAGGGCTTGCCCAGTTGCTAGGACACGGGGTCCCCACCCACCCAGTTGACCCCTTGGGTGGTGCTTGTGGCAGAGGCCTTGAGCCTCACTGAACTTGACCTGAGGGGTGGTGGCCAGCCGCCAGAGCCATGGCCCCAAGCCAGAGACCCAGCTGATGGCCAGGTAGGTGGGTGTAAGTCTCCAGACCATTCAGTCAGTCCCTGGCTCTTTGGACCTGCCTGCCTCCATCTCCACCCACTCTTCAGTCCCGCCCCCTTCCCCAGGAGGCCCATCTTCCCCTTGCCCCCTGCCCCCCAGCTCCCCAAGTGTACCCTACTGTGTGCCACCCTGAGCTTTTCTGCCACCTTCCTGCTGCCCTCCAGCCCTGGGGCACCTGGGCCAGCCCAGCTGCCATCTCACCATCCAGAAGGGGGACCTAACCTAAACCAGTCCCTCCCCACCCCACCCCCCACCACACACCAAGCCCTGCACACACTCAGGGACTCCCCTGCCTGCAGCCTGCATCCCAGAGAGTCTCCCTCTGCCCCTCAACCCCCCTTCCAAACCCTGCCCTGCTCCCCCCGCCACCCCCCACTGAACACAACTTGGGCTAGAGCAGCCCACAGGAACTCCTCTCTCTACCCCCTCCACCCCATCTGCATCAAGGAAGTAAAGATTCCTTTTCTCTTGTTGTAGGGGAGGGAGTTGAGTGTGTCCAATGTTCTGGGGAGCATGAATGCCAAATAATCTACAATGTAACATTTGGGTCTGAGGCCGCCCACCTCCTACTGTGCTTCTAGGCCTAGGACTGGGTAAAACACCCCACCCTGAGCACCAGGTGTGGCTGGAGAAGTTGCTCTTCCTGTGGACTTAGAGACACACAGACAAGAGTTTTCAGGTTCCAGACCTGTACTTCCCAGGAGCCGGTGATTCACTGGGGAAAAAAACAAAAAAACTCTGTTGCTGCCTGGAACTCCTGTCTGATGCCTGTTTCTCGGTGAAAAAAGGGAAAGATCTTTTTGGGAGGGAGCAGGACCAAGATGCTGGCAGGCGGAATCCTTGGAGGGTGGATGGGAAAGCCCTCCTGCCAGGGCTCCAGAGCCCCAGCTGCTATTCCAGGAGCACTCTTATACCAGAGATCCCCCCAACCCCCGCTCGTGTTATCTCATGACACTATTTCCAGGACTGATCCTCAGGATAATGAGGATTCTAAAATAAACAGGTCATATTGCTGTAAAAAGCAAATTCAGGGGCGTCGGGCGGTGGCGCAGTGGGTTAAGCGCATGTGGCGCAAAGTGCAGGAACCGGCGTAAGGATCCCGGTTCGAGCCCCCGGCTCCCCACCTGCAGGGGAGTCGCTTCACAGGCGGTGAAGCAGGTCTGCAGGTGTCTGTCTTTCTCTCCCCCACTCTGTCTTCCCCTACTCTCTCCATTTCTCTCTGTCCTATCCAACAACGAATTGCGTCAACAAGGGCAATAATAATAACCACAACGAAGCTACAACAAGGGCAACAAAAGGGGGAAAAAAAAATGACCTCCAGGAGCGGTGGATTCATGGTGCAGGCACCGAGCCCAGCAATAACCCTGGAGGAGAAAAAAAAAAAAGTAAATACAGGGGAGTTGGGCTAAGGTATCCCAGAGGGTTATGTGCTCAAGGCAGGAAGCACAGGGACTGGTGGAAGAATCCCATTTGGAGCCCCTGGCTCCCCACCTGCAGGGGAGTCCCTTCACAGGCAGTGAAGCAGACCTGCAGGGCTCTGACTCCCCCTCCCACCTCTGTCTTCCCCCCCTTCATTTCTCTGTGTCCTATGCAATGACAATAACAACAACAATGATAATAATATACACTACAAACATCAAGCAACAAGGGCAGCAAAAGGGGACAAATGGTCTGCAGGAGCGTTGGATTCATGGTGCAGGCACCAAGCCCTGCAGTAACCCAGGAGGCAAACAAATTAATAAGTACATAAATAAATACATAAATAAATAAAATTTATTTATGTATTTATTTACAGGCAATATACATGTATACACATGTGTGTGCTTCAACTGTAAATGTTAATGCACTTTTATTGTTTTCTTTCTTACCTAGCCAAGAAAATTTCTTTTCATTGCTAAAGGAATGTCACATTCAGGGGACCAGGCAGTGCTGCACCTGGTTAAGCACTCACTTCACAGTGCAAGAGGACCTGGCTTCAAGACCCTGGACCCTACCTGCACTGCAGGGGGAACGCTTGACAAGTGGTGAAGCAGTGCTGCAGGTGTCTGTCTGTCTCTCACCCTCTCTATGCCTCCCTTCCCTCCCGATTTCTATCTCTATCCAATCAATAAATAAAGATCAATGAAAAAATTAATTAAATAAAACAAAGAAAGAAAAAAGAAGAAGCAGTACCTCAACACTTCAAGGGCCCGCTCAGGACACTGCCATCCCTGTTGAGATCCTCACAGCATCCCATACCCAGGAAGGGCAAAGACACCTTTTTCTTTTCTTTTCTTTTTTTTTTTTCAACTGAGTTTATTATATTGACTGATTTATTTCTTTATTGGGGAATGAATGCTTTACATTAGAAAGTAAATACAAACATCTGTACATGCATAACATTTCCCACTAGGTCCTCTGTCACTCTTTTGGGACCTGTATTCTCCCCCACCTCCATTCCAGCAAAAGACACCTTATCTTTTGAGTGTCTGAGGAATTCACTTACGTGGCCAGTCTTCCTGGCATGTTCCCCTATTTCTCACGTGCAGGTCAGTATCCAGGTCCTCCAGGAGGGATCGATCCTCGGCTGTATAGGGGCTATGCGGAGGGAGATATTGTTGAAGCTGAAGATACCCTTCTCCCCTGATGAACACAAAAGCAGCAGCGGCCAGGGAGCCCCCAACCTGTAGACCCTCCCTGTAGACCTGGATGGATATGGAAATAAAAAAGGTTGAAGCATGGCAATGAGGAATGGGAGTGTCACCCAGGAAGGGCTGGAGGGACGGACCTAAGTCCAGCCGGCCATGGACTCCTGAGACTGAGGGATCCTAGAGGCTGCTGCCCTCTGGGGTAATAGCTCAGGTACCCCCTTCTACACCTGCCCGCCTGCCCCAGACACACACCCTTGATCTGGTCTGGTTACCCCGGTGCCTCTTGCTTGCAGCTGGCTCACTGGCTCCTTCCATTGGGGGGCTGAGGAGGGCAGCAGGGCTGATCCAGGAGGTTGGGTGGGGGGGATTGTGAATTTGGTTGCAGTGAGCAGGTGAGCCTGTGAGCCTGGTCGGGTCAGGGGCAGGGAGGGGAAGGGTGGCGGGCACAGGAGCACTGTCACTAAGGCTGGAGCTGGTGAGCAGGGAACCCAGAAGCGAGAACAGAGGAGAGGAGAGGAGAGGAGAGGAGAGGAGAGGAGAGGAGAGGAGAGGAGAGGAGAGGAGAGGAGAGGAGAGGAGAGGAACTAGGAAACCCACCTCAACAGAGGCAGGCATGCAAGCAACTGCCTTCCTGGCATGCAGCAGCTGTGGCGTAGGCTCGTGGGGCTCCCTGACGCACATCCTCCTTTCATCTTTCGGCTGCCAATCCTGAGGTCCATCGTGGGTGAGAGCTGTCCTCCCGTCTGTCCGTCCCTCTGTGCCTGGGTCCTGGGGTCAAGGCGCTGCCACCTGCCCTAGTGGCTGGGCAGAAGAGCTGCCCGGTGCCAGAGCACCTGCGCACAGAATCCTGGGGACGTCACAGAGGGCTTGCCCAGTTGCTAGGACACGGGGTCTCCGCCCACCCAGTTGACCCCTTGGGTGGTGCTTGTGGCAGAGGCCTTGAGCCTCACTGAACTTGACCTGAGGGGTGGTGGCCAGCCGCCAGAGCCATGGCCCCAAGCCAGAGACCAAGCTGATGGCCAGGTAGGTGGGTGCAGGTTTCCAGACCTGTCAGTCAGTTCCTGGCTCTTTGAACCTGCCTGCCTCCAGCTCCATCCACTCTTCAGTCCTGCCACCTTCCCCAGGAGGCCCATCTTCCCCTTGCCCCCTGTCCCCCAGCTCCCCAAGTGTACCCTACTGTGTGCCACCCTGACCTCCTTTTCTGCCACCTTGCTGCTGCCCTCCAGCCCTGGGGGACCTGGGCCAGGCCAGCTGCCATCTCACCAACCAGAAGGGGGACCTGCCCTACTCCTGTCCCTCCCCCTACCACACACACACCAAGCCCTGCACACACTCAGGGACTCCCCTGCCTGCAGCCTGCATCCCAGAGTCTCCCTCTGCTCCTCAAGCCCCCTTCCAAACCCTGCCTAGCTCCCCTGCCTCCCCCCCCACACACACACACAACCTGGGCTAAAGCAGCCCACAGGAACTCCTCTCTCTACCCCATCCACCCTATCTGCATTAAGGAAGTAAAGATTCCTTTTCTCTTGTTGTAGGGGAAGGAGCTGATTCTGTCCAATGTTCTGGGGAGCATGAATGCCAAACAATCTACAATGTAACATTTGGGTCTGAGGCCGCCCACCTCCTACTGTGCTTCTAGGCCTAGGACTGGCTAAAACACCCCACCCTGAGCACTAGGTGTGGCTGGAGAAGTCGCTCTTCCGGTGGACTTAGAGACACACAGACAAGAGTTTTCAGGTTCCAGACCTGTACTTCCCAGGAGCCGGTGATTCACTGGGGAAAAAAACAAAAAACTCTGTTGCTGCCTGGATCTCCTGCCTGATGCCTGTTTCTCGGTGAAAAAAGGGAAAGATCTTTTTGGGAGGGAGCAGGACCAAGATGCTGGTAGGCGGAATCCTTGGAGGGTGGATGGGAAAGCCCTCCTGCCAGGGCTCCAGAGCCCCAGCTGCTATTCCAGGAGCTCTCTGATACCAGAGATCCCCCCAACCCCCGCTCGTGTTATCTCATGACATTATTTCCAGGACTGATCCTCAGGATAATGAGGATTCTAAAACAGGTCATATTGCTGTAAAAAGTAAATACGGGGAGTAGGGCTAAGGTATCCCAGAGGGTTATGTGCTCAAGGCAGGAAGCACAGGGACTGGTGGAAGAATCCCATTTGGAGCCCCTGGCTCCCCACCTGCAGGGGAGTCCCCTCACAGGCGGTGAAGCAGACCTGCAGGGCTCTGACTCCCCCTCCCACCTCTGTCTTCCCCCCCTTCATTTCTCTGTGTCCTATGCAACGACAGTAACAACAACAACGATAATAATATCCACAACAATCATCAAGCAACAAGGGCAGCAAAAGGGGACAAATGGTCTGCAGGAGCGTTGGATTCATGGTGCAGGCACCAAGCCCTGCAGTAACCCAGGAGGCAAACAAATTAATAAGTACATAAATAAATACATAAATAAAATTACAGGCAATATACATGTACACACATGTGTGTGCTTCAACTGTAAATGTTAATGCACTTTTATTGTTTTCTTTCTTACCTAGCCAAGAAAATTTCTTTTCATTGCTAAAGGAATGTCACATTCAGGGGACCAGGCAGTGCTGCACCTGGTTAAGCACTCACTTCACAGTGCAAGAGGACCTGGCTTCAAGACCCTGGACCCTACCTGCACTGCAGGGGGAACGCTTGACAAGTGGTGAAGCAGTGCTGCAGGTGTCTGTCTCTCACCCTCTCTATGCCTCCCTTCCCTCCCGATTTCTATCTCTATCCAATCAATAAATAAAGATCAATGAAAAAATTAATTAAATAAAACAAAGAAAGAAAAAAGAAGCAGTACCTCAACACTTCAAGGGCCCGCTCAGGACTCTGCCATCCCTGTTGAGATCCTCACAGCATCCCATACCCAGGAAGGGCAAAGACACCTTTTTCTTTTCTTTTCTTTTTTCAACTGAGTTTATTATATTGACTGATTTATTTCTTTATTGGGGAATGAATGCTTTACATTAGAAAGTAAATACAAACATCTGTACATGCATAACATTTCCCACTAGGTCCTCTGTCACTCTTTTGGGACCTATATTCTCCCCATCCCCATCCCAGCAAAAGACACCATCCCAGCAAAAGACACCTTATCTTTTGAGTGTCTGAGGAATTCACTTACGTGGCCAGTCTTCCTGGCATGTTCCCCTATTTCTCACGTGCAGGTCAGTGTCCAGGTCCTCCGGGAGGGATCAATCCTCGGCTGTATAGGGGCTATGCGGAGGGAGATATTGTTGAAGCTGAAGATACCCTTCTCCCCTGATGAACACAAAAGCAGCAGTGGCCAGGGAGCCCCCAACCTGTAGACCCTCCCTGTAGAACTGGATGGATATGGAAATAAAAAAGGTTGAAGCATGGCAATGAGGAATGGGAGTGTCACCCAGGAAGGGCTGGAGGGACGGACCTAAGTCCAGCCAGCCCTTTACTCCTGAGACTGAGGGATCCTAGAGGCTGCTGCCCTCTGGGGCAATAGCTCAGTTACCCCCTTCTACACCTGCCCACCTGCCCCAGACACACACCCTTGATCTGGGCTGGTTACCCCGGTGCCTCTTGCTTGCAGCTGGCTCACTGGCTCCTTCCGTTGGGGGGCTGAGGAGAGCAGCAGGGCTGATCCAGGGGGTATGTTGGGGGGGTTGTGAGTGTGGGTGCAGTGAGCTGGTGAGCCTATGAGCAGGGTCGGGTCAGGGGCAGGGAGGAGGAACGGTGGCGGGCATAGGAGCACTGTCACTAGGGCTGGAGCTGGTAAGCAGGGAACCCAGAAGAGAGGACAGTGGAGAGGAGAGGAGTGGAACTAGGAAACCCACCTCAACAGAGGCAGGCATGCAAGCAGCTGCCTTCCTGGCATGCAGCAGTTGTTGCTTGGGCTCCTGGGGCTCCCTGGCGCACCTCTTCCTTTCCTCTCTTGACTGCCAACCCTGAGGTCCATCGTGGGTCAGAGCTGTCCTCCTGTCTGTCCAGCCCTCTGTGCCTGGGCCCTGGGGTCAAGGCGCTGCCACCTGCCCTAGCAGCTGGGCAGATGAGCTGCCCAGTGCCAGTGCACCTGCGCACAGAATCCTGGGGACATCACAGAGGGCTTGTGCAGTTGCTAGGACACGGGGTCCCCACCCACCCAGTTGACCCCTTGGGTGGTGCTTGTGGCAGAGGCCTTGACCCTAACTGAACTTGACCTGAGGGGTGGTGGCCAGCTGCCAGAGCCATGGCCCCAAGCCAGAGACCCAGCTGATGGGCAGGTAGGTGGGTGCAGGTCTCCAGACCATTCAGTCAGTCCCTGGCTCTTTGGACCTGCCTGCCTCCAGCTCCACCTACTCTTCAGTCCTGCCCCCCTTCCCCAGGAGGCCCATCTTCCCCTTGCCCCCTGTCCCCCAACTCCCCAACTGTCCCCTACTGTGTGCCTCCCTGACCTTTTCTGCCACCTTGCTGCTGCCTTCCAGCCCTGGGGGACGTGGCCCAGCCCAGCTGCCATCTCACCATCCAGAAGGGGGACCTGCCCTATTCCTGTCTCTCCCCTCACACACACACACCAAGCCCTGCACACACTCAGGGACTCCCCTGCCTGCAGCCTGCATCCCAGAGAGTCTCCCTCTGCTCAACCCCCCTTCCAAACCCTGCCTAGCTCCCCTGTCCCCCCCCACAACCTGGGCTAGAGCAGCCCACAGGAACTCCTCTCTCTACCCCCTCCACCCCATCTGCATTAAGGAAGTAAAGATTCCTTTTCTCTTGTTGTAGGGGAGGTGGTTGATTCTGTCCAATGTTCTGGGGAGCATGAATGCCAAACAATCTACAATGTAACATTTGGGTCTGAGGCCGCCCACCTCCTACTGTGCTTCTAGGCCTAGGACTGGGTAAAACACCCCACCCTGAGCACCAGGTGTGGCTGGCGAAGTTGCTCTTCCTCACTAGTCTTTGGGCCACTTCCCTGACTGTCTGATCTGCCAACCTATTGCCTCGTGAGACTTCTGAGTCACCTTTTGGTGTCCCCTACAGTGGATGACCCCAACCTTCTCTGGTTCCCAAACAGCTGCTAGGAGGGCCAGTATTTCCTGGGCACGCTTGATAGCTTTCCCTCCAGCTGTCAGCAGTCCTCTCTCTTGATACAGAGCCCCATGGACATGAACAGTGGCAAAAGCATACCTGCTGTCTGTGTACACATTTATCTTCTTCCCTGCTCCCCACTTGAGTGCTTGAATGAGTGCTATCAGCTCCGCCTTCTGTTATGATTTCCCTTGTGTCAAGGATACAGCCCACTTGACCTCCTGGTTGGTGACCACCGCGGCACCTGTATACTGTACGCCGTCCTCCATGAAACTGCTTCCATCCGTGTAGAGGGTTTCCTGTGCATCCGTTAGTGGGATGTCAGGTCAGCTCTCAGCGAGGTCAGGGCTTCCAAGATCTCTCCACAGTCATGGGTGGCGTCTTCCTCTGGGTTTAGGAGCAGGGTAGCTGGATTTAAGGCTGCAGTCTGCTTGAAAGTAATGCGAGGTGGGTCCAGCAGCAGTACCTGATAATGGGTGACCCGAGAATTGGTCATCCATCGTACCGGAGGGGAGTAAAGTAAGCTGGCCAGGTTGTAGGCTGTGGCGATTTCTAGGGTCTGCCCAAAAGTCAGTTTGGTAGTCTCTTTCACCAGTAGGGTGGCTGCCGCCACTGTCCTCAGACACCCAGGCCATCCAGCCGCTACTGGGTCCTGTCATTTAGACAGGTAGGTGACAGGCTTCTTCCAGGGACCCAAGGTTTGAGTGAGTACTACACTCACACTTTCTGCTACACCGGCACTTTCTGCTACAAACAGCTGGAACGGTTTGTTCAGGTCTGGGAGACCTAGAGCGGGGGCACTTACCAGGGACTCCTTCAGTGCCCAGAATGCCCTTTCCTCCGTCTCAGTCCATTTCAAAGGAGTGTCGCCTCTGCCGGTGGCGGTGTAGGGGGGCTTTGCTAGTTCAGCGAACCCTGGGATCCATAGCCTACAATAGCCTACCGCCCCCAGGAATTCCTGGACCTGTCTCTTGGTAGTGGGGGTCGGGATCTTTAGGATAGCCTGGATTCTTCACTTAGACAGGGCCCATCATCCCTCTTTAATCTAGTAGCCCAGGTAGGTTACTTCTTGGGTACACAGCTGAGCCTTTTTGGCTGATACCCAGTACCCCAAGTTCCCCAGTACCTCAAGCAGGTCTCTGGTTGCCGTTTCGCAGTCCTCACGAGATGAGGCAGCGATCAGCAGGTCTTCCACATATTGTAGGAGGCTGCACTTGGGATGCTCACCTCAGAAGGTCAGTAGGTCCTTGCTCAGTGCTTCATCAAACAAAGTAGGAGAGTTTTTAATACCTTGGGGAAGTCGGGTCCAAGTCAGCTGTCCTGACTCACCTTCCTCGGGGTCTATCCATTCAAAGGCAAAGATAGGTTGGCTCTGTGGGGCCAAGGGGAGGCTGAAAAAGGCATCCTTCAAATCTAGGATGCTATACCAGGTCCGATCAGGCGGCAGGAGACTGAGGAGAGTATAAGGGTTGGGAACTGTAGGATGAATGATCTCTACCCTCTTATTTACCTCTCGCAGGTCTTGCACTGGTCTGAAGTCGTTCGTTCCAGGCTTTCAGACCGGCAAAGAAGTGGCTCGCTTCATTCCTGTCCCACATCTTGGAATCTGAGTCTATGCCCAAAGTTTGGCGTCGTGCGAAGATTATAGCGGTTTTGAAACCAAAGAAAGACCCAACACTGGCTGCCAGCTATAGACCTATTTCTCTCCTCTCCATGTGTTACAAACTCCTTGAGAGGCTGCTTCTGTCACGTATTTCTCATCTTACAGAGAAATTCCTATCACCCGCCCAAGCTGGTTTCCGCCCAGGAAGATCTACCTGTGAACAAGCCCTGGCCCTCTCAACTTACATTGAGAATGGATTCCAGAAGAATTTAAAGACGGGTGCTGTCTTTGTTGATCTCACAGCAGCCTATGACACGGTCTGGCACCGTGGTCTCCTAGTCAAGATCTCAAGATGCCTGCCTCCATGGGTGGCCAACACTATATCGTTTCTTCTCCAAAACAGAAGATTCCGGGTGCATCTGGGTGACAAGTCTAGCAGATGGAGACTTGTCTCAAGTGGCCTCCCCCAGGGCTCTGTTCTGGCTCCTACGCTATTCAATATTTACATCAATGACCTTCCAGAAACTTCTTCAAGGAAGTTCATCTACGCCGATGACATCTGCTGTGCAACTCAGGCATCCAAGTTCGACATCCTCGAGGAAACACTCACGAAAGACATGTCTCTGATATCTGATTACTGTAAAAAATGGCGACTAATCCCTAGCACTGCAAAAACAGTATCATCTGTTTTCCATCTACACCATGCCTCGGCCTCGCGTGAGCTTAATGTGCAGCTTGGCGATACGAGAATCCAGCATGAAGCCCAGCCAGTCTATCTTGGCGTTACTCTCAATCGCACTCTGTCATTTCACGAACATCTCATAAAAACTGCAGCAAAGGTGGGTGTGCGGAATAACATCATTGCAAGACTGGCCAGCTCCTCATGGGGTGCGAGCACTTCCACACTACGATCATCATCTCTGGCATTATGCTATTCCACTGCAGAATACTGTGCCCCAGTATGGTTCTGTAGCCCCCATGTCCACTTGGTCGATTCCAAATTATATTCCTCCATGAGGATAATTTCTGGAACCATCCATTCCACCCCGGTTCCATGGCTGCCAGTTCTTAGCAACATCGCCCCGCCAGATATTCGTCGGGATGCGGCATCATCTAAGTTCATTTCCCACGTCTGCGCTCGACCAGACCTGCCAATATACGTGGATATCTTCACCCACCCTGTCCAACGCTTGACGTCTCGTCACCCAATCTGGTCCCCTACGCCTACACTGAACTTCTCTGTTCCAGTCTCTTGGAAACAGAGCTGGCAGTCAGCTGAGGTAAAGAACAAACACCTCATCACAGACCCCTGCAAGCGTCAACCCGGCTTTGACCTAGCACGTTATGATTGGGCCCTCCTCAATCGCTATCGAACAGGCCATGGCTGGTGCACTGCTATGTTCCATCTCTGGGGAGCCAGAGATGACCCGAACTGCCCCTGCGGCTCCAGACAGACTATGACCCACATAGTTAACGACTGCCACCTCTCCAGATTCAAAGGAGGTCTTGAAACTTTACATCAGGCTCAACCTGACGCTGTTGACTGGCTACGGAAGAAGGGCAAACGCTAGAAGAAGAAGAAGAAGAAGAAGACCGGGAGAAGGGGTGTATTCCAAGCCGACTTGCAGGCACCAAGATACAGGCCTCCTTTAGGCGTCTAATATGGTTCCTGATACCATACTGGGCTTCCCGACTCATGGGATACTGCCGGACGTGGACTGGGGTGGCAGCGCTAACCAATTGAACTATTATGGGGGTCGCATGCTTAGCCAATCCTGGGGGGTTTGGCTCGGCCCAAACTCTTGGGATCTCCCACTTCCACCTTGTTAATAGGTCCTGATTGCCTGCATCCTGTGGTGCTTCATAGAGACGATATTCTTCCCTTGCTGGCATGGTGAGCAAAATTTGGCCACCTGCTTGTACTATTGGCCCTTCATTTGTCTCAAAGGAAATGGTGGCCTGTAACTTACGAAGGAGATCCCTACCTAACAGTGGCTCAGGGCACTCAGGGATCACCAGGAAAGAATGAGTAATAGTCTTCAGGCCAGGGCCGGTGACTCTTCCTATGGACTTTGGGTAACTCCTTGCTTCCCCAGGGGCTCTTATAATTTTAACCTTATCCTTTCCAGTGGGTCCAATTGGTTGCTGAAGTACTGAGTGGGTGGCCCTGGTATCCACCAAAAAATCAATTACCTTTCCCCCTACCGAGAATTTTACCCTAGGCTCCCGGGGACTGGAGGAGCCCTGACTTCCTCAGCCTAAAACTAAGAGGAGGGCTTCCTCCTCCATCTTCTTTCCCTCCTCTTCTTTTCCTTTTGGACATTCCTTCCTCCAGTGCCCTTCTTCCTTGCATAGGGCACACTGATTCTTTCTCAGTCCTCTTAGGGGCTTACCTTTTCCCCTTATCTGCCCTTTTTCTCTCGCATACCTCCCTCTTTCCTCTCTATTTCCTGTTTCCTTAGCCAAAAGGACCTGCACCATCTTCTTACTCAGTTCCAGAGTGGCTTTTGCAGGGTCCTCTCTATTATCAAAAACCTTCTGGGCTACAGCCAACAGCTGAGAAAGAGACTTCCCCTCAAAACCCTCTAACTTCTGCAACTTCTTCCTAATATCTGGGGCGGATTGGGCCACAAACTGGAGGGCGATATACCTGGTACAACTTTTCCAAGAAGGCAGTCGGACTCTCATCTGCACCCTGCTTACACTTGGTCACCTTAGATTGGTGGGTTTCCGACCCACAGCTCGGATACCCCTCTGGCGGTACCTGGTGAGGGCCTTGTACCAGGTGCTCGTGTTGGGGTCCCAGTTAGGTCAGGATTGGGGGAATACCTCCTCCACCACGTCCTGGTCGGTGGTAGGTTCTCCCCTTTTATCCCGGACCTGCTTCTTTCCCTCTGTTTTAATTCTTTTCCTTTCCTCTAGAGTGAATAGGGTACTCAGCAGCTGCTGACAATCATCCCAAGTAGGTTGATGAGTGTAAAAAACTGACTCGAGTAGGGTTTCCACCCCCTCTGGGTCTACAGAGAAAGGAGGGTTTTGGTTCTTCCAATTATACAAGTCAGAGGTGCTAAATGGGACATAAGTCCTGAGGGGCCGTCCTGACGCATCTAACTCCCCCACCTCCCGCAAAGAAAAAGTCCCAACCGGCATAGACCCTGAACCGTAGTTCCCGTTCGGGTGTGAGGTGGGCTCATGACCCCTGAGGGAAACCCAGAAGTGGAATCGGTTCAGGAGTGGTAGCCTTGGAAGTGCCATCGTATGGTGGGGGATCATCATCCCTCCTGTTCCTCAGTCATGGGGGGGATTTGGGATTAGTGGGGAGGACAGGAGCTGTGGGCTTTCTAAGAAAACTCTCCTCCCTCTTGCCCTCAACCACCAACACTCTCGACCTGCTCTTGACCTGCTTCTTTCCTCTGGCATCTCCCTGGCATTCCCGTACATACTTTGGTTTATCATAAGCAATACTCATCCAGATCTCAATATATTGCATTTGATCAGGGTGCCCAGGATTCCCAAAGATCACATCGTGCACCGCCACGTACTTTCCTAGGTCGAGAATTCCCATCTCAGGCCAACCGACCTCAAAGGTTGGCCATTCCCTCTCACAGAACTTCCTCAGTGTGAAGGCATCCACTTGGGCTCCAAACCCAGTGGCTCTCCTAGAAAAATCTGAAAAATTTTTAGTCAAACATTCAAGGGGGGTGAGTGAGCTGGTTTTGGACTGACTCTGTCCCATCTCCTCTTCAAAGTGGAACAGAAGGGAGACAAACACTGCAACAAGAATCACAGCGATTAGACCAAGGATTCCTCTCACTCTTCCTTGTACTCGCTGGTCAGCACACCATACACTCTCACACGTTCTCTCATTCTCCACCGTTTTTCCTACTGACCCAAAGGGTGTCCACCTGGGACCTTCTCCCTTAACTAGGCTGCGTGGAGTTTCTATAAATGAGGACTCCAGTTTTCCTACCCAAGAGTTCCTTTTAGAGCCTGTTGGCGTCTGGACACAGAAAGAGACAAACAGTGAGTGTTGGAAAAAGAACTGACATCCGATGGATGTCAGACAATCAACTATGCTCACCTGACCAGCCCCTGGAGGGACCTTAAGGAGTCTTAGCATAGGAGTAGCCGTATAAACCTCGGCCTCGGTCTCATTAGGCTGAGAATCTCCACTGAGCTGAAACAACTCCACGGACACGCAGGTTGGAGCCCAATCAGGCCCCATAGTGTTTTGACCATGAGGCACACGACATGCACACTAGCATTCACATCAAACCATTCACTCAGTCAAGGGAGGGCAATTACCTATCCGTTCGCCGCTAATAAGGCATCACGAGTTAGAACTTCAGGAGTCACCGGAGAGTAGCTCCAGCCAGACCCGTCAGTTGCACTAACAAGGTCAACCTTTTCACGAATCGCCAAAGAGGAGAGACAGAGAGAAGACAGACACGACAAGTGGCCACAAGAGACAGAACTAATATTCAGGCTGTCGGACCCTTTTGCAGATCCTTAGGGTGCGGATCCTGTTTCAGATCCAGTTATCACCCAACCCAACCTGGCACTGGAAGTAGTCACTTCCTAGTGCTGCGATCTGGGATTTCAACACGGCGTCCCGCAATCCTCAGATCCCTTGGCCCTGCGGGGACACCTGTACGGTACCATACACAAAAAGAAAAGACAAACAGAAAAATACAGGCCTGTCTCACCAGCACCGGGCTTCCGAGGCTGCTTAGGGTCCGGACCGAGGATGGGGTGTCCTTGGGGGTCTCCGTCCTCGGAGATCTCACTGGGGCCTAAAATGTTCGCGAGCAAAATCAAACCACCATCCGCTGCGAGGAAGCAAAAGATTTTATTAACGAATTCGAATCCAGGCCGAGTGGCAACTGACAACAATCCACCAGCTCGACCCTGAACAAGGCTCAAACCACACAATTTATAGGAATTCAGACTACACTCAGGGAGGGGGAACACATCACATATTAGCCTATATCCAATAACATGCTATAGAAAACACAAAATCCAATCATTTCAAACTTAGCAAAAGCATGATCCATTCAAAGCAAAGCATGAGCTAGTTCTAAACATCACACCATGAACCAGACCAATAGGACCCAGCCACAGTGGGGGTCACCACATACTTTTGCTATCTGCTGGGACCACCCGGCCATCTGTTTGCAATTTATCTGGCCATCTTAAGTAACTATTCGGTAACAGCATTCCTCAAACCCAATACAAAGGCCATGATAAGGCTTGCCCGATGCAGGGTCTTTAAAGCAACTTGCAAAATAACTGATGGCCTTCACTGATTAGGACCTGTTTATCAAGGGAAATGGGCAAGGAATTTTCCACCTCACTGGGCAGGAGGGCAAAAAGCAACTATACTTAAAACTGCCTCTAACAAAAATAAAAAAGGTTGAAGCATGGCAATCAGGAGTGGGAGTGTCCCCCTGGAAGGGCTGGAGGGACGGACCTAAGTCCAGCCAGTCCTGGACTCCTGAGAGAGAGGGATCCTAGAGGTTGCTGCCCTCTGGGGTAATATCTCAGGTACACCTGCCCGCCTGCCCCAGACACACACCCTTGATCTGGTCTGGTTACCCTGGTGCCTCTTGCTTGCAGCTGGCTCACTGGCTCCTTCCGTTGGGGGGCTGAGGAGGGCAGCAGGGCTGATCCAGGAGGTTGGGTGGGGGGGATTGTGAATGTGGGTGCAGTGAGCAGGTGAGCCTGTGAGCCTGGTCGGGTCAGGGGCAGGGAGGGGAAGGGTGGCAGGCACAGGAGCACTGTCACTAGGGCTGCAGCTGGTGAGCAGGGAATCCTGAAGAGAGGACAGAGGAGAGGAGACAAGAGGAGAGGAGTGGAACTAGGAAACCCACCTCAACAGAGGCAGGCATGCAGGCAGCCATCTTCTTGGCATGCAGGCAGCTGTGGCATGGGCTCCCGGGCTACCTGGCGCAACTCCTCCTTTCCTCTCTCGGCTGCCAACCCTGAGGTCCTTCGTCATTGTCTTTGGTTAGAGCTGTCCTCCCGTCTGTCCGTCCCTCTGTGTCAGAGCCCTGGGGTCAAGGCGCTGCCACCTGCCCTAGTGGCTGAGCACTTGAGCTGCCCAGTGCCAGAGCACCTGCGCACAGAATCCTGGGGACATCACAGAGGGCTTGCCCAGTTGCTAGGACACGGGGACCTCGCCCACGCAGTTGACCCCTTGGGTGGTGCTTGTGGCAGTGGCCTTGACCCTAACTGAACTTGATCTGAAGGGTGGTGACCAGCCGCCAGAGCCATGGCCCCTCCAGAGACTGAGCTGATGGCCAGGTAAGGGGGTGCAGGTGTCCAGACCTATCAGTAAGTCCCTGGCTCTTTGGACCTGCCTGCCTCCAGCTCCACCCACTCTTCAGTCTTGCCCCCTCCCCCAGGAGGCCCACATTCTCCTTGCCCCCTGTTCCCCAGCTCCCCAACTGTCTCCTACTGTGTGCCTCCCTGACCTTCTTTACTGCCACCTTGCCGCTGCCCTCCAGCCCTGAGGGACGTGGGCCAGCCCAGCTGCCATCTCACCATCCAGATGGGAGACCTGCCCTAAGCCCCTCCACACCCTCCCACACATCAAGCCCTGCACACTCTGGGACTTCCCTTCCTGCAACCTGCATCCCAGAGAGTCTCCCTCTGCCCCTCAACCCCCCTTCCAAACCCTGCCCCTCTCCCCCCCTTGACCCTCCCCCCCCACAAACAACCTGGGCTAGAGCAGCCCACAGGAACTCCTCTCTCTACCCCTCCACCCCATTTACATTAAGGATGTATAGATTCCTTTTCTCTTGTTGTAGGGGAGGGAGTTGAGTGTATCCAACGTTCTGGGGAGCATGAATGCCAAACAATCTACAATGTAACATTTGGGTCTGAGGCCGCCCACCTCCTACTGTGCTTCTAGGCCTAGGACTGGCTAAAACACCCCACCCTGAGCACCAGGTGTGGCTGCAGAAGTCGCTCTTCCTGTGGACTTGGAGACAGACAGACAAGGGTTTTCAGCTTCAAGACCTGGACTTCCTAGAAGCCGGTGATTCACTGTGGAAAAAAACAAAAAACTCTTTTGCTGCCTGGATCTCCTGTCTGATGTCTGTTTCTCTGTGAACTAAGGGAAAGATCTTTTTGGGAGGGAGCAGGACCAAGATGCTGGCAGGCGGAATCCCTGGAGCGAGGATGGGAAAGCCCTCCTGCCATGGCTCCAGAGCCCCAGCTGCTGTTCCAGGAGCTCTCTGATACCAGAGATCCCCCCTCCCCCCTCCCCGTGTTATCTCATGACACTATTTCCAGGACTGATCCTCAGGATAATGAGGATTCAAAAATAAACAGGTCATATTGCTGTAAAAAGTAAATACAGGGGAGGCAGGCTGTGGTATTGCAGAGGGTTAAGTGCTCAAGGCGTTAAGCACAAGGACTGGTGGAAGAATCCCATTTGGAGCCCCTGGCTCCCCACCTGCCGGGGAGTCCCTTCACAAGCAGAGGTGAAGCAGATCTGCAGGGGTCTGTCTTTCCCTCCCACCTCTGTCTTCCCCCCATTCACTTCTCTGTGTCCTATGCAACGACAGTAACAACATCAATAATAATAATATCCACAACAATCATTGTTGCAGAGGAGTTATTCTGATGCAGTCTCCGCCCCCAGGTTTTTCTGTGCCCCGCTAAATCCTAGAGTGTCCCCTTTCAACCAATCCTGGCCCTACACGTCACCCCTGGTTGTCGCCCAATAAAAAGCCCCCTCACCCCTGCCCTTGCTCTCTCTGGGCTCTCGGCTCTCCCTCTCTGAGGTCTCGCTCCCTGCTCTCCCCCCGTGGTCGGCCATTGCCGGCTGACTCCACGTGGTCTGAACCAAACCTCCCCCCCCCATCCTATTATAAAGATTTGTGTACCCCTTTGCTCTGGACGCCCGCTCTCTTCTCCGCGGTGCAGCCCGACACCAGACCACCGCAACAACATCTGGCGCCCATCGTGTTCCGTACCCACACCATGCCCGGCCTGAGGTCTCCGAAACCACCCAGACACAGGTAAGTGGCATCCGCCCACTTCTGTGGCCCCACGTTTCCCTCCACCATGGGAAATTTCTCGTTTTATGAGGAGGTGTCCCAGTCAGTATCTCTTGACCTGGGACAGATTCCCGCTGTCATAAAAGGTTTAATTTTCGCTACCCCTTGGATTTTTTTAACTGTGGTTGCCACTTTCAAGATATGTAAAACGTGGTATGCCATAAGGATAAGTGACCTTGAGGCTGAGGTACGAGAGTTAAATCACATGTGCTTAAGACTTAGACATCCTAAGCGATCAGCGGCTAAACCCAAGAATTCCGTTCCCACAGACACGCACACATGTTCGGACGCTCCTCCTCTGACCCCACCCCCTGCCGCTGCGGTTTCAGCTCCGCCTGCAGCTTCTGTGTTCCTGAACCCCGCCCCTGCCCCTGGCGTCCCGGTTTCAGCTCCGCCACCGGCCCCTGCCATCCCGGTTTCAGCTCCACCCCCGGCCCCTGTCGCCTTGGTTTCTGCTCCGCCTGCAGCTTCTGCGTTCCTGAACCCCGCCTCTGCCCCTGCCGTCCCGGTTTCAGCTCCGCCCCTGGCCCCTGCCATCCCGGTTTCAGCTCCGCCCCTGGCCCCTGCCGTCCCGGTTTCAGCTCCGCCTGCAGCTTCCGTTTTCCTGACCCCGCCCCCGGCCCCTGCTGCCGCGGTTTCAGCTCTGCCTGAAGCTTCCTCGTCCTTGACCCTGCCCCCTGCTGATACATCACCATTAAGGGACCTAGTGGCTGAGATACGAGAGCTGAAGGATATTTTTTCAGCATTTAAGGATTTTAAACCATGTGCAGTCCACCCCGGGAGCTCCGTCCCCGTAGATATGCGTTTAGTCTCCCCTGCAGCCACTACAGCAGTTTCTACTGAACTTTCCACTTCTGTAGCTCCCTCTCCCGCGCCATCGGACCAAATCCACACATTCCCGGTAAACTTGGCCCCTTCTAAACAAAACCCTCAGCCGTGGCAGCCATATTCCTCTAGAGAAATTGGAACACTCAGACAAGTAGTCAGGGAGGACGGGATGCATTCTCCATGGACCAAGTCCGTCTTGAGGAGCTTTTACCAGCATTTAAATACACCACAAGACTGGAAAGAACTGGCTCGTGCTGCACTCCCAGACCCACTCTATCTTCAGTGGCAGGCATGTTTCCGCGATGAGTGCTCTAGGCAATCGCAGGAAAATAGTAACAAACAGGTAGAATGGAATTCTGATGCTTTGTTTGGAGCAGGAGCTTATGAATCTGGAGCTCAGCAGGCAGAAGCCAGGTTTCCAACCGGTTATTTTGAACAGGTACGCATCTGTGCAACACAAGCATGGGAAAGGGTGACCACACCTGATGTAGATCCACCAGCTCCCATTAACTCTTTTCACCAAGGCTCTGATGAGTCATTGGCGAGCTTCATCTCAAGGGTGAAGAGAAGCTTAGAGAGAAAGGTTTATAATCCTGACGTCCGCACACTACTCCTGCGCTCTATTGTCTGGGAAGGCATGACACCACAATTCCGTCAGGTATGCCTTAATCTTAAACACCTACACCCAGATAATTGGATTCTAGCGACACAGGAACTTACATCAGGCAATTATGGGGCACCCGCTACGACGCAGGTCTATGCAGTTGCCCCACGTAAGCAAAACGGGGCCTGCTTTCAGTGTGGTCGCCAAGGACATTGGCGTAACCAATGTCCTGATAAGTTGCGACCACGCCTCCAGTCAGGGAAACCACGCCTCCAGCCAGAGCAACCCTGCTTTCAGTCAGGGAGCCAGAGACCACGTACTGTTTGTCCAAAATGTCGTAAGGGGTTTCATTGGAAGAGAGATTGTTGGTCCCAATTTCATAAAGATGGTTCGCCCCTGAATGGTACAAATTCGGGGCCTGAGATTTTGTGGACCACTCCTGTTTTAGAACAAGGTCACCCTTCTATGACAGTAAAGATTGGCAATATTCCTTTTAAATTTTTGATTGACACGGGGGCAGCAAAGACGATTTTAAGGCAAGAAGAGGTTCCCCAAGATTGGGAACTCATCCTTGGACCCAGTTTACATGGAATAGGAGGGATGACGAGAGCATTTTGCACACGAGACTTGCTTATGTGGGAAGACCCAGAAGGTTCTACCGGACACTTCCACCCTTTGGTAGCTAATATTAGCACCAACTTACTGGGCAGGGATCTTCTGGAATGTCTTAATGTTAGGATATCCACAGACGCCTCTGCGGAGTGTAAAACTCATTCCCGCGATACCAGGTCTATTCAGCACCCCCAATACTAAATGCCACTGTTTGTAGCCAAACACCCCGCTTAAGCTGGCTTTCTAATGAGCCTGTCTGGGTGGAACAGTGGCCTTTACCTAGGGATAAGCTAAAAATTTTAAAAGAGCTCGTCCGAGAGCAGTTGTCCTTGGGACACATTCGTCATTCTCGAAGCCCATGGAATACTCCTGTCTTTGTGATTAAAAAGCGCTTAGGAAAATGGCGCCTCCTTCAAGATCTCCGTGCAGTAAATAAAACCATGCAGGTCTGGGGCTCCCCCCAAAGGGGTTTGCCTCTTGCTTCTGCAATTCCCACGGGAATTCCAATCATAGCTATTGATATACAAGATTGTTTTTTCTCTATCCCCTTGCATCCGCGAGATTGTAAACGTTTTGCCTTCTCTGTTCCGTCTATTAATAACGCCAGCCCTGCTGATAGATTTGAATAGGTGGTGCTGCCCCAGGGTATGGCCAATAGTCCTACAATTTGTCAGGAGGCTGTTAAATCTGCCCTTGTCCCATATATTCATAAGGGCCTTAATATTTTTCATTATACAGATGATATTTTAATATGGGGAAAATCAGATACAGATCTCTATGCCTTACGTGATTTTCTCATTCCTGCATTAAAGAAAAGCGGCCTTAATGTAGCCCCTGAGAAGATACAGCTAATCCCTCCAATATCCTTCCTAGGGTCAGAGATTTCTCTAACACAAATTCGTCCCTTAAAACCTAATGTTACCTTCCCTTCTAACCTTACTCTTGCTTCTTTACAAAGTTTTCTAGGAAATTTAAATTGGCTTAGGCAGTATCTCTATCTGCCCACAAGCTGCCTCCAACCACTGTTTGACCTGTTGAAAGGAAACAAACAGCCCTCTTCAAAACGTAAGTTAACTCCTGAGGCCTCCTTGGCACTGGAAAGGGTTAACCAGGCCCTCCAGGACATGCACCTTGTTCGATTCTCCTCCTCCTCTCTGGTAAACCTTCTAATCTTCAACTCCACCCCCACAGTAGTAGGGGCACTGTGGCAAGACCATGGGGTTCTCGAATGGCTTCACACGCCAGTAGGAGGAGCTCCAAGACTCCTCACTGAGATAGACGCGTTAGCATTCATGGTTCGCCAAGGGAGAAATAGGTCTGTGCAGGTCTTAGGGAAAGAACCGGATTTCATCATTCTGCCCTTTTCTCTCACAGATACAGAGTGGCTTATACGCCATCATTCCCACTTTGCCATAAGCTTCATGGGGTTTCCAGGACAAATAGATAACCATTTTCCTTCTAATAAATTGATAGCTTCTTTACCTCTTCTGCCTCTACTAGCACCTAAACTTTTCTCTCGGGATCCCATTCCCTCTGCTCCTACAATCTTTACTGATGGCGGAAAAAGGGGAGCTGCTGCCCTTATATATTACCCAGACAAACAATCTCCTAAACCTCTCTTTACTGAGCTTCCTGATAATTCCCCTCAGTACAAAGAACTTTATGCTGTTTTTCTTGCACTAAAAGCTGTACCAGAATCCTTCAACCTTTTTTCTGACAGTGTGTATACTGTTAACTTACTTCCATGGCTTGCTCGTTCGTATGTGAAAATTGATGACAACCCACTTTCCCCTCACTTGATTCAAATCGCCTCTATGCTCTGTTCTCGAACCCAACCACTGTATATTCAACACCTTCGTTCCCACAGCCCTCTTCCTGGTTCCCTGTCCGAAGGGAATGCCGCAGTTGACCGCCTTGCCTCCACAGGAACTTTCCCAGTCTCTGTCTCTGATCCTGCTAATTTTCACTCTCTAACCCATGTTAATCTTAAAGGCCTTCAAGCTCAATTCCCTGATGTTCCTGTACCACAGTTAAAACATATCCTTGCTACATGCTCTTCTTGTGCAAGGCTCATAAAGACACCTGCTATCCAGACCCTTGGGGTTAACCCCCGAGGTTTAAAAGCTAATGCTATTTGGCAAATTGATGTCACCCACATACCAAACTTTGGCAAACAAAAATATGTGTTTGTCTCAATTGATACCTTTTCTAAATTTATGTGGGCTACAGCTCAGACAGGAGAAAGTGCTAAAAAGCTTGTAAGCCATATGCTCTCTTGTTTTGCCGTTATGGGGGTCCCATTATTTTTGAAAACAGACAATGCACCTATGTTTACAAGCAAACAATTTAAAGATTTTTGTTCCCTCTGGAATATTACTCATACCACGGGCATTCCCTACAATCCACAGGGACAAGGCATTGTCGAAAGGGCCCATCAAACAATGAAGGCTCAACTAAATAAAGATAAAGGAGGAACATATCCCCCCAATATCCAGCTAGCAAAAGCCTTAACTACGTTAAATCTCTTTAATATTTACAATAACTCAGCCTTACCCCCTATTATTCTTCACTGGCAAACACCATCTACCCTCCCATCTATTAATGTCAAATGGAGAGACCCACTCGATAAAATTTGGAAAGGGCCTGACCCATTATTGACCATGGGAAGGGGTTTCACATGCATTTTCCCTCAAAATTTCTCTAAACCTGTCTGGGTTCCTGCCCGCCATGTCCGACAATACCCGCAGGATGGCACTGTTATTCCTGAAGAACAAGAAATACTACAAGAGGACCAGATGCAGGATACATCCCAGGACCCGTAATACGACATGGCAGAACCTGCAAAATCTGGCTCACAGAGACCTCTCTCCTACCCTTTCCCTGTATGTCTTATGTTATAACTGGCCAGTTGTTTTTGTGAGTGAGTGTGTTAAATGACAAAATTTTTTTTTCTTTTTTTTTTTTGCATGACCCATCTGCTTGGAGTACTCTAAAAGGTAATTGGCCTTATATAAAAATGCTGGACGCAGCCAAAGTTTCTGGAGACGTCCAGAAACATTCCAAAATTTTTTTTCTTTCTCCCTCTTTTGAATTTTATATATAGTTTTGGTATATATGTAAGTGTTTAGTCTTAAACTGTGTGACTAATGACAGATTTAAAATTGTTTTTAAATAATGTGTTTTTATAACAAAAGTTCTTTTTCCTCCAGTTTGTTATAACTAAATGTTTATGGGTATGTCTCAAGTTTGGTAACACTAACTTAACGGTCAGAAGTGTAACCCTACAGCTACACTTTTACCAGACAAGGTAAAAATTAATTATTAAGGTAACTTACTATTTAGGTAAAAGTCTAAATGTTCAATGTGACTATTCATTCCCAAAACTAAACTATATAAATTTTATATACAGGACACCTTTGAAGGGCCCCCAAAGGTGCCCTGTAAACTATCTTGTGGAAATTAATCCACAACAGATCTGGCATCAATCTGGCACTGTAAACGTTAAAATCATTGTCACGAATATGCGTTAACTCTCTAAGCAATTTGAGTCTGTTTAAAATACATATTTTAGCTAAAATTGGTCTCAAGATCCTGCGGTAGAGGCTGCTACAGGAGGTCACATTAGATGACCTTTAAATAAAATCATAAAGAGATCCTAAACCAATTATAATCATCGAGGTATCAACTATAACAAACCTATAACTTGTTACAAGTTCAAATTAACCACGAGAAGCAGATTGTTTGTGTTTCTTTCACAGGAATCCCGGAAAAACCATCTGAATCCCTGCACACCCTGACGTCACTCACTAGATGGCACAACTACCTTGGCACACCCCCGAAACCCTAGATGTCGCTCAACGCGATCTGAAGAACCTGATACACAAACTCCAAGGACAGAACTTTCTTCATGCCTGGTTACCGTTCCTGCTTCTGACCTGCTTGTTACGTGTTGGCAGTTCCAGCTAGCTATCTACAAAAGAGCAACATTCCAGTGGCTAACCTCCCTCATGCAGCGTTGCACCCCCTGCCAATTCTTCCCCTAGCCATCTACTTTGGACTGAGACTTGTATCGGACTTTCTGACATACCCTATATACATTTTACACAATTTTGAAGCAGCTTATTTCCCTTCACGCTGCTGGTTTTTCATAGACTGATCCTGAGTAATTCATAGACTTTACAGACTGTTGCCTTGAGGACTATACAATGCCAAATAGCCCCTCTGTTTGGTGGGTCATGCCTCCCGCCTCCCCCTCATTATGTACCCTTGCCCCTTTCCCCACCCAAGCAGGGAATGTTCCTTTACACACCAATCCTTCCCTTCACACCACACTGACTTTTACTTCTCCCCTACTTGTCCCTTCCTATTTTGTTATGTCATTTAGGCTTATGCCCAAAAGGTTTCTGCCCCATGATAATCTTTTATAGACTTTGTACATCTTATGCAATTACTAGATAGAAAGATAGAAAAGATGTAGAGATACTGTGAAAAGATGGTTGAGCAGGCTGCGCTTAAACCTATGAGATGAGTCTCTCCAGGTAAGTCTCTCTCTCTAAAGAGGGGTTGAGCACAGGAGGACGCATAAATCTCACAAGGTTGGCAGCCATTTAAGCCTTCCCTCCTCCACAGAAAGTCCTACATCTTCCCACCTGAGCATGGCATTCCTCTAAAACATTTAAGCCTGCTCCATTCCATTTTTCTTTACTGTGTCCATTTAGATATAAAGGGATAGGAGGAGATGTTGCAGAGGAGTTATTCTGATGCAGTCTCCGCCCCCAGGTTTTTCTATGCCCCGCTAAATCCTAGAGTGCCCCCTTTCAACCAATCCTGGCTCCGCCCCCAGGTTTTTCTATGCCCCGCTAAATCCTAGAGTGCCCCCTTTCAACCAATCCTGGCCCTAAACGTCACCCCTGGTTGTCGCCCAATAAAAAGCCCCCTCACCCCTCCCCTCGCTCTCTCTGGGCTCTCGGCTCTCCCTCTCTGAGGTCTCGCTCCCTGCTCTCCCCCCGTGGTCGGCCATTGCCGGCTGGCTCCATGTGGTCTGAACCAAACCTCCCCCCCCCATCCTATTATGAAGATTTGTGTACCCCTTTGCTCTGGACGTCCGCTCTCTTCTCCACGGTGCAGCCCGACACCAGACCACCGCAACAACAAATCATCAAGCAACAAGGGCAGCAAAAGGGGACAAATGGTCTGCAGGAGCAGTGGATTCATGGTGCAGGCACCAAGCCCGGCAATAACCCTGGAGGCAAATAAATAAGTAAATAAATAAAAACATATAGAAATAAAATTACAGGTAATCTACATGTATACACGTGTGTTTCCACTGTAAATGTTCATGCTTTTTTTTTTCTTTCTTACCTAGCCATGTGGATTTCCTTTCATTGCTAAAGAAACGTCACATTCAGTGGACCAGGCAGTGCTGCACCTGGTTAAGCACTCCACAGTGCAGGAGGACCTGGCTTCAAGACCCTGGACCCTACCTGCACTCTAGGGGGAACGCTTTACAGGTGGTGAGGCAGTGCTGCAGGTGTCTGTCTGTCTCTCAGCCTCTCTATGACTCCCTTCCCTCCCGATTTCTATCTCTATCCAATCAATAAATAAAGATAAGTGAAAAAAATACATTAAATAAATAATGTTGGTATGTTCCCTTCCCCCTGACCTCTGTGAAGAATTGGTTTGCCCCTTGCTACTTTCGCGCCCCTCTTTCTCCCTGCCCCCTATGCTAAGGACTGGCAGAGTCCCAGCAGCAGCAGCGGAGGGAGGATGATGGAGAAAAGCACATGGTGTGATGATTTGCCTGTTCGTGAATAAAGATATACAGCTTCTCAGCCCAACTGTGTGTCCTCAAGTCTCTGTTACCTGCCCGTGAAGCCAGCTCGGTTAAAACAACAAAATTAAATGAATAAAATTAAGAAAGAAAAAAGAAAAAGCAGTATCCCAACACTTCAAGGGCCCGCTCAGGACACTGTTAGGAGCGGAAAATTTAGCTCTCTGCTCTCCTGCTTTAAACATAGTTAAGTGTAGTTTTAAGTTTTAAGTTGCTTTTTTCTTTCAGTGTGAGATGGAAAACTCTTTCCCCTTTCCCCTAGAAAAGCAGAAACTAATCAGCTGGCCACCAGTTGTTTTGCAACTTACTTAAAAGACCCTTCATGGGGGGCAAGCCTTATCAGGGCCTTTGCACAGGGATTGAGGAATGCTGTTTACCGGATGGTCATAGCAGATGACCAGATGATTACAGCGGATGGAGGGAGAATGTGGTGACTCTACCTGGCTAGGTTCTATTGGTTGTGTGGTTTTGCAATGTTTGAAATTAGCCCGCGCTTTGCTCTGAATGGATCACGCTTTTTGCTAGGTGTGAAATGATTGGATTCCGCCTTTTCTATGAAGTGTTATTGGACATAGCTTTATAAGATGATGTGTCTCCCTCCCTGAGTGTATTCAGAAATCCTATAAATTGTGTGGTTTGAGCATTGTTCGGGGTCGAGCCTGGGCTGTCAGTCACCTCTCGACCTGGATTCGAATTCATCAATAAACATCTTTTGCTTCCTTGCTGTGGATGGTGGTTTGATTTTGCTTGCTAACAGACACTGCCTTCCCTGTTCAGATCCTCACAGCATCCGATACCCAGGAAGGGCAAAGACATCTTTTTTTTTTTTTCAACTGAGTTTATTATATTGACTGATTTATTTATTTCTTTATTGGGGAATGAATGCTTTACATTCGAAAGTAAATACAAACATCTGTACATGCATAACATTTCCCACTAGGTTCTCTGTCACTCTTTTGGGACCTGTATTCTCCCCCACCCCCATACCAGCAAAAGACACCTTATCTTTTGAGTGTCTGAGGAATTTACTTACTTGGCCAGTCTTCCTGGAATGTTCCCCTCTTTCTCTTTCTCATGTGCAGGTCAGTGTCCAGGTCCTCCAGGAGGGATGGATCCTTGGCCCTTTGGGGGCTGTGCAGGGGGAGATATTGTTGGTGCTGAAGATACCCTTCTCCCCTGATGAACACAAAAGCAGCAGCGGCCAGGGAGCCCCCAACCTGTAGACCCTCCCTGTAGACCTGGATGGGTATGGAAATAAAAAAGGTTGAAGCATGGCAATGAGGAGTGGGAGTGTCACCCAGGAAGGGCTGGAGGGACGGACCTAAGGCCAGCTGGCCCTGGACTCCTGAGATTGAGGGATCCTAGAGGCTGCTGCCCTCTGGGGCAATAGCTCAGCGACCCCCTTCTACACCTGCCCACCTGCCCCAGACACACACTCTGGATCCGGTCTGGTTACCCCGGTGCCTCTTGCTTGCAGCTGGCTCACTGGCTCCTTCCGTTGGGGGGCTGAGGAGGGCAACAGGGCTGATCAAGGGGGTGGGTTTTGGGGTGTGTGTGTGAGTGTGGGTGGAGTGAGCAGGTGAGCCTGTGATTCTGGTCGGGTCAGGGGCAGGGAGGGGGAAGGGTGGCTGGTACAGGAGCACTGTCAATAGGGCTGGAGCTGGTGAGCAGGGAACCCAGAAGAGAGGACAGAGGAGAGGAGAGGAGAGGAGAGAAGAGGAGAGGAGAGGAGTGGAACTAGGAAACCCACCTCAACAGAGGCAGGCATGCAGGCAGACACCTTCCTGGCATGCAGACAGCTGTGGCCTGGGCTCCTGGGCTCCCTGGCACACCTCCACATTTCCTGTCTAGGCTGCCAACCCTGAGGTCCATCGTCATGGTCTTCGGTCAGAGCTGTCCTCCCGTCTGTCCGTCCCTCTGTGCCTGGGCCCTGGGGTCAAGGCGCTGCCACCTGTCCTAGCGGCTAGGCAGATGAGCCGCCCAGTGCCAGTGCACCTGCGCACAGAATCCTGGGGACATCACAGAGGGCTTGTGCAGTTGCTAGGACACGGGGTCCCCGCCCACCCAGTTGACCCCTTGGGTGGTGCTTGTGGCAGAGGCCTTGAGCCTCACTGAACTTGACCTGAGGGGTGGTGGCCAGCCGCCAGAGCCATGGCCCCAAGCCAGAGACCAAGCTGATGGCCAGGTAGGTGGGTGCAGGTGTCCAGACCTGTCAGTCAGTTCCTGGCTCTTTGAACCTGCCTGCCTCCAGCTCCACCCACTCTTCAGTCCTGCCCCCTTCCCCAGGAGGCCCATCTTCCCCTTGCCCCCTGCCCCCCAGCTCCCCAAGTGTACCCTACTGTGTGCCTCCCTGACCTTCTTTTCTGCCACCTTGCTGCTGCCCTCCAGCCCTGGGGGACCTGGGCCAGGCCAGCTGCCATCTCACCATCCAGAAGGGGGACCTGCCTTAAGCCCCTCCCCACCCACCCTGACACACACCAAGCCCTGCACATACTCTGGGACTCCCCTGCCTGCAGCCTGCATCCCAGAGAGTCTCTCTCTGCCCCTCAACCCCCCATCCAAACCCTGCCCTGCTCCCCCACAACCCTGCTCCCCCCCACATACAACCTGGGCTAGAGCATCCCACAGGAACTCCTCTCTCTACCCCCTCCACCCCATCTGCATCAAGGAAGTAAAGATTCCTTTTCTCTTGTAGGGGAGGGAGTTGAGTGTGTCCAATGTTCTGGGGAGCATGAATGCCAAACAATCTACAATGTAACATTTGGGTCTGAGGCCGCCCACCTCCTACTGTGCTTCTAGGCCTAGGACTGGCTAAAACACCCCACCCTGAGCACCAGGTGTGGCTGCAGAAGTCGCTCTTCCTGTGGACTTGGAGACAGACAGACAAGAGTTTTCAGCTTCAAGACCCGGACTTCCCAGAAGCCAGTAATTCACTGGGGAAGAAACCAAAAAACTCTTTTTTGCCTGGATCTCCTGTCTGATGTCTGTTTCTCTGTGAACTATGGGAAAGATCTTTTTGGGAGGGAGCAGGACCAAGATGCTGGCAGGCGGAATCCCTGGAGCGAGGATGGGAAAGCCCTCCTGCCATGGCTCCAGAGCCCCAGCTGCTGTTCCAGGAGCTCTCTGATACCAGAGATCCCCCTTCCCCCCTCCCCCTGTTATCTCATGACACTACTTCCAGGACTGATCCTCAGGATAATGAGGATTCAAAAATAAACAGGTCATATTGCTGTAAAAAGTAAATACAGGGGAGGCGGGCTATGGTATTGCAGAGGGTTAAGTGCTCAAGGCGTTAAGCACAGGGACTGGTGGAAGAATCCCATTTGGAGCCCCTGGCTCCCCACCTGCAGGGGAGTCCCTTCACAAGCAGAGGTGAAGCAGATCTGCAGGGGTCTGTCTTTCCCTCCCACCTCTGTCTTCCCCCCTTCATTTCTCTGTGTCCTATGCAACGACAGTAACAACAACAACAATAATAATATCCACAACAATAATCAAGCAACAAGGGTAGCAAAAGGAGACAAATGGTCTGCAGGAGCAGTGGATTCATGGCGCAGGCACCAAGCCTGGCAATAACCCTGGAGGCAAACAAATAAGTAAATAAATAAATACATAAATAAATAAAATTACAGGCAATATACATGTATACATGTGTGTGTGCTTCCACTGTAAATGTTCATGTACTTTTTTTTTCTTTCTTACCTTGCCAAGAGGATTTCTTTTAATTGCTAAAGAAATGTCACATTCAGGGGACCAGGTGGTGCTGCAATTGGTTAAGCACTCACTTCACAGTGCAGGAGGACCTGGCTTCAAGACCCCGGACCCTACCTGCACTGCAGGGGGAACGCTTGACAAGTGGTGAAGCAGTGCTGCAGGTGTCTGTCTCTCACCCTCTCTATGCCTCCCTTCCCTCCCGATTTCTATCTCTATCCAATCAATAAATAAAGATAATTGAAAAAAATAAATAAAATAAATTAGATGAATAAAAGAAGAAAGAAAAAAGAAAAAGCAGTATCCCAACACTTCAAGGGCCCGCTCAGGACACTGCCATCCCTGTTGAGATCCTCACAGCATCCCATACCCAGGAAGGGCAAAGACACCTTTTTTTTTTTTTCCTCAACTGAATTTATTATATTGAGTGATTTATTTATTTCTTTATTGGGGAATGAATGCTTTACATTCGAAAGTAAATACAACATCTGTACATGCATAACGTTTCCCAATAGGTCCTCTGTCACTTTTTTTGGACCTGTATTCTCCCCCACCCCCATTCTAGCCAAAGACACCTTATCTTTTGAGTGTCTGAGGAATTCACTTACGTGGCCAGTCTTCCTGGAATGTTCCCCTCTTTCTCTTTCTCACATGCAGGTCAGTGTCCAGGTCCTCCAGGAGGGATGGATCCTCGGCTCTTTGGGGGTTGTGCGGGGGGAGATATTGTTGGTGCTGAATATACCCTTCTCCCCTGATGAACACAAGAGCAGCAGCGGCCAGAGAGCCCCCAACCTGTAGACCCTCCCTGTAGACCTGGATGGGTATGGAAATAAAAAAGGTTGAAGCATGGCAATGAGGAGTGGGAGTGTCACCCAGGAAGGGCTGGAGGGACGGACCTAAGGCCAGCTGGCCCTGGACTCCTGTGACTGAGGGATCCTAGAGGCTGCTGCCCTCTGGGGCAATAGCTCAGGGACCCCCTTCTACACCTGCCCACCTGCCCCAGACACACACTCTGGATCCGGTCTGGTTACCCCGGTGCCTCTTGCTTGCAGCTGGCTCACTGGCTCCTTCCTTTGGGAGGCTGAGGAGTGTAGAAGGGCTGATCCAGAGGGTGGGTTTGGGGGTGTGTGGTTGTGGGTGGAGTGAGCAGGTGAGCCTGTGAGCTGGGTCGGGTCAGGGGCAGGGAGGGGGAAGGGTGGCAGGCACAGGAGCACTGTCACTAGGGCTGGAGCTGGTGAGGGCACCCTGGAGAGAAGACAGAGGAGAGGAGAGGAGAGGAGTGGAACTAGGAAACCCACCTCAACAGAGGCAGGCATGCAGGCAGACACCTTCCTGGCATGCAGGCAGCTGTGGCCTGGGCTCCTGGGCTCCCTGGCGCACCTCTTCCTTTCCTTTCTTGGCTGCCAACCTTGAGGTCCATCGTCGGTCAGAGCTGTCCTCAAGTCTGTCTGTCACTCAGTGCCAGGGCCCTGGGGTCACAGCGCTACCACCTGCCCTAGCAGCTGGGCTATTGAGCTGCCCAGTGCCAGTGCGCCTGCGCACAGAATCCTGAGGACATCACAGAGGGCTCACGCAGTTGCTAGGACACGGGGACCCCGCCCACCCAGTTGACCCCTTGGGTGGTGCTTGTGGCAGAGGCCTTGACCCTAACTGAACTTGACCTGAGGGGTGGTGGCCAGCCGCCAGAGCCATGGCCCGAAGCCGGAGACCGAGCTGATGGGCAGGTAGGTGGGTGCAGGTTTCCAGACCTGTCAGTAAGTCCCTGGCTCTTTGGACCTGCCAGCCTCCAGCTCCACCCACTCTTCAGTCCTGCCCCCTTCCCCAGGAGGCCCACCTTCCCCTTGCCCCCTGTCCCCCAGCTCCCCAACTGTCCCCTACTCTGTGCCTCCCTGACCTTCTTTTCTGCTGCTTTGCTGCTGCAGTCCAGCCCTGGGGACCTGGGCCAGCCCAGCTGCCATCTCACCATTCAGAAGGGGACCTGCCGTAATCCCCTACCCCCCTACACACAGCCCTGAACACACACAGGGACTCCTCTGCCTGCAGCCTGCCTCCCATACAGTCTCCCTCTGACCCTCACCCCATCTTCCACCCCCTGCCCCTTCCCCCCCACAGATCTGGGCTTGAGCTGCTCACCGGAGCTCTACTCTCTACCCCCTGCACCCCATTTGCACTAAGGAAGTGAAGATTCTTTTTCTCTTGTTGTAGGGAAGGGAATTGAGTCTGTCCAATCTTCTGGGTAGCAGGAATACCAAACAGTCTACAATGTAACTTTTGTGTCTGAGGCCACCCACCCCCTACTGCTCTTCTAGGCCTATGACTTGTGCAAATACCCCACCCTTGGCACAAGGTGTGGCTGGAGTAATGGCTCTTCCTGTGGACTGAGAGACAGACAGACAGAGTTTTCAGGTTCAAAACCTGTACTTCCCAGAAAGTGGTGATTCACTGGACAAAAAAAAAAAAAAAAAAAAAAGTATTTTGCTGCCTGGATCTCCTGTGTGATGCCTGTTTCTCAGTGAAAAAAGGAAAGATCTTTTTGGGAGGTAACAGGACCAAGATGCAGGCAGGCGGACACCATGGAGGGTGGATGGGAAGGTGCTCTATTCATGGCTCCAGAGCCCCAGCTGCTGTTCCAGGAGCTCTCTGATACCAGAGATTCCCCGTGTCATCTCATGACACTATTTCCAGGACTGATCCTCATCCCGACAATGAGGATTCAAAATAGGTCATATTGCTTTAAAAAATAAATGCAGGGTGTTCAGTTGGTATTGCAGAGGGTTAAGCACACGTGGTGTGAAGCGCAAGGACCTGTGGAAGGATTCCACTTTGAGCTCCAGGCTCCCATCCTGCAGGGCAGTCGCTTCACAGGTGTGAAGCAGATCTGCAAGTATCTGTCTTCCTCTGCCCCTCTGTGTCTTCCCATCCTCTCTCCATTTCTCTCTGTCCTACCCAACGACAGCAACAACAGCAACAACAATAATAGCCACAACAATGATAAAACAACAAGGGCAGCAAAAGTGGAATAAATTGTCTGCAGGGAGTTGGGAGGTGGCGCAGCACATTAAGAGCGCATGGAGCAAAGTGCAACGACCAGAGGAAGGATTCCGTTTCGAGCCCCCCGGCTCCCTACTTGCAGGGGAGTCACTTCACAGGTGGTAAAGAGCTTATTTATTCTAGGATCTCTTCTCTTGAGTTGCAGATGTCCATCTGTCCATCTTCTATTTACATTCTCCCTCTCTCTCTCTCTCTCTCTCTCTATATATATATATATATATATATATTATTGCCACCAGGGTGTCCATGTGGCTTGGTACTTGCACCTTGAATCCACAGTTCCCAGTGGCCATTTTTTTCAGTCCATTTTATTTAATAGAGACAGAGAGAAACTGAGATGGGAGGGGAGATAAAGAGGGAGAAAGGAAGAGAAACACCTGCAGATCTGCTTCTGTTGGGAACATGTGTAAGCCTGATAGAGCTTAGGGAGAACTACCCCCATCTTTGGATGGAGGTCTGAGAAGATAACCTCTTGGTAAGTCTCTCTCAACCGAGGTGAGCGTAAGGGGGAAAACTCAGACTTGGTTCTTTCCTTCTTGACTCTCAGGCCCACAGGCACCCCAGTACTTCCCTCCATTAACTGCAGGCCACATGGCCACAGATTCACTCATTCAAAGTCACCTTCTGATCACAGAAGAACACACCTTATCACACACTTCATTACACACCTCAGACCCCAGACAAGAGAAATTCCAAACTATATGGCCTTTTGATATTCATCTTCTTTCTGTCTCACCCTACGGGTTTAACCCCTATGCTTCTCTCAAATACCTTCGGATAATTAAGTTGCTTGTATCATGGAAAATAACTGTTTTGTATCTCATCAATTCCTGTCATACCAGCCCCCTACCTTGGGGGCATGCTGACTGTTAAGAAACCTGTAATCTCTGTCATATTTCAACAATAATTACCTCCATTGCTTTTCTATTTAACTCATGTCAATTTTGCTAATAAATGGACTCTAGGATTCTGGGACTCTAAGGACTCAGATTCTAGATTCACGCTAAGAGTCCCCTGGTGTCTTTTACTTCATGTCACCCCTGTCGTGAGCGAGAAAGAACCAGCCCGTTACCTTTCCCCTGGAGGCCACCCTGCCGGAGAAGGAGATAGACACCCCAAAATGCTTCACTGCCTGTGAAACTTCCCCACAGCAGGTAGGCAGTATGGCCTTGAACCAGGGTACTTGCTCATGGTAATGTGTGCAATCAATCAGGTATGGTAATTGCCTGGCCCACTCAGAGGGTCTTCTTTCTATGTGTGTCTAACCCCTTGTTTACCACCAAAGACTTGATACCTGCACTGCTCTAGCAATCCTGGAGGACATTTTTTCTTCTATTTTGAGAGAAAGTAAGGGTAGCATATAAAGACAGAGGAAAGGAGAGATACCTTCAACACTGTTCCATGGCTTGTAAAGCTACCCTGCTTGAATGTGGAGACAGTGGATTATACCCAGGTCTTTGCACACTTTACAAGGTGAGCCACCATGAAGCCCCATCTCCCCTTCTTGTAATCATTAAAATTTAATTTACACTGACCTTGATTACCTTGAATCAGTCCACAAAATACCAATAGTAGCTTTAGGAGGCGTTCCCTTCAAAATGAAGGCAAATACATGTTAGCAAGATTTGTAATACTTTTAGTAGCAGATAACATACCACTTAAAGGGAATAGCATGGTCAAGACAGACATCTCAGACAGAGACTCTGAAGAACATGCCCAGGGATTGGAGTGTGTCTGAGTAAATTTATACAATTTAAATTATAGGACTAATTTTTGGGGGAGATTTAAAAACTTGGAACTAGAATGTTCTAAGTGCAACTCATTCTTTTGGGGGGAAAACAAGCATAATATTATGTAGCAATAAGTTAAATAAAGGACAAATTTATAGATTTATGCAACATCAATTATTAGCAACAGTAGAAAGAAAGTTGGAGGCAGAGAAAAACTCACTGGATTTTAACATGGAGGATTTGTTATCCAGGTGCTTATAATTTCAACCAAAAGCAAAACTGACCCTGTAAGATTTTTAGTGACTATAAAGTTTAGAAAGGCATTACAAAATATTAAATCAGTTATCCTAAGTAGTTGATGCTGTGAGACACTATGTAATTATATTAAGCTTACAAAGGTGGCTCTCTAAAATAAATTTAGGTTAGGAATATCATATTAAATCTTCTTAAGCGTACTGTGCACTGTAGTCTTAACTTTTGTCAAATTATATATTTTTCTTCTGGATTGTCTCCAAATGATGAATCATATCATTGTTTATCCTTAGAAATAAATGTTACATGTCTGGGGTAAGTCACAATCTATTTCTATAACAGGATTGGCAGCATATGCCTTCTACTTTCCAGTTATTAAGACACTGCTGACTCAATGCAGTCTAAGCTGTAATTCCATTATTCTATTTTGCTAAAATATAGACTAACAATACAGAATGCATACCTTTCCCTTGAATAGTTTAACTCATGTTAAAAAAATAACATGCAAATATTGTTAAAACAGTTTAAAGAAATAATGGCAGTGAGATATTTATATGAGCATCAGAGTTGACAAGTCGACGCTTTTTGAAATCAGGGTTAAAATTACTTATGAAGATTTTGATTGTCTGCCTATGGATAAACATGTGAAATTGTACATAGTGCCTTAGGAAACCTGGCACTGACCCTTCTATTAATCAGAAGAATGCACAAGTCAATATTTACTGCTTTCCCCTCCTAGAGAATCTTAAGAGAATAGCAGTATAAAGAAAACGAACACACACACACACACACACACACACAGAGAGACACACACACAGACACAAATCTGAGATTTGGAGTGAACATAAAATGAGAATTCAATTCTTTCAGAGTATTGAATATCAATTACCATGCTAAAAAAAGAAATGCTGGTTTCTTATACAAGTAAAATGTTAAGGTATGGATTCATTTCTTCCAAAAATTTGTAATTACACTTTATGTATACATACATAATATATATTCTTTATATATATAGCCTTAGTCATTCCATTTTAATTTGAAAATTAATATTTAAAATTTTAATACAATTCTGTTGACATTCTTCAAGCATGATAGTTTAGTTCCAAACCATTAAACTATATACTTATTTTTAATATCTTTTCTATATTTAATTTATTTATGTATTGAATAGAAACAGAGAGAAATTGAGAGGAGGTGTGAAGACAGAGAAAGAGACACCTTCAGTAGTTTCACAACCAGTATAATTTTTCTCTCTGCAGGTGGGGAACAGAGGCTTGAACCCAGGTCCTTAAGCATTGTCAAATCTGAGCTCAACCAGGTGCACCACTGCATGGCCCCTAAATATTATGGGGCTGGGCCCATGTGCAAGGATCCAGGTTCAACATGCCCCCACTCCAACCCCACCACACTCAGTGGGTCCACTTCACAAGCAGTGAAACAGGTCTTCAGGTGTCACTCTTTCTCCCTCTCTCTCTCTTTCTCTCTCTCTCCTCTCTCAATTTCTGTCTAGCTTATCAAATATAACTAGAAAGAAAAAAGAGGAGGGCAGGGAATGGCCACCAGGGGCAGTGGATTCATAGGACTGACACTGCGTCTCAACTGACAATCTTGATAGTATAAAAATTGTAAATATTCAATAAATTATAAAACTTTCTTACATGTTTTTCCATCATGGTAGTCATTGGAGGTTCAAGACTGCATTATTTCATAACGCCCAACAGACTCTTTAGTATTATTATTTTAAGAAGAGGGTGAAATATGGAGGAGAGAGAGAAAGAGAGAGAGAGAGACTACTCTGTCAGGCAGTGATGCAGAGGAGAGATAGAGGAGATCCGGAGAGGAGAGGGAACACAATTCTTCATTTGCGCAGGCACCTCAGAATTGGGTGAGAGTGCAGTAGTTCGGGCCACTTGGAGATAGCAAAAATGGCCACCTTCCGCTACGTGCAGCACCCTTCCCTTGCGTCTATTCACTGAGGTGAAAAGCGGGCAAGAGTGAGAGAGGCGGAAGTAGGAGGGCTTTATAGGGCAAAACCCAGGAGTGATGAGTCGGGACAGGATTGGTTGGGAAAGTCACTCCGAGAATATTATATTAACTCTTGTGGGAACTGGCAATAACCTGAGGGGACAACATGGTGGAACAGGCACTCCGAGAATATCATCTAACTCTCACTCCGAGAATATTATATTAACTCTTGTGGGAACTGGCAATAACCTGAGGGGACAACATGGTGGAACAGGCACTCCGAGAATATCATCTAACTCTCATGGGAACTGACAATAACCTGAGGGGATAACATGGTGGCTGTTGAAATTGTGCAGACTGCATCTGCACAGTTTCCCAGCACTGCTTACCACACATGAAGCTTCCTCCATACAAGTGTTCCTGCATGGTGGCTGGGGACTTAAACCCTGAGTACAAAATGTGTGTTTTACCTGATGAACCATCTCCTACCCACTCTTCCATGTTCACTAAATAGTAAGCCTGATGTAATTAAGCAGTGGACTTGAGTTCTGAATATAATTTTCCTTCAAAACCAAAAGTTATACGGAAGGGGTTTTTAAAATACTGTGTGAATATTTCTCTGGAATATTGCAGTTCTCATCCATTTACTGGCATCTGTAGAGGACATAAAACTTGGCAAGTACATTCACACAAAATCTGCTAGTTTTATATATATATTGCTGGGTTTCATATTGATAATTGACCAAGTTGCTATATGTGGATTTATTATTACAAAAAATGAGTACAGAATCAAGTGGTGTTTCATCCATTAGGATGCATGGGTTCCTGTCTGCATGGGGGAAGTTTCCTGAGCAATGGAACAATGCGATATATGTCTCTCAGTCTCTCTGTTCCTCTTCCCCTTTGTCTCTTAACTTTACAAAAAAAAGAAGGGAAATACAAATGGTTACTTTTAGTAGTGGAGTCACCAAGCCCCAGCAATACCCTGGTGTAAAAAAAAAAAAAAGTGAATAAAGTACCAACAAGATAAGTTACCCAAGAGGGGCACCTGCTTTACCATCGATACAACTCTGGTTCAAGCCTTACTCTCTGGAGGAAATATTGGTGCTTTTGTGTTTTTTGTTCTCCTCTTGCCCCCACCCATTTCTCTTCTCTTCTCTTCTCTTCTCTTCTCTTCTCTTCTCTTCTCTTCTCTTCTCTTCTCTTCTCTTCTCTTCTCTCCTTTCTCCTCTCCCCTCCCCTCCCCTCCCCTCTCCCCTATCCTCCCCTCTCCAATCCTCCCCTCCCCTCTCCTTCCCATTTTCTCTTCACCTCCCCTCTCCTTCCCATCTCCCTCATAAAGGTAGGCATGGAAAGGTAAAGCCTTAGAAATAGGTACAATACAGCGAATTAGTGAACTCTCAAATACAAAGGCACAATATAATACATGTTTCTGTACCTTTTATGCTCTAACTCTTGATTCTTGCAATACTTTAACTGAAATCAATTATTCAAAAAGGCAATGTACTGAAATTTCTGAAATCTGCATTCTAGCCCAGACATTGAATTGGAATTCACATTGTGTGGGAAAGAGGATCAGGAGCAAAAATCAGATTTGGTATAGAGGAAACACTGAAGTATACCAGCATTGAGAGCTATTATTTCAACCCTCTAGTTTCTTTTTCTCTTCCTTTATTTTCCTTTTATTACATCATTACCCAGGTTTTATCTAAAAATCTCTTATAAAATGGGTGTCTGACCAAAATGGCAGTGGAAAAAAAGGACACTTTTACTTTTTTTTTTTTGCTAGGGCTTGGTGCCAGCACTATGAATACACTGCTCCGGAGGCTATTTTCCCCCCCGTTTGTTTCCCTTGTTGTTTATCATTATTGTTGTGATTATTATTGTTGAGTTGCTGTCTTTGTTGGTCTTCTTTACTTTTGTCATCACCACCATGACAGAGAGTGTAACAATATAAATGAACCAGCATAAAAACCAGAGTTTTGCTCTGTGGAACTATGTGAAAGCTTGGTAGAGCTTAAGGGATGCCCCCATCTTTGGATGGAGGTCTGAAAAGATACCCCTCTTGTTAGCCTCTCTCCACAGAGATGAGGCAAGAGAGAAAAGTCTATCAGACTCAGCTTGCCCCTTACTAGACTCCCAAATTCACAAAAAGCCTACACTCTCTCACTTAGTTCCCCCTGCTGTCAGCCAAATGGTTGCCTGCTTTAAGGTTCACTCACTCAAAGTTCACACATTCCACTTCACCTTTTGATCACAAAGGAAGAACACATCCTGTCACACACTCCTAACACCGGACAAGTGAAAAGCCCCCAAAACCGGACAAGTGAAAAGCCCCCAAAACCTTATTTCCTGGAGCCCTTTTGATGTTCTTAAAGCCTTGTTATTCCTTCTCTATCTCACCTTACTAGTTCAACCCCTATTCTTCTCTCAAATGCCTTTGGATAATTAAATGCCTACATCAGGAAACTGATTGTTATGACCTTTGTGTATCACATCAACTCTTGTTATACCAACCCCCTACCATAGGGGGCAAGCTGACTTCAAAGAAACCTGTGAATTCTGATGTATGTGAAAAATGTTCTTTGTTTAACTTTCTATATTAACCAAAACCCACCCCCAAATAAATGAGTGCATTTATGCCAGAATCCTCCCTGAGTCTCTTTCTTTATCACGCAGTCTCTTGAGCTGGTTATTGGAAACTCGGTAAGTTTACCTTCCTGGAGACACCCCTACATGAGCCCCAGTATTGTTCAGATAAAATAATGACAAAAGAAAAACAACTCAGAATACAGGCTTTAAGGACAGAGATACTTTCTCAGCAAATGTAAAGATCTCTTCCTCACAGAGTTCCACATCACCTGGCCAGGTGACCACTGCTGCTGTCATATATCCCATCAGGTTTTCCACACTGCTGCTAACCTTAACCAGACAACTACTGTGATTTTTGCTGCTTATCCTCACTCCTACCACAATTGTCTGCTGCCTGCTGCCTCCTGTCTGTCTTTGTTGCAGCTTCCCAGCATACCTGGCAAGACTCCTATGATCATTGCTGGTACCTTCACTCATAATGTTCACTGCACCCCAATCACTATTACATATGTGGCCTGCTATCTCCTGCACCACCTTCACAACTCATGATGTCTACATTACAACTCTCTGTCTATGCTGGCACTCACGTGGAGTGGATCCATCCAGGGGGCAAGTCTCCGCTTCTCCCTCACCAGTTCTAGTGACTGCGTGGTACAGAAAGGAGGGCTCAGGGAAGACTCTGGTACAAACACTCATTTACTTGGAGATAGGTACAGGTTTATATAGAGAGTTAAACAAAGAACATTTTTCTCATATGCCAGAAATTACAGGTTTCTTAAAGGCCAGCTTGCCTCTATGGTAGGGGGCTGGTATGACAAGAATTGATGTGATACATAAAGGTCAAAATGATTAGTCTCCATGATGCAAGCAGGCTAATTATCCAAAGGCATCTGAGAGAAACATGGGGTTTAAACCAGAAAGGTGAGGTAGAGAAAAGAAAAACAAAACTTGATGTAAATCACAGATATCAAAGGACACGAGGAAATAAGATTTGGGGGCTTTTCACTGTCTGGTATTGGGGGTGTATGACAGAGTGTGTTCTCCTTTATGATCAAAAGGTGAAGTGGATGTGTGAACTTTGAGTGAACCCTAAAGCAGGCAACCATTTGGCCTACTGCTATCAGAAGTGTGAGAAGCCTGTAGGCTTTATGTGAGCTTGAGAGACTAACAAGGAGAAACTGAGTCTGGGAGACTTTTCCCTCTTGGCTCATCTCTTTAAGGAGAGAGGCTAACAAGTGAGATGTCTTTCCAGACCTCCATCGAAGTATGGGAGAGCTTCCCTAAGCTCTACCAAGCTTAAACATAGTCCCACATGTCTACAGGTTTACAAGTTGTGAAGAAAAAGAGGAGGAGGAGGAGGGGAAAGAGGAGGAGGAAGAAGAGTAGGGAGAAGATAGAAGGGAAAAGAAAGAATGGAGAAAGGAAAAAGAAAAAAAGGATGAGAAAGAAGAAAGAGAAGGAGAAGAAGGAGGAGGGAGAGGAGGAGAAGGAGTGGCCAGATGGTGGTACACACACATTACAATGCATAAGGACCTCATTATTAGTCAACAACTTGTTTGGCTTTATATGTTAACTCTCTTTTCAGCCACCAGGTTCCAGACGCTAGCATGATGCCAACCAGACTTCCCTGGACATACCCCAGTGTTTCCTGGAGCCACGATTCCCCAGAACCTTGCCTCACTAGGGAAAGAGAGAGGCAGGCTGGGAGTATGGATCAAGCTGTCAATGCCCATGTTCAGTGGGGAAGCAATTACAGAAGCCAGACCTTCCACCTTCTGCATCCCACAATGACCCTTGGTTCTATACTCCCAGAACATTAAAGAATAGTAAAGCTATCAAGGGAGGGGATGGGATGCAGAGTTCTGGTGGTGGGAATTGTATGGAGCTGTACCCCTGTTATCCTATGGTTTTGTCAGTGTTTTACACACACACACACACATACAACGATGCACAAGGATCTATATTTAATCTTTTGATATGCACCTGCAGGGGTAAAGCTTCATGAATGGTGAAGCAGTGATGCAGATGTCTCTCTGTTCTCTCTAGCTCCCCTTCCTCTTTCAATTTATATCTATATCCAATAATTAATAAAAGGATTAAAAGAAGGAAGAGGAGGATGAAATGAAGGAGGAGGAAGGGGAAAAGAGGGAAAGGGAGGGGAGAGGAGGGGAGGGGATATCTTGAATATCAGGAAGACAGGTTCCTTCTATGCCTTCCTGGACCTCACAAGTTGTATGTTGTCTGTTGCTGAAGATTCACAACTGCCAGATCTGAGAGGAGTTGTAGGGGATTTGGTAGCTGCTATTATCTAAAAGCTGACATTCATCTAAATTAGAAGTATGTCTTCTTAGCTGTCTTTGGAAATGTTAAGTCTTCAATAGATCTGAGAGTTCCAAAAAATTCACACAAGGTAGTTTCCTCCAGTGCAGTTTCTGTCTATTCTGGGAGATAGAATACAGATGCTTCTCACTGTGTTATATTCTTGAAAATCTTCTTCAGTTCTAAACTAATTTTAAAGTTGTTTCTATATTAATTGGATAAGCACTGTCATATCATCAACTGAATAACCTCTTTATCACCATGTCATAAATTATTGTTAATAATTCATTTGTATTTTGTCACCAAACAAAACTATCACCTTCTTCATAGTTGTGTCCTTAGCTTATTTGTCTTCTTAATATTACTAGCATCTGTCGTGAGGAAGGTGTCATACAAAAAGATGTAGACATGAATTTTGTGAAAATGGAAAATGAATGTTTATAACTTACTGCATGACCAGATCCTCACATTCTAGAATCATGATCTTAATAAAACACCTATAAACCACTGAGAAAAAGAATTCTGTGTAGAAAAAGAATATATTTTGGTGGAATAGTTGATTTTGTCAGTCTAATCAATCTGCTTTGTCTAAATAAGCTATGTGTACACTAATTCCTTATGATCCTTTGAGCTTGAATCACATGCTTCATTATTTAAAACATCTTTTTAAAATAAGTATATGCAAATCTATCAGTAAATTAACGATGGAAAAAGGAAACAGGTAAATTATACGAAAAGAAAATCAATGCATAATTTTTCAGAGATCTAAGTCAAAGGTTGAAAATTGTGCTAATATTGTTCTTTTGTGTACTTGATGTGTGTGTGTGTGTGTGTATGTTTGTGTGAGAAAGAGAGAGAGAGAGAGAAAGAGAGGGGAGAGGAAGTGAGAGAGGGATGTTGAGCTATGTTCTGGCATATTCAGTATCACAAATTGATTTGGGGTCCTACATATGAAAATCTGGTGCCCTACTCTGTAATCTACCTCCTTGACTGCAAGTGTTTTTTCACTTTCATACACAATGTAGACTGACAAAGCAAATATCACTGTTATAGAGAAGAGAAATCTTATCCTGGAGTTAAACCTGAATTTGACAGGATTATAGACTTAGAGGCAGAGCATTCACTCAAGCATGTAGACATATACACTTCCAAGATCCAGTGTAAGTATCATTGAATCCTGCTAGAAATCTATACAAAGCTTGTTCCAATACTTGTAATTCTTTAGGTCTAGAGTTGGAAACAAAGCACAGTGTCTGTAGTGGTTTGTCAGAAATTGTCTGAGGAGTCACTAAATTACATTTGGTTCAGCCTAGCTTGAAAATGGTGGAAGATATAATAATGCAATCACCTTAGTTATGAGTTAGAATTATTCTTGTATACGTAAAACACTTGTATAGCTATCATTGCAATAAAAGAGAGAGCATGTTATTTGTTGACAACATATAGGTACATAGGCATTCAAAATTTATAAAATATTGCCAAAATTTGTTTGGACTTTGAGACCCCCATAAGAAATGTAGTTTATTTATCAAACTGAAGAGCTTGTGCTTGAGATAAGATACCTCTTTGGTGTTTTTTATAATTTTTTTATAATGAAACCCAGCATGATGTAAGATAGTCTAAGCATTTTCAGTCCTTAACTTTTGAATAATCTACTTCCCTGTAATCATTTTCCTTACTGTGGTAGTTAGGCAAGTCAGGCCAAGGTGTAGTGGCCAGGATGGAGAATAAAATAAGACAGTGCTCTATAATAAAATCTACCAGATTAAAAAAAATCAATTTTGGGAGTCGGGCGGTAGCACAGGGGGTTAAGCACACATGGCGCAAAGCACAAGGACAGGGATAAGGATCCCGGTTCAAGCCCCTGGCTCCTCACCTGCGGGGGGTTCGCTTCACAGGTGAAGCAGGTCTGCAGGTGTCTATCTTTCTCTCCTCCTCTCTGTCTTCCATTCCTCTCTCCATTTCTCTCTGTCCTATCAAACAACGACATCAACAACAATTACAACAACAAAAAAAAAGAGCAGCAAAAAGGAAATAAATATCAAACAAAATTTTAAAAATTCCAAAAAAAATTCCAATTTCACTCCTGTTAAAAAACAGAAATTCATTGGATATAATATAATATATATAATCAGTAGTTACTCTTTTCTAGGTTTGATTATATTTTAGACTGAATAATACGAGACAATGTCTAGACAGAATTTGAACTGAGTGCCAGTGCTTATGATGTTACTATTATAGAAACAAGTGACTATGACTAATTATGGTACAATAACTGTGACACGGAAAAAGGCTTTTGTCTTTTAGTCCATACAATTTTAAATGTCTGTGAATATTTGTAATCTGCTTCCACTCCCCTCTTTCTTTTTGAAAATTTACTGTCAAAATTCTTAGATAATTAACCTCTTGATTCTTGAAAATATAATCCAGGGCAGCTATTAGCTATTTAAAAACAACTGTAACACCTTTTAGCATGAAGACCATTAACAGACTTTTTAAGTCTTTCCCTGCCCAATGCTCTGCGTCACTATCTACCCCCTGTACTCTGTTGTTTGCTTTTGGTCAAAGGCCAGTGGGTTCCATATACTGGCACTGGATTAAGGTGTTTGTTTTTGTTTGTTTGCTTGTTTTTCCCCAGAATATTCAGCAGGTCTGGTTGATGATGCTAAGGATTGAACCTGGGACTTAGGAGCCTCTTACCATAATCATTATCCAGTCTGTGGAGTAAACTTCTTAAAATAAATCCACAGTAGTTTCTTGAAGCTCTTTTATTTTAGTTATAAAAATACACATAAGGAGCTCCGCTTCCCCAGAGCCCCACCCTACTAGGGAAAGATAAAGGCATACTGGGAGTATGGATTGACCAGTCAACGCCCATGTTCAGTAGGGAAGCAATTACAGAAGCCAGACCTTCTACCCTCTGCATCCCACAACGACCCTGGGTCCATACTCCCAGAGAGATAGAGAATGGGAAGGCTATCAGGGGAGGGGATGGAATATGGAGATCGGGTTATGGAAATTGTGCACAACCATACCCCTCTTATTCTATGGTTTTGTTAATGTCTCCTTTCTTAAATAAAAAAATTTTAAAAAATACACATACTTATTGATTAATTATATATGTTTATCAATATACTTAGAACCAATTTTTCCAATATATATGCATATATTTTTTAATTATAAATTTAGTGGGTTATAATATTGTAGATATCAGGTTAAATTTCCATACCACCCACCAACAAAGTTCTGTGTAACCTCCCTGCCACCTCCCGAAAGTAGCCACCATAGATTTTAGGAGTCCTAGAAACTATTAAACTATTAACTATTTGCTTTTTTTTTTTTTTTTTAGTTCTGGTATATCATTCATCTAGATTGAACATTTGAGTGAAACCAATAAGTCTTTCATCTCTTTATTTATTTCACTAAACCTAATTACCTTCAAAGGGTAATTGCACCAAAGGGTACAATATCATCCTTTTAATTACAGAGTAATACTCTATGAAATGTGTATATATGTTATATATATTATATCATAACTTATTTAATCAGTTATCTATCAGTGGACATTTAGGCTGCTTCCACTCTTTGTCCACTGCAGATAATCGACTATGAATATAACGATATATCTGCCACTTTGGATAAGTGTTTGTGTGTTCCTTGGGTAAATGCCTGAGTGCTATTTCTGGGTAATACTTTAATTTTATCTTTATTTGTTTAATTACTCTCCATATTTTCTTCCGAAGGGGATGCACCAGTATTCCCACCAGCAGTGCTGAGGAGTCCTTTTGTCTCCACAACCCCCCAAAACCTGTCACTGCTTCTTGTCTGGATGTAAGCCTTTCTCACAAGTGTGAGATAGAATCTCAGTTTAGTTTTGATTTGCATTTCTCCAGTGATAAATAAGTTGGAGCATATCTTCCTATATCTGTGGGTCATGTGTTTCTCTACTAAACAAAATTGCCTTTTGGGATCCAGGCAGTGGTATGCTGGGTTAAGTTCACATAGCATTAAATGTAAGGACTGGAGAAAGGATCCCAATTCCCACTCCCAGCTCCACACCTGCAGGGAGGTCACTTCACAAGCAGTAAAGTAGGTCTGCAGATATCTATCTTTCCTCCTCTCTATTTTCCCCACCCCTATCAATTTCTCTCTGTCTTATCCAAAAACTTGAAAAAATAACCACAGGAGCAGTGGACTCATAGTGTATGCACTGAGCCTCAATGATAATCCTGGAGGCAAAAAAAAAAAAAAAAAAAAAGAATAAGAAAAACCAAGAAAATTGCCTGTTCAGTTTTCTTGGCCAGTTTTTTTTTTTAAAGATTTATTTATTTATTTATGAAAGAAAGAGGGGTAGAACCAGAGAATCGCTCTATCACTCTGGTACATGTGATGCCATGAAATGAACTCAGAACTTCATGCTTGAGATCCAATACTTTTTTTTAATTGGGGAATTAATGTTTTACATTCAACAGTAAGTACAATAGTTTGTACATGCATAACATTCCCCAGATTCCCATATAACAATACAACCCCCCATTAGTTACTCTGAATCCTTCTTGGACCTGTATTCTCCCCACCCACCCACCCCAGAGTCTTTTACTTTGGTTCCATACGCCAATTCCATTTCAGGTTCTATTTGTGGGTTTTTGTTTTCTGATCTTGTTTTTCAACTTCTTCCTGAGAGTGAGATCATCCCATATTCATCCTTCTGTTTCTGAGTTATTTCACTTAACATGAATTTTTCAAGGTCCATCCAAGATCGGCTGAAAACGGTGAAGTCACCATTTTTTATAGCTGAGTAGTATTCCATTATGTATATATACCACAACTTGCTCAGCCACTCATCTGTTGTTGGACACCTGGGTTGCTTCCAGGTTTTGGCTATTACAAATTGTGCTGCCAAGAACATATGTGTACACACATCTTTTTAGATGGATATGTTGGGTTCCTTAGGATATAATCCCCAGGAGAGGAATTTCAGGGTCATAAAGTAGGTCCATTTCTAGCCTTCTGACAGTTCTCCAGACTGTTCTCCACAGAGGATGGACCAATTTACATTCCCACTAGCAGTGTAGGAGGGTTACTTTGACCCCACACCCTCTCCAGCATTTTCTTGGCCAGTTTTTAATTCGGCTATTGTCTTATTTATTTTATTATTTGTTAAGCTGTACCACTTCTTTATATATGTTTGATATCAATCTATCAATCATTGTTGTCCAGTTATCCATGGGTAGTTTGCTTTTGATGTATAAAAGATTCTTAGTTTGATATAGTGTCATTTATTTATTCCTATCTTATTTCACATGGAAAAGCCAGCGTTTTTTTTTTTTTTTTTCATCCTGTAATGAATAAGTTGGATGGACCTTATGATTTGATGCATGTTAAGTTTAAAGAAAATAGTCTGTGGAAGTGTGTAATAAAGAAATGGAAATGGAGTTGCTAGAATTTTAAGCTCTTCATTCCAGAGCCTGATATATCTCTCAGCAAGCACACATGGTTCTTTTATTCAAGGTCTTTATAGTTTCACTTCTGTAGAGCAAGTTGTCTCAATGATTCAAGACTATATAAGAATGACTTGTCCCATTTTTGACAGATATTTATGGATTTGTAATCACTAGTTGGAATGTGTGATTTATCAGCCTCACTATGAAAATTATACTTCTTTTAAATGATTGGGGAGGAAAATGAAAGTTGTTGCAAAGTAATTTGCTCTGTTTTATTTGATTTATAAATGCATCAATACATGTATGAGCCTTCTTAGAAAGGGCAGGGTTTTAAAATATAACATAGCTGACTCTGAAAAAGGAAGAACAAAATCTTGTTTTTCTTTACAGTTGTCTTTCGCAGACAATGAAGGGATGGGGATATATCTCATTGGTACAATTTGACTTGCCAGTCTGAGACTCCAGTTTCTGGTCCTGACTAATTATTCCAGAGCAGAGCAGTGCTCTGGAGTTCCTCTATTTATCTCCTTCTCCCTTCCTCATATAAATAAGAACATTAAAAAAGTGGCATTTATGTATGAGTGATTATTACCAATTTTTTTACCTTTAAACAAAAAGTTCTTTAACCAGTCTGCATCTTTGAAATTAAACTAGATGTAGCATACCACTTTTACCTGTCTCTTCAAGTGAGAGGATTCCCATTTGCATGAATTGTTTGTTTGTTTTTTTTTAGAGATAAAACTGTATGACTAATTCTTTCTCATCTCCTCACTATTTTTTGATGCTAGCCTTAGCTTGGAACTAAAATCAACTCATTTAATGAAATGCTTACTTAAACACCAAAGCTGTCATTACATATATAGCATTTTGGAAATGCTACACTATACTTGGAAAATGCCCAGCACCAGCAAGTCATTTTTTTTTTTCTGTTTTGTAAAAACAACTTCTGCTTTATTGCTTTTTGGGAAAAGAATTGGAGCAATACTTCACAAAAATCATTAAACAGAACTTATAACCCAGAGTATAAGACTTCTGATTAAATAACGTTTCTTGATTTCTTTTGAACACCTAATGACATAATGAAAACTGATTAGACTATTCATATGTTTGAATTCTTAGTTGTGATAGCTGATAGCTTCAAATTAAAAAGTTGATTTGTAAAATGAGAGATGGTACAATTGAACAATCAACCTCATAAATAATCTCCATCTAAGTAATCAATTTTAATTGGTCAACTCAAGTAGCACTTGGGGGTAGAAAATACAATGGGCAGCCTGTAATGAACACGAACATGTTCCTAACATAATAGCAACACTTTACATATTTCATCATGAAGAGTGAAAACAATTAAAAATTGGTAAAGAGAAAGATTTTTGAGATGATTTTCTGGAATTTCCTTTAAAAAAAACTAGTCACTTCAGAACATAGTCATTTCATACTGTTAATGCAAAAGCTGCAGCAGGAAACAAAAACAATACTGCTCTTACTTTTCATATTTTATGAGAAAAGTGGCTATTGGTAACATATGCATTAATTAAAAAGTACATGGGCTCTGTTACCTTTTTAGTATTGTCAGAATTTCTTTTTGGCTCCAGGGTTATTGCTGGGCCTCGGTGCCTGCACTATGAATCCACTGCTCCTAGCAATCGCTTTTTTTTCCCTTTCCATTTTATTGAATAGGACAGACAGAATTTGAGAGAGAAGGAGAGAGAGAGAGAGAGAGAGAGAGAGAAGGATAACCTGTAGAGGTGCTTTGCCTTTGTGAAGCATCCAACCCCGCACACACTCCCCCCCACAGGTGTGGACGGGGGTTCTGGTATCTGAATCTTTGCCAGGTCCTTGTGCTAAGTACTATGTGCGTTTAACCGAGTACGGGATGACTCGGCCCCTGAAAAAACTATTTATTTATTTATTTATTTTTTTATTTAAGAAAGGATTAATTAACAAAACCATAGGGTAGGAGGGGTACAACTCCACACAATTCCCACCGCCCAATCTCCATATCCCACCCCCTCCCCCGATAGCTTTCCCACTCTCTATCCCTCTGGGAGCATGGACCCAGGGTCATTGAGGGTTGCAGAAGGTAGAAGGTCTGGCTTCTGTAATTGCTTCCTCGCTGAACATGGGCGTTGACTGGTCGGTCCATACTCCCAGTCTGCCTCTCTCTTTCCCTAGTAGGATGGGTCTCTGGGGAAGCTGAGCTCCAGGACACATTGGTGGTGTCTTCAATCCAGGGAAGTCTGGCTGGCATCCTGATGATACCTGGAACCTGGTGACTGAAAAGAAAGTTAACATACAAAGCCAAGCAAATTGTTGAGCAATCATGGACCCAAAGCTTGGAAAAGTGGAGAGGAAGTATTAGGGAGGTACTCACTGCAAACTCTAGTATACTTCTGCTTTCTTACTTTGGTGCCATACTCCAAACTCAGTCAATTTCTGCTTTGCGTTTCTACTTCTTTTTTTTTTTTTTTTACATGCATAACATTCCCCAGATTCCCATTTAGCAATAAAACCCCCACTATTTCATTCATCATTTTTCATGGACCTGTATTCTCCCCACCCACCCACCCACCCCAGAGTCTTTTACTTTGGTGTAATACTCCAATTCCATTTCAGGTTCGACTTGTGTTTTCTTTTCTAATCTTGTTTTTCAACTTCGGCCTGAGAGTGAGATCATCCCATATTCATCCTTCTGTTTCTGACTTATTTCACTCAACATGATTTTTTCAAGGTCCATCCAAGATCGGCTGAAAATGGTGAAGTCACCATTTTTTACAGCTGAGTAGTATTCCATTGTGTATATATACCACAACTTGCTCTGAATGACTCTGAAAATGTCCAATAGTTCTAGGTTATCTATCTCTTCATTTAGCTCCCTTATGTCTTTACTGATTTTCTGCCTGGATGATCTGTCAAGTTGAGATAGTGGGGTGTTGAAGTCCCCTACTATGATTGTGTTACTGTTAATATATTGCTGTAGCTCTTTCAGTAGAAGTTTGATGTATTTAGATGGCTTCTCATTGGGTGCATAGATATTAATAATTGTTAAGTCCTCCTGATTGACTGATCCTCTGAGCATTAAGTAGTGTCCATTCCTATCTTTTTTAATCTTATGTATTTTAAAGTCTATCATGTCAGATATGAGAATAGCTGTTCCTGCCCTTTTTTGTGGGCCATTGGCTTGAATGATAGTTTTCCATCCTTTCACTTTAAGTCTGTGTTTGTCTTGTTGCGTTAGGTGAGTTTCCTGTAGACAACATATTGTTAGGTTGTGTTTTCTGATCCATCTTCCTACTCTGTGTCTTTTAATAGGTGAATTCAGGCCATTGACATTTATTGATATCAAAGATTGAAGATATTTTAACGCCATTCTTGTAGAGTTTTAGAGTGTTTTGATATATGTCCTATTTGTGGTGGTCTGGTTGTTTATAGGAGACCTTTCAGAACTTCTTTCAAGGCAGGCTTGGTGATGGTTGCTTCCTGAAAAAACTATTTTTAATAGAAAAACTATAAACTTCTTAAATTCCATTTTGTCATGCATTGTTTAAAGTCATATAAACATAAGGTTATTATGTGTTCTTTTATTGCCACTGGAGCAAAGACATTACAGTGACAAACAAGCCCCACAAATCTCTGGCTTTTGATTAACATAAACACATTACAGGAATTAGAATTCGTATCAATTATACTTATTTATTTTTTCTTCGATCATTGCTGAACTTTATTACTTTAGCTGATCTTTTCACATAGTAAGACAGAGACATATAAAGAAAAGGAGAGTGTGGTACAGGAGATGGTGCAGTGGCTAACGCACTAGACTCTCAGGCATGAGGTACTGAGTTCAATCCTCGGCAGCGCATGTACCAGAGTGATGTCTGGTTCTTTCTCTCTCTCCTCCTATATTTCTCATTATTAAATAAATAAAATATTTAAAAAATTGAAAAAAAGAAAGAGAGGGAGAGATGCCACACCACCAAGTCTTCACCCAGTGCTCCCAGGTGGTGGACCAGGAGTTCAAATATGTGTCTTCCATTTGGTAAAGCAGACAACTTCCTGGGTTAACTATTTTGCCAGCCATAGTATTGATTTTATTTAAGACTTTCCTTCCTTATCTTTGCAACTACAGATTATTGGCCAACATTAAACCATGACTTTTTCAACACTCTTCTGAGTAGTTGGGCAAAAAGTAGAGAGAAAATAGCAGAATAGTCAAGAGAGATTAGCGGATCTACTACTTTAAATGTAAGTTAAATGAAAGAAAATCAGATACCATACAACAAACGTTTTCTATGGTTACTGGTAAAAAAAAAAAAATTATGAGCAATTTTAGAACAAGTCTGAACTAAAGAGCATATATATTTTTTTAAAGTTCACTACCACTAATTGAAATCCTACTTTCCTTAAATTAGAGGAGATCAGGACCAATAATTAAGTACAAACTAAGATCCAATGTAGTTATTTTCAAATTACTATATAAATTGAAGTTTAGTCAGAAAAATGACTTGAACAATTTGCAAAAGCAGGAATATCATTACAAGGATGGAGAGACTTTGGATTAAACAAAATTATCATTGCTCTGAATTAAGAAGAACCCACAAAAGCTGAGGTCTAGTTCTGTCTGTTTATAAGGACTGAAGTCACAGAGTAGAAATATTCTTTCCTCCAAAGAACAGACTGGTAACATATATCATATATTTCTCCATTTCCACCTGACAGTCTTTCATATTATACTTACACAAAAACCAACTTATACAAGTGTCTGGGAAAAGGCAGACTCTAGAATCCATTATTTTTAACACAGAACAGCTATAGCATGGACATAAATAATCTAAAAGATGAATCCTTTAATTTAATGTTTTTAAATCGCATTGTTACATGAAGTAAAATGCCATACATTCTACTTTTTATTTTGCCTCCAGGATTATCATTGGGGCTCGGTTGTAGGCACTATGAATCCATTGCTTCTGGTGGTCATTTTTTCTTTCTTTTTTTGTCCTATTTTATTTTATAGGACAAAGAGAAATTGAGAGGGGAGAGGAGATAGAGAGGAAGAGAAAGACTTCTGCAGACAGACCTGCTTCAGGGGTCATGAAGCATCCCCACTGCAGGTGGGAAACGGGCTGGAACCTGGGTCCTTGTGCAGGTCTTTCCACGTAGTAAGCTCAGCCGGGTGCACCGTCGTCAGGACCCTACTTTTTCCACTCTATGATTAATGTAAGAAAGAACGAATGATTTGAAGACTGACAGTACAAGGGAACTATTAAAGAGCTTTGTTACCATATATATATATAGTTTTTTTCTTATTATAAGATGTAAATTGGCAAACATTGATGTATATTTACATGTTATCAACCCATCCATATCTAATTTGCATTTTTTTAATTTAAGAAAATATAAGTTTTATAGTCATAGGTGTGATGATATCATCTCCTCACTGTGAATTTAAACACAATGGACGATGATAATTCTGTATATATTATGAAAGGCATTTACTAAAACCTATTTTGATAAAAATAGAGCATATATTATATTATATGTATATATATATACACATAAGTACATATATACATATATGCAGCCACACAGAGTTAGCATGTGTACATATACATGTACACATATTTTAAAAAGGAGTGTTTCTGTTATTTTAAAAATATTATTTTTATCTATTGGAGACAGAAATCAAGAAAGAAGGGAGAGGCAGAGAGGAAGAGAGACAGAGAGACACCTGCAGCACTGTTTCAACCACTCACAAAGCTTTCCCCCTGCAGGTGGGGACCAAGGACTCGAACCTGGGTCCTTGCACCTTGCATATGTGTGCACAGCCTGGTCCGCCACCACCCAGTCCCCCAAATGAGTGTTTCTTTGGGAAAAAAATATGAATGGGGGCCAGGCAGTGGTGCATCTGGTTAAGCACACACACACTACTGTGTTCAAGAACCCAGGTTCAAGCCACTGGTCCCCACCCACAGGGGGAAGGCTTCACAAGTGGTGAAGCAGGGCTGCAGATTTCTTTCTGTCTCTCTCCCTCTCTATCTCCCCCTCCCCTCTCTATCCGATAATAAATAAATCAAAATTTAAACAATAAAATAATGAAAGAAATGGCACATCTCAAATGTAAGAGTTAGCATATGAAAACTACAAAGAAGCTAAATATGTTTAAAAAACTAAAATAAAATTATATTTAAAGAATTAAATTTTAAAGATAAATAATGACCATATCAGTAAATATATAATTCCTTGATTTAAAGTAAAGAAAAAATACTCAGGTAACTCAATGGAAAATTCAAGATGATAAAATAACTAATGAAGCTGAATATAACTTACCATAAATTATCTATGAATGGAGGTCAAAATAGAGAAAACATCTGCTGAGTCAAATGTATCTCAAAGTAAAATGAATTCAGATCAACTCACACTTAGAAACATAGACAAAATATTGACAGCTTAAAACAAACAAACAAACAATCTAGAGCACAGTACACAATAAACAAGTGGCTACAAAAGCTGTGGTATATATACACAATGGAATACTACTCAGTTATTAAGAATGATGAAGTCGGTTTCTTCACCTCATCTTGGATGGAGTTTGAAAGAGAGAAGCCAGAAAGCGAAGGATGAATATGAGATAATCTCGTTCATGGACAGAACTTAAGAAACAAGAACAGAGAAAACACAAAGTAAAACTTAGACTGGGTTTGGTGTACTGAAACAAAGCAAAAGACCCTGGGAAGGCAGGGGTAGGAGAGTGTCAGGGGAAGGTGGATTTGAGGTTCTGCTGATTGATAGTGGAAAGGGCATAGGCTGGGGGTGAGAATGTTTTGCAGAGACAATTCATAGTAAGATGAGAAATTTTGCTCATGTGTCAACAACTATACTGTATAAATCACTGAAACCTGCAATTAAAAAATAATTAAGGTATTGTGAAGCATCAAAATGTGTCACAGTTGACTTTCTGTTAGATACAGAAGACAAAAGAATTTATGGAACATAACCTGTTATTGGTAAGAGAAGAAAAAAAGCCACCTAAGAAACCTATACCAAGTATAATCATTATTCAAAAAGTTTTGAGAAAATTCTCTGATAAGCAAGTGATGTATTTCAGGCTTACAAGCTTATCATACAGAAATGACTAGAAAATATTTTATACTTAAAAAATATGAAATTAATCCCTAATTTAAATGCAAAGGGAGAAGTGAATTACATAGCACATTTGATATGTAAATGAACACTAACAATCATATATTTTCTCATAAAACATAATCATTTTAAATGTAAATGGATTAAATCCTCTAGTCAAGATAATGAAATTAGCATAATTAATTAAGAACACATACTCCAATTACTTGCTGTGATACTTGAGATTCAAGGAAAGAAAAAGGTTGACTATAAAAGAACAGAAAAAGAAATTGCATGTACATTGTGACTAAAAGAGATCAGGATTGTTAATATACTAATATCAGTCAAATTATCTTTCTATCAAAAAGCTTACATGAAAAGAGAAGGAAAACCACCAACTTCCAAAACTAAGTTAAGAGGAAGTAAACAACATGAACAGGCCCATCAAAGGTAATGAAATTGAAACAGTTATCAAAAATCTTCCCCAAAATAAAAATCCTGGACCAGATGGTTTTACAAATGAATTCTACAAAACCTTCAAAGAACTAACACCTCTACTTTTAAAAGGCTTCCAGAAGATTGAAGACAGTGGAATAATCCCTTCCAGCTTCTATGAAGCCAACATCACTCTGATACCAAAAGCTGACAGGGACACAACCAAAAAAGAAAACTATAGACCAATATCTTTGCTGAACACAGATGCTAAAATACTGAACAAAATTCTAACCAACCTGATACAGCAGTCTATTAAAAAGATTGTTCATCATGACCAAGTGGGGTTTATCCCAGGCATGCAAGGTTGGTTTAATATACGTAAATCAATCAACATGATCCACCACATCAACAAAAGTAGACCAAAAACCACATGGTCATATAAACAGATGCAGACAAAGCCTTTGACAAAATATAACATCCCTTTATGATCAAAACACTACAAAAAATGGGAATAGATGGAAAATTCCTGAAGATAGTGGAGTCTATAAATAGCAGACCTACAGCCAACATCATAATCAATGGTGAAAAACTGGAAGCATATCCACTCAGATTAGGTACTAGACAGGGCTGCCCACTATCACCATTACTATTCAACATAGTGTTGGAAGTTCTTGCCATAGCAATCAGGCAGGAGCAAGGAACTAAAGGGATACAGATTGGAAGAGAAGTCAAACTCTCCCTATTTGCAGATGGCATGACAGTACACATAGAAAAACCTAAGGAATTCAGCAAGAAGCTTTTGCATATCATCAAGCAATACAGTAAGGTGTCAGGCTACAAAATTAACATTCAAACGTCAGTGGCATTCCTTTATGCAAACACTAAGTTAGAAGAAATTGAAATCCAGATATCAATTCCTTTTACTATAGCAACAAAACAATAAAATACCTAGGAGTAAACCTAACCAAAGAAGTGAAAGACTTGAATACTGAAAATTATGAGTCACTACTCAAGGAAATTGAAAAAGACACAAAGAAGTGGAAAGACATTCCATGTTCATGGATTGGAAGAATTAACATCATCAAAATGAATATACTACTCAGAGCCATCTACAGATTTAATGATATCCCCATCAAGATCCCAACCACATTTTTAAGACAAATGCTACAAATTTTTACCTGGAACCAGAAAAGACCTAGAATTGCCAAAACAATCTTCAGAAAAAAGAACAGAACTGGAGGCATCACACTCCCAGATCTCAAATTGTGTTATAGGGCCATTGTCATCAAAACTGCTTGGTACTGAAACATGAATAAACATACTGACCAGTGGAATAGAATTGAGAGCCCAGAAGTGAGCCCCCACACCTATGGACATCTAATCTTTGACAAAGGTGCCCAGACTATTAAATGGGGAAAGCAAGAGTCTCTTCAACAAATGGTGTTGGAAAAAATGGGTTGAAACATGCAGAAGAATGAAACTGAACCACTATATTTCATAAAATACAAAAGTAAATTCCAAGTGGATCAAGGACTTGGATGTTAGACCACAAACTATCAGATACTTAGAGGAAAATATTGACAGAACTCTTTTCTGCATAAATTTTAAAGACATCTTCATTGAAACGAATCCAATTACAAAGGAGACTAAGACAAGCATAAACCTATGGGACTACATAAAGTTAAAAAGCTTCTGCACAGCTAAAGAAACTACTACCCAAACCAAGAGACCCCTCACAGAATGGGAGAAGATCTTTATATGCCATACATCAGAGAAGAGGCTAATAACCAGAATATATAAAGAACTTGCAAATCTCAACAACAAGACAACAAATAACCCCATCCAAAAATGGGGGAAGGAGATGGACAGAATATTCACCACAGAAGAGATCCAAAAGGCTGAAAAAACACGTGAAAAAATGCTCCAAGTCTCTGATTATCAGAGAAATGCAAATGAAGACAACAATGAGATACCACTTCACTCTTGTGAGAATGTCATACATCAGAAAAGGTAATAGCAGCAAATGCTGGAGAGGTTGTGGGATCAAAGGAACCCTCCTACACTGCTGGTGGGAATGTAAATTGGTCCAACCTCTGTGGAGAACAGTCTGGAGAACTCTAAGAAGGCTAGAAATGGAGCTACCCTATGATCCGGCAATTTCTCTCCTGGGGATAGATCCTAAGGAACCCAACACACCCATCCAAAAAGATGTGTGTACACATATGTTTTTGGCAGCACAATTTGTAATAGCCAAAACCTGGAAGCAACCCAGGTGTCCAACAACAGAGAGTGGCTGAGCAAGTTGTAACACACACACACACACACACACACACACACACACACACACACACACACACACACACACTGGAATACTACTCAGCTATAGAAAATGGTGACTTCACCGTTTTCAGCCGATCTTGGATGGACCTTGAAATTCATGTTAATAAGTCAGAAACAGGTAGACTGGCCAGCTCCTCATGGGGCGCGAGCGCTTCCACACTACGATCATCATCTCTGGCATTATGCTATTCCACTGCAGAATACTGTGCCCCAGTATGGTTCCGTAGCCCTCATGTCCACTTGGTCGATTCCAAATTATATTCCTCCATGAGGATAATTTCTGGAACCATCTGTTCTACCCCGGTTTCATGGATGCCAGTTCTTAGCAACATCGCCCCGCCAGATATTCGTCGGGATGCGGCATCATCTAAGTTCATTTCCCACGTCTACGCTCGACCGGACCTGCCAATATACGCGGATATCTTCGCCCACCCTGTCCAACGCTTGACGTCTCGTCATCCAATCTGGTCCCCTACGCCTACACTGAACTTCTCTGTTCCAGACTCTTGGAAACAGAGTTGGCAGTCAGCTGAGGTAAAGAACAAACACCTCATCACAGACCCCTGCAAGTGTCAACCCGGCTTTGACCTGGCACGTTATGATTGGGCCCTCCTCAATCGCTATCGAACAGGCCATGGCCGGTGTGCCACTATGTTCCATCGCTGGGGAGCCAGAGACGACCCGAACTGCCCCTGCGACTACAGACAGACTATGACCCACATAGTCAATGACTGCCACCTCTCCAGATTCAAAGGAGGTCTCGTAACTTTACATCAGGCTCAACCTGACGCTATTGACTGGCGCTAGAAGAAGAAGAAGAAGAAGAAGGTCTCACTAAGGTCTCTGGAGTCCCAGGAGGTGAGTCAGTGCACAGAATTTTAGATAAATATGTCTGAGTTCCTCTGATTTTTGTCTGTGTAAGAAATGCTTTAAATGTCTCTCTCTCTCCCTCCCTCCCTCTCTCTCTCCCCCTCCCTCCCTCTTTCTCTCTCCCTGTCTCTCTCTCAGTGTGTGGTAGGTAATAAATAACTTCTTGAAAATGTTACAACCTATGTTGATACCATTTTGAAAAAATTAGAGAGAAAATACATTAACTTGGGTAGGTCAGTGGTCGGAAAATTGAAAATCCATATGGCAAAAGTAGATTTTGGGGCAGTATGAGGGGACATGTCAAGGTCTCCTCTTTGACCAGGCATCTGGAGAATCTGCCCTTGCCATGCTGCACAGGAAGTCACTATATTCTGCAGGAAGAAATAAGTTTGTGTATTAAGTCAGCCTGTCAAGAGAGGAGATCAGAGCAGTTAGGCACTGAAAGGGCAGAAAATAAAACTGGGGCTCTCTGGTGTTAGCCTCAGTGTCCTGGTTTGAGCCATGTGACGGTCTGTTTCTTTCTGGGACTGAATCACAGTCTCTGGGCTCCTGTCAAGAGGAAGTCCTTGGGGGCCAGGCAGAGAGCTTACTGCTTAAGTCAAAAGCTTCCATGCCTCAGGTTTCAGTGCTTCAGGTTGCATCCCCTGCTCTCCAGCATAAGTCTGAACTGAGCAGTGCTCTATTCTTTTTTTTTTTGTATTTTATTTTATTTATTTATTCCCTTTTGTTGCCCTTGTTGTTTTATTGTTGTAGTTATTATTGTTGTTGTCATCGTTGTTGGATAGGACAGAGAGAAACGGAGAGGGGAGGGGAAGACAGAGAGGGGGAGAGAAAGATAGACACCTGCAGACCTGCTTCACCGCCTGTGAAGCGACTCCCCTGCAGGTGGGGAGCCGGGGTTCGAACCGGGATCCTTATGCCGGTCCTTGTGCTTTGCGCCACCTGCACTTAACCCGCTGCGCTACAGCCCGACTCCCCAGTGCTCTATTCTTACTCTCTTAGTTATTTATTTATTTTATTCATTCATTTCTTTTTATTTTACCAGAGCCCAGCTCAGCCCTGCATTGTGGTGAGTCAGAACCCAGAGAACTCCAGGTATGAGAGTCTCTTTTCATCAGCATTGTTTTATTTATTTATTTATTTATTTATTTATTTATTTATTGCCTCCAGGGTTATTGCTGCACCATGAATCTACTGCTCCTGGAGGCCACTTTCCACTTTTTGTTGCCTTTGTTGTTGTAGCCTTGTTTTGGTTATTATTGTTGTTGTTGATTTCATTCTTTGTTGGATAGGACAGTGATTAATGGAGAAAGGAGAGAAAAACAGAGAGGGGGAGAGAAAGACAGACACCTACAGACCTGCTTCACTGCTTGTGAAGCGACTCCCCAGCAGGTAGGGAGGCCGGGGCTCGAACCAGGATCCTTATGCCGGTCCTTGCACTTTGCACCATGTGCACTTAACCTGCTGCACTACTGGCCGACCCCCAGCATTATGGTTTTACCTCTGCCCACCTCACTCTCCTTGTATCTCTAGCTTTCATTAATAAACATGTAAATAAAATTAAATATGTACAAATTAAATAAAAAGGAGAGCTATGTGAAAGTGACTGCCTAGAATTCATCAACTTTCTTTTTTTAAACCCATCATATCACCTAAAATAGGAACAAAGTAAATTCAGAATATTTTAGAAGAAATTCCTTGTCTGTGAGACAGCTACATAGGTAGCATCATTCTCTCTGTCTTCCATCTCTCTCTTTGTCTCTCTCTGTCTCTCACTCTGACTTTCTGTCTCTCCATAGTTAAATATAATAATACAAGAAATTATGAATATTAAAATAAAAAAGATCTGATTATGAGCTAACGGTAAGAGTTCTTCTGCAAAGGACATTCATGCCTGTGGCTTCAAGAACCCAGTTTCAGTCTCTGGAACCCCCTTTATCGTGAGCTGACAGTGTTCTGGTGTTTCTCTGTGTTTTTCTCCCTATATCTGTGTCAGGAAAAGAAAATGAAGAGAATATTTGAAGAAATATGGTAGCCTTTGGTTGGCTCTAGTCTCACATTAGGTGCTTTCTGCTCTGTGTCCACAAGGCGGCAACATAACGTAGCAGCAGCCCTGTTGGGCGGGCCTTGCTCCCACTGCACTGCCCCTTGGTCTGGACTAGTTGTTGCTTTGGGCAGGGTGCTTGCAGCCTGCTGACAGGATTTGTTCTTGGGAGATTCCTTCCCAGGAGCTAGAGAGAGTCAGGAGACAGGCTTCACTGAGTTGAGCACCAGGGTTTTGAGGCTGAGGCACCAGGTTCCCAGGCCTGGGGTAGTCTCTGTTTTCTACACGTCTCTGTCTCACCCTTTCCTCTCAATTTCTCAGTTCATGTTGAACTCTGAGAGAAAGATCAAATTGGAGGGTGTTGGGAGGGGCATGGGAAGCTGTGGGCAAGCCTGGGTTCCTATTGCTGGCACTGAGCCTCGAAATCAGCATAGTAGTGCCCAAAGAGTGAAAGGAAGAGAGAAAGGGACAATGGGGGAAAAGCACATTTGCAGGAAACCTCACAGGGCCTGCTGGGGATTGAACTAGTAGAATGAAGGACAAGGCAGCTGCTTGTCATTGGGCCAGCAAGCAGAAAGTGCAGGAAAGTTTCCAAGCTGTGCACAGTGCCTGGGGTCAGGGTGGAGGTCACCCTAGCACGAATCCTTCAAGGGGAATCATTCCCTTGCAGTTGTTGCCCCAGGAAGCTCTGAGCTGTCCACCTCATTGAGGTCTCTTAAAGGTCCCTGGTGTCCCAGGAGGTGGGTCAGTGCACAGGGCCTTGGATGGTGAAGCCAGAGTTCCTCTGACCTTTATCTGAGCACAGAGTGCACTGAATATCTCCCTCCCTCTCTCTCTCTTTCTCTCTCTCTCTCTCTCTCTCTGTCTCTTTGTTGGTGCGTGGTAGGTAATTAACATCTTGAAAATATTTCATCCTAATTTGATGCCTGTTTGAAAGAAAATCAGAGAGAAATCACATTGGCTTTGGTAGCTCAGTGCTAGGACTAGGGGAAATCCATCCAGCAGGAGCGGAGTTTGGGGCAGTGCGAGGGGTCTTGTGTGAAGGTCTCCTCTGGGTCCAGGCATCTGGAGAGTTTGCTTTTGTCATGCTTCACAGGAATTCCCTGTTTTCTACAGGGGGAAACAGGTTTGTGTAGTTAGCCAAGGACGTCAAGACAGGGGGTCACAGCAGTTAGGCCTGGGAAGGGCAGGGAATGGAACTGGGGCTCTCCAGTGAAAGCATCACTGTCCTGCTTTGAGCCCTGTGGCAGGCTGCTCCTTTCTGGGCCTGAATCAACAGTTTGTAGGCTCCTGTCAAAAGAAGCCCTTGTGGGCCAGGCAGAGAGCTTACTGGTTAAGTAAAAAGCTTTCATAGCTGATGTTTCAAGGCTTCAGGCTGAATCCCCAGCTCTCCTTAAGTCTGAGCTGAGCAGTGCTTTGCTCTCACTCTCTGACACACACACACACACACACACACACACACACACACACACACACACACACTTATTTATTTATTCATTTATTTATTCATTCATTCACTTCTTTAATTTTACGAGCGCCATGCTCAGCCTAGAGTCATGGTGTTGCTGGAAATTCAGAGCTTCAGGTAGGAGTCTCTTTACATCAGCATTATGGTATCTACCACTGCCCATCTCCCTCTCTCTGTATCTTTCTGTATCTCTAGCTGTCATCACTAAGCATAACCATAAAATAAAATGTGATAAAATATAAGTATATAAAGAGAGCTGGGACAGAAGTGACTTCCTAGTAGTTATCATCTTTCTGTTTTTATATCTATCATTACTAAAGATATTTAAAAAGTAAAGAAAAATATTTTAAAAGAAGACTTTATGCTGGGAAATAGCTTATTAGCTAGCCTCATTCTCTCTGTAGCTCTCTCTTTCTGTCTCTTCATAAATAAATATAAAAATACAATAGAATATTTAAAATAAATAGACCTAGTTCTTAGGAGCTTAGGATTTTGGCTAAAGACTTTCATGCCTGTGGCTGCAAAACTCAGTTTCAATTCCTGACACCACCATTTCTTGAGCTGTGTTGTGGTGTTTCTCTGTCTGCCTTTGGCTCCATGTAAGGAAAGAAAATGTAGACAATATTGGGAGAAATACTGGATCCCTTTGTTTGGGTTTGTTCTCTTGCAAAGTGCATTCTGCTCCGTTCCACAAGGCGGTGACATAACACAGCAGGGCCCCTGCTGGGCAGGCCTTGCTTCCACTGCACTGCCCCTTGGTCTGGGCTAGTTGTTGCTTTGGGCAGGTTGTTTGCTGTCTGTTCCCAGGATCTGTTTCTGAAGTTTCCTTCCTAGGAGCTAGAGAGAGACAGGAGACAGTGTTCTCTGGGTAGAGCGCCAGACTTTTGAGGATGAGGTGCCAGCTTCCCTGGCCTGGTTGGGTGCCCACAGAGACAGAAAGGTCCTGGAGCTCTGCCTTTTGTCCCCATGTGTCTGTGCCATGGGCCAGTCCCCTTCTGTCCCCTGCACTGCTCAACCCCCTTCCAGGAAAAAAGCCATATGAGCACCTGTGCTGGGCTGCTGGGCTGTGAGCAACCCGCTGGAGCTCCCAGATTCCATGCACAGGGACCAGGGTTGGAATCCCGCTCCCCACCTGCAGAGGGAGGAGAGGTGAGGCAGGTTTGGGTAGCTCTCTCCTTCTTTCCACATCTTCATCTCACCCCTTCCTCTGAATTTCTAAGTGCACTTTAAACTCAGAGAGAAAGAACAAATGGGAGGTTGTTGGGGAGAGTATGGGGAAGCTGCGGGCAAGCCTGCGTTCCTAGTGCTGGCACAGAGCCTCAGCAGTCAGCCCAGTGGTATCCAAACTAGAAAAGGGGGCAGGGTAGACACCAGAATGGTGATGCAAAGACACTCTCTGTGCTCCATGCGCGCACTTAACCTGCTGTGCTACCACCGGACTCCCATCTTCTATTTTTGATTGTTGATTCCGTTTCTGTATTAGGGTTTGGCTTGTTTAAGCTGTCAGCTTCCTCTTGGGTTCAACTTGGCAGGCGATATGATTGTAGGAAGCATCCTTTTCATGGAGATAGTGGATTAATTTGCACAGATGGGCTCACAGTGGCCTTGTGCGATCTGTGTATCTTCCCATCGTCCATTGTGGTTTCCCTCTCTCATTCCTGATTGCTTTCTCAAAACTACCTCACTCTTCCTCTCTTATTTTAATTTTTCGGAGAAGTCTAGTCAATTGTTTTTATTTATCCTTTTGAATAAGACTTTTGGTTTCATTAATCCTTTGATTCAGCTTGCTGGTTTCTATTTCATTTCTGCTCTGATTTTGATTATTTCCCTTCTCCTATTGGTTTCTGGATCTCTGCTGCTTCTTTCCTAGTTGGCTCTCTGGCAGTCAACAATGACATCAATAAAAATAACTACAATAACAATAAAACAAGGGCAACAGAAGGGAAAATAAATAATAAAAAATTAAAAAACAAACCAAAGAGACTCTCTTGCCTGAGACTCCAGAGTCCCAGGTTCAATCCCCCTCCCCCACATCACCAGAAGCCAGAGTATTGGTCTGGTAAAAAAAAAAAAAAGGTTTTCAATTTGGGATTCTGCAGAGAGGCCACCAGGTTCCAAATGCTACCATGATGTCAACTGGACTTCGTGGAAGCAGATGACCTCACCATGTGTCCTGGAGCCCCACTTCCCCAGAGCCCCACCCCTCTAGCGAAATAAGAGAGACAGGCTGGGAGTATGGGTTGAACTGTCAATGCCCATGTTCAGTGGAGAAGCAATTACAGAAGTCAGTCCTTTCACCTTCTGCATCCCACAATGACCTTGGGTCCATACTCCCAGAGGGATAAAGAATAGGAAAGCTATCAGGGGAGGGGATGGGATATGGAGTTCTGGTGGTGGGAATTATGTGGAGTTGTACCCTTCTTATCCTATGTTTTTTGTCAGTGTTTCCTTTTTATAAATAAAAATTAATAATAAAAAAACACCTTCTACACTTTCTATCCATGTAATGAGGGAAAGGGTTACAGAGAAACAACCAGGCCCAGGATGGACAGGTATTTAACTTAGGATCACACATTTAAGTCCTGCTCTCCACCTCTTAGCTATCTCCCCAGCTTCTATATATTATTATTATTATTATTATTATTTTAGCAGAGCACTATTTAGTTCTGGCTGATGGTGGTTCAAGGTATTGAACCTGGGACCTCAGAAACTCAGGCTGGAGAGTCTATTTGCATCAGCATTTTGCTTTCCCCCCTCACCCTCCATGGTATTTTTAAGTGCAGTGAGATGAATATCTTTGAATATATAAACTGGGAATTGATGAATTCGTCTACTCAGATGCATTCTACAGTGTGTCCACAAGGTGGCAGCAAAACACAATAATCTAGCTTGTTTCTAAATATTTTGTGAAAAGAGGAGCTCATGCTTTGTACACAGTGCATTTCTTAAATACTTTTTTTTAATTAACACACACACACACACACACACACACACACACACACACACACACACACACACACACACACACACAATTACCTGAGGACTATATGGAGAGTTACAACTTTTATATTCAGATGCATTCTTCAGCATGTCCACAGGGCGGCAGCAAAACACTGCCATCCTGGTTGCTTCTAAGCATTCTGTGTAATGTGGCTATTTGCACAGTGGATTTAAACACGAGTGCTACAATTACCCTCAAACTATTGTTTTGTTTTTCCCCTATGATGTATGGAGTATCTGGTGTTTATAATACATTAATTTATATTCAATGAACATCTTTCTTTAGGCACCTGGTAGATTCCACTGCTGTTTTGTTTTTAATTTAGAGGTGATAGCCAGTGAGATAATGTGGACAGGAGATATCAATGCCGACGGAGAGATAGAGAGAGAAAGAGAGTAGTGGTCCAGTAGGTGGCACAGTGGTCAAGCTTTGGACTCGCAAGCATGAGGTCCCAAGTTCGATCCCCGCAGCACATGTGCCAGAGTGATGTCTGGTTCTTTCTCTCTCCTATCGTTCTCATAAATAAAAAAAATCTTTTTAAAAAGAAAGAGAGTGAGCTGCAACACTGATCCACTGTCCCTGAATGTTGCCCATGCAGGTGGAGACCTGGGGCTTGAACCTGGGTCCAAGCACATGGCGCCTGGTGGACCACCATCTGGTCCCTCCCCCAACTTCCACCATCACAGCGCCCCTTTCTATGCAGCCCCACCTTTGACTTGGCTGGACTTACGGCTATGCCAATGCAGAAGGTCTCCTAAGTCACTTTCCTGGAGATGGACGTGTGGATTGGAAGGGCTGCAGGTGTAGTTAATCTGGGGGGCAGGGTCAACACCCTCCCCCTGCTCCATAGATGCAGGATCAGCCAATAAACAGACTCGAGGTCAGCCTTTGGTGGGCGGGGCCGACATGCATCACGTGAGGTCATCCTAGCGCGTGTGGGCGTGGCCCGCAAACCCGCACCTGTGCAAATGCAGGACTCGAGATGCTATGGCGGTACTGCAGCCCAGTCCCTTTTCCAATCCCCAGCCTTCAGGGTGGACACAGGGCTGTGCCATCTGCACTGGGGGGTCAGCCTTGACTATTGAGGGCTCACTGGCCCCGTGGCAGCCCCCCACCCGGAGGCATGGTGAGTCCTACCGGTGCTGGCCAGGGATTGGGGGCCCTGGTGTGGGTTGGAGGTTACTGTCCGGGTAAAAGTTCAGGCATGGAGGGAGAGGCCAAGGGGCATAGCTGCCCAGGGTCCTCAGTGTCCCCAAGTTCGAGGAGAACAGTGTCAGCCAGGAGAGCTGGGTGTGGTGGCCGTTTTCCACCCAGCTTCGCCTCTGGCTCCTGCACCTGCTCTGAGCTCTGAGCATGACAAGGGGACACGAATCCCTCCCGGCCCCACCCAACATATGGAGTCCCGAGACTCCTTGACGTTCCTGTAATTTTTTTACATTTTATTGGAGAGAGACCGAAAATCAGGAGGGAGGATAGGGGAAGAGACAGAGGCACCTGCAGCCCTGCTCCTCCACTTGGAAGCTTCCCCCCTGCAGGTGGGGGCTGAGGGGATTGAACCCAGGTTGTCACACACCAGCACCCCCCCATGCTGTCATGTTTCATAATTAAATGTCAGTATGCGGAGTAGTTTATTTTTTGTCTTTGTCATGTCTGTGGGACCACGTGTCCCACGGTCAGTCCAGGGGCCGAGGAGGGAGGAGCCAGGACACGGCCCCTCCAGGCACTGTGCGCTCCTGTGTTCCTGCTCACACCCGGGTCTCCTGTCTTTTCACGGTTACCTAGTTTCAGGGGAAGGAAAGATGAAGAGAAGCGGGAGCAGTACTCTGCACACACCCTGCACAGCGCGGGGCTGCCGCTGGAAGCAGCTACACCGGTGCCCACCATGTCCCTTCAGCGCCGGCCACGCTGCACTTTGTGGGGGGTGGGGAGCCCCAGCCCCGCTCGCCCAGGAGCCCAGGGCCCAGTCGGTTGGATATTTGGGGCCCCTGGGCTGCTTGCTCAAGCTGAAGACGTCCTTGGGCTGAGCAGAGTGACGGACACTGGGTTGAGGTCATGTCATGGTTAGAGCCAGTTTTGGGGGCTCTGAACCTGTAGTGGGAATGGCCACTGAGCCAGACCGAGGGGAAGTGGAAGCACAGGGTGCCCCTCACCTCCAGCATGGGAGGCCTTGGGCACAGAGGTCCTGCACTCTCTCGCTGAGCTCTCTTCCTGGCCTGAGAGAACCCTGTGGCAGGGAGATGGGGCCACAGGCAGAGCAAGGGACTTGCATATGTCAGGCCCAGAGTTTGTTCCCAGCCACTGCCAAGGCTGGAGTGATACTCTGATTCATTCTCTAATCTTTTTTTTAAAAAAAATCCTTTTTGATGTCCTTTTCCTTTTTTCCAGAGCTCCCATCAGCTCTGGCTTGTGGCGGCAGGGCCTCCGGGTCCCAGCCCATGGGTTATGCTGCGTGAGTGTGCTGCGTGCTGTCCGATCCAGACGGCATAGTGGGCACTGGCTGGGGGTGAGGGCCGGGCAGATGGTGTAGGGGGACTCAGGAGCAGGGCACCAACCTCCGGCGTCAACAGATGGCGCCACATCCCCACAGCCCAGTGCTGGCCAGAGGCCGCTGACCTGGATGAAGCCGTCCACCCGTCCCCTCAAGGCTCTCAGCAGCCCCTGGCCTGGAGACACTTCAGGGGTTAGGGGGGTCCCCTCCTATTTCTACTTTGGTCAATTCTCACCCTGCTCTGTCCCTTCTCCTGGCTGGGGCTGCTGTAGCAGATTCTCCTGCAGGAAGTTGAGAGAGTTGTGTGGGTATTGGGGGGTGGTGAGTCCAGAGCCCACCTGGGCTCCCAGGGCCTTGGGTTCAATCCTTGTTTGTCACAGCTTGAAGGAGAGAGTTGTCAGAGGCAGCGTGTGTGTGTGTGTGTGTGTGTGTGTGTGTGTGTGTGTGTGTGTGTGTGTGAACAGCCCTGGAGATTGGGCTGTTTCTCATGTCCCAGGTCTGGGGTTCAGTCCTCCCTAGTGCCCCCCACAACCCAGTGTGTAAAACATTTTCAGGTTTTCAAGCCTCAGCCCCCCCACCCCTCAGCCTGGAGGAAACTTGGGGGCAAAAGTCCAGGAGGCAGGTGAATAGCCCCGCAGAGGCGCTCTTGCCTCTCACATCCCAGGACCTGGGATCTGATCCCTGGGGAGCCGAGTGTTTTTCCCTCTGGTTCGGGCAAAAGTAGGGTAGGAGAGTAGGGTAGGAGAGAAGGGAAGGAAGGAAGGAAGGAAGGAAGGAAGGAAGGAAGGAAGGAAGGAAGGAGGGAGGGAAGGAAGGAGGGAGGGAGGGAGGTAAGGAAGGAGGGAGGGAGGGAGGTAAGGAAGGAGGGAGGGAGGGAGGTAAGGAAGGAGGGAGGGAGGGAGGGAGGTAAGGAAGGAGGGAGGGAGGGAGGTAAGGAAGGAGGGAGGGAGGGAGGGAGGTAAGGAGGGAGGGAGGTAAGGAAGGAGGGAGGGAGGGAGGTAAGGAAGGAGGGAGGGAGGGAGGTAAGGAAGGAGGGAGGGAGGGAGGTAAGGAGGGAGGGAGGGAGGTAAGGAAGGAGGGAGGGAGGGAGGTAAGGAGGGAGGGAGGGAGGTAAGGAAGGAGGGAGGGAGGGAGGTAAGGAAGGAGGGAGGGAGGGAGGTAAGGAGGGAGGGAGGGAGGGAGGTAAGGAGGGAGGGAGGGAGGTAAGGAGGGAGGGAGGGAGGGAGGGAAGGAAGGAGGGAGGGAGGGAGGGAGGGAAGGAAAGGAGAGGCAGGAGGGAAGAGAGAAAGGAAAGGAAGAGCAAAAAGAAAGGGAGGTGGGGGGGAGGAGAGGAAGGAGGTGGGAGAGTGCTGATAGGAACATCCTGAGGTCCCACTGAGATCCCCCCCCCCCCCCACTTGTTTGAGCCTTGCTGCCTGGAGAAGACTTAGAGGCAAAAGTCCATGTACGGTGGGAGGGAGGGACAATAGCAACATGCTCAGCGCTCTTGCCTCTCATGTCCCAGGTCCCGGGATCAGAACCCCCAGGAGACAAGTGTTTTTCCCACTTGTTGGGTCCTGCAGGAGATTTGTGGGCACAAGTCTAGGTAGGGTAGCAGGGATGGCCCATAGAAATATTGAGAAAGCTCTTGCCTCTCATGTCCCAGGTCTCAGGATCCGGTCCCACACCCCCAGAAACTTTTTCACACTTGTTTGAGCCTTGTTTGAAGCAGTTTACTTTTGTCAACATGTTTTATTTTCATTAACTCTGGTTCAGTAAAGACCGAGGGAGGGAGATCCCTTGAAACCTGTTGCTTAAATCACAGGAGAATATTACAAACCATTAAACCTCTGCGGGTCTTTGTCTTTCCAGCAGGAACTACAAGTGTCTGCAGGGCGTCCTCTGTCCTCTGCAGCTTGACTCCAGCCTCCTCTGCCATCCAGATGCTGAGAGTGGCAGGAGGGGACATGGGGCTGAGTGACACACCAGGAAGCAGAGAGAACATAAAATTGAGGGAGATCCCAGCCCTGCTGTTCCCTGAGTTCTCGGCAACAAGTCTGCCGTGAACACAACCGCAGTGATTAATGATTTTATCAGCCCCAGAGGTGGAAGGACAGGTTGGAACAGGGTAGGAAACGGGTCCCAGAATAAAGCCCAACCTGTGTCCTGGGCCCTTTGGGACTGGCACTGGCTCTCTGACTACCGGGCACGGCAGCTGGTGCCTGGGTTTTGAATGCAGCCGAGAGATGGATCTTAGAGCTTTTCTGAGGAGGAAGATTTAAGGATTCAGGAGCATATGAGGGACCAAGAGAACTATAGTCAAGTGTCCCAGGGACCCATAGGGTTCATTTGAGGTTTCTGGCTCTGGGGGAAGAGTTTGAGAGCCGCAGAGACCAAGGTTGCCCCATGGAAAGCCCAGGCCATTGCAAGACTGCTGACAGGCCCCCCCACCCACACTCACCCCCAACAAACAGGGCAGCTTCACCATCTCTGCTTTGCTACAAAAGATTTCAAAGATGCAGGAAACAGCACATACTGTGTTGTCCTTTGTGGAGACACCGGTCCTCTTTCTCCGTCTTCTGTCTGTCCCATCCCGGCGTCTCTTAGGTGTTTTCTCCTCCTTCCCTTCTGGTTAGCAGGGCTTCTCCTCCAGGTGAAATCTATCCAGCTAACTCATCTGAAGGTCTTTGCAAACCTTAATCACTTCCTCCATGAGGCCCAGCTGAGAGCTCCACAATGTCCGTGCAAACCGTGCGCTCAGATGCCTCACGGCCACGGGGCTCAGGAGGCGGCACAGTGGATACAGTGTCGGACCCTCTATCAGGAGACCCAAGTTCCATGCCAGGCACCACGTGGTCCAGAGTGATGCACATGCTCTTTCTCGCTCCCTCTCATTATATATATTAAAGAATTAGCTACATCTGGTCATGTAAGGGTCACATACCTATCTGTCTACTCACCTACTTCCTATCTGTCAGATTCAGAGAAGGAAAGTGAGTTCTGGACCTGTGCAAGTCCCAGCACCAGGCCAGACTCTCCCTCTCCCCTCCCACCTGGAGCAGGGCCCGGCCAGCACTGTCCGGCTGCACCTGACTGAGCTACACAGTTCTTAGCTGTCCTCTAGAATTCCTGGCTGCCACTTTCAAGTCAGAAAGAAACTGAGACACCCAGGACCCTAGTCAGGGAATCCTGGAATTCCCACAGAGACATGAGAGGCTGCAACCTCTAACAGATCCCTGTTTCCACTGTCACTGGTCATCTCCATCAGGAACAACAGAATGGCCTCTATAGGACCCTGTGGATCAAGAATGGTCGGGGCTGCCTCATTCTTGGAAGGGAGGTTGGACCAAAATCCTCCACCATACGAGGAAGATGGGTCCTGAAATTAGCGCAGCCTGGAATGTTCCTGTCCATGACCACAGAATGCAAGCTCAGACCCACAGGGATGCAGAGGTTACATAGGCTCCTGTGACAGATATGAGCCCAAGATCAAATCAATGGGGGTTACAGTTAACAACAGATCCTTTAGGGAGCTGGGTGGGGGTGCACCTGGTTAAGCACTCACATTACAGTGAGCAAGGCCCCAGGTTCAAGGCCCTGGTCCCCATCTGCAGGGGAAAGCTTCACAAGCGGTGAAGCAGGACTGCAGGTGTCTCTCCATTTCTCTATCTCCCCTTTTGAATTCTGGCTGTCTCTATTAAATAAATAAATATAATTTAAAAAACAGAATATATCCTTTCCCCATATTTGGGAGCTATTCTCTTTCCTGATCCAGCTTTCTAGTCCTATTTCCAACTATCACACCATCTCCCCAGACAATACCTTTGGTCCACCTGCATGTTAGCTGTTGGGCTCAGGCAGAAAGTAGTAAAGTCATGTTGGGGAACATCTAATACAATACACGTGGTGTCTTGATATTCTAGGCTCATGTATGTTTTAGACGAGCACAAACTATGATTTCATCAACCATGATGTACAGCTTGACAACTCCTTGGTTTCCCAGAGGTCAATGCATGTTGTGAAAGGCCAAAGCCTCCCCCTTTTGTAGCTCCTTCATTTGCTTTTCTGGAGACAGCAGAGAGGCTAGGGAAGGCAGCACAGTGGCTCCCCAAGACTCCTGCCTGAGGCTCTGAGGTCCCGGTTTCAGTCCCCAGCATCACCATTAGCCAGAGCCAAGCAGGGCTCTGTTCTCTCTCTTCTCCCCTTATTTCACTCTCATTCTCCCCTTATTTCACTCATTAAAGTAAACAGACAAAATATTTTAAAAATAGCAATAAAAACTAAGACGACCACATAGATAAGTGACTTGTATATCTTTGTATAAGTGACTTCTCACACCACAGTGCAATCTGTGTGGTGGCCCATGGGGTGGCATGGGAAATAAAGCAATGACTCTCCAACATATCAAGAGAGAGAGAAAAGAGAGAAAGAGGAGGGAGGAAGAGAGAGAGACAAAGCAGGTCCCACCCTGTGCCGTCCCCGCAGCCCTGCAGCCCAGGGGCTCAGCCTGAGCACCTGCTAGAGGACAGTCCGCAGGGTCGGGACCCGCAGACCCTCCCGGGAGTCAGGGCTGCCGGACCGCACAGGGGGGGACGCACGGCTTCCGGCCCCGGGAGCAGCAGGCTGCGGCTCGGCACCGGGTGCGGAGCCCAGGTCGGGACTCACCAGAGAGGAGAGAGCGGCCTTGCAGGTGACCCGAGTCGAGGGTGGAACGGGAGGCACAACACGACCGCAAACCTGGTGCCACCTGAGCAGCTCAGGACCAGCGTTTCCCTTCTGCCGCTGGTGGGAACCACAGTGACAGGAGACGCTACCGGAAGTGGGCGGGGCCGGCTCAGTGACTCGGGGCGCAGGTGTCTCTCCATCTCTTGCTCTCCCTATCCCCTTCCGCTCATGATTCCTCTCTATTCTATCCTATTTAAAAAGGGGAGAGGGACGGCCACTAGAAGCACTGGATATGTCACACAGGCACCAAGCCCCACCAATAACACTGATGGCCAATAAATATTTTGAGGAATTTGGGTTTAAAGTGTGGACCACTTCCATTTTTGAAAGCTAAGATGCTGGACCTTTTTAAAATAAAAATTTTAGCACTGATTTTACATGAATGTAAGATAATAGGGTTCTAATCACAACCCACTCTAACCAGAGAGGTCCCCTGCTCCTAATCGCCAAGGATAACCACCTCTCCTCAATCGCTATCGAACAGGCCATGGCCGGTGCGCCACTGTGTTCCATCGCTGGGGAGCCAGAGACGACCCGAACTGCCCCTGTGGCTCCAGACAGACTATGACCTGCATAGTCAACGACTGCCACCTCTCCAGATTCAAAGGAGGTCTCGAAACTTTACATCGGGTTCAACCTGACGCTGTTGACTGCCTATGGAAGAAGGGCAAACGCTAGAAGAAGAAGAACCACCTCTCCCAAAGTTTTAGAGGCAGAGTTACTTTTTTTCAAGCTCATGTATTTCAGTTATCTCCCTTCCATGTCTGAGTACTGCCATCCAGTAGGTGTCTTTCACTGCCTTACTCCATGAAGCACTGTCACCTAGTCCTAGCCACTTGGTCCCAAAGGACACATGCCATCTTTTATAAAGACCTGAGACGTCCTCCCTTGAGTGCATGTTCCTTAATTCTTTATGCAGTTTTATTTCCATGGACATTGAGTTAACTTCCATACTTTGGCTACTGAGAAGAATGCAGTTATGAACATGGGGTTACATATGTCCCTTTGAATTAGTGTCTTTGATTTTTGTTTTTGTTTATTACCACCAGGTTTACTTGTGGGGCTTGGTGCCTGCATGACAGATCCACCAATCCTGGAAGCCACTATTTTCCTATCCCCCCTTTTGTTTGATAGAACATAGAAAAGGTGAGAGGGAAAGAGGACTCAGAATAAAGATGCATCGTATGAACAGTAACGGGAGGGGGGCAGGTGGTGGTGCACCTGGTTGGGCACACATATTACAATGCCAAAGGACTCAGTAAAGCAGCAAGACACAAAATTAACACACATAGATCTGTATCATATTTATATAGAAATGGCTGATTAGAGGAAAGGAAATTGAAGAATTTAATCCCATTTGCAATCAAACCTAAAAAATTAGCAAAATACCTCACAATAAACATCACAAAAGAAGGAAAGACCTTTATAAGGAAAAATACAGAACATTGATAAAATAAATAGAAGAGGACACACAGAAATGGGAAAACACACATTAAATAATAGCCATTTTACCAAAAGCCATCTACAACTTCAATTTCCCTATCAAGATCCCAATGGCATTTTTCATGGAAGTTGAACAACTTGGAAAAAGAAGGCCTCTTCAACAAATGGTGCTGGAACAATTTGACAGACTCATGTAGAAAAATAAAAATACATCATCACCAAATGTAATGCACCAAAATCAGATCAAAATGGATCAAAGATCTAGACATTAGACCAGACACTCTAAAACATATAGAGACTACTGGCAAAACACTGCAGGATCTTAACACCAGAGAAACATTTGGAGACTCGACTCCTGGGCATGTGAGATGAAAACAAGAGGAAATAAATGGTACAAGATCAAATTTATAAGCTTTATACATAAAAAGACAACTACCCAAAGTTAACTATGCAAATTAGAAACTGGGAAAAAAATCTTTATACACCACACAGCAGACAAATGTAAAACATCTAGAAAGAACAGGTATCGCTTAATAACAAGAAAAAAAATAAATAACCCAGTCAAAAGTGGGAGAAAGAACTGAACAAGCAGCTCTCCCAATATGATACATATGACCCACATATATATGAAGAAATGCTTTGCACCACGTATTATGAGATAAATGTCAAGTAAACCTGCACTGAGGGGGTGGGTAGCGGTGCACCTGGCTGAGCACACATGTTATAATGTGCAAGGACCTGGGTTGGAGCCCCCAGCACCCACCTGCAGGGGGAAAGCTTCCGAAGTGGTGAAGCAGTGTTGCAAAGGTCCCTTTGTCTCTTTCCCTATCATCCCTTTCCTTCTCAATTTATGGCTGTCTCTATCCAATCAATAAGTATAGATAACAAAAAAATTTTAAAAAAAATAATAAACAACACTGAGATTCCACCTCATATGAAGAGTCAGAGGAAGGAGAAATACCATTGACAAACTCCAAAAGATAAAATACCTTGGGGGGAATCTCTCCAAGGAGGTGAAGGACCTTTACAGAGAAAACTCGAAGACATTGCAAAAAGAAATAGAGAATGACACATAGAAATGGAAGAAAACACCCTGTCCCTGGGCCGGAAGCATAAGCATTATGAAAATGGTCATTCTGGGAGTCAGGTTGTAGTGCAACAGGTTATGTGCACATGGCACAAAGTGAAAGGACCTGCATAAGGATCCCGGTTCAAGTCTCCGGCTCCCCACCTGGGGAAGGTGGTCACTTCACAAGCGGTGAGGCAGGTCTGCAGGTGTCTGTCTTTCTCTCCCCTGCTCTGTCTTCCCCATCTCCCTCCATTTCTCTCTGTCCTATTCAATAACGATGACATCAATAACAACTACAACAATGCAAAAAGGAATAAATATTTTTTTAAATCTTAAAAAAATAAAAAGAAAATTAAAAAAAAAGGTCATTCTAAGAAGTCAAGAGACAAAAGGCAACAATCCGATGGTTTCATTCTTATGTGGGATAAAAAACAGAAAATGAACAAAACAGAAATGAACAAATGTGTCTAAGACCTTGTGAGAAACAAGGAGTGATAATTGGGAGGGAATTGGGGAGGTAGGGACACAGAACGTTAGTACTTTAGTGATAGGAACGATGTGAAACTACACCGTCACCTTTTATGGAATGCTTTCTGAACACCACACATTTTCTTTTTAAATATTTTATTTTTATCAACACCAGAGAAAGACGGGATGCTTGGGATCAATCTTCAAACCTCAAGACTATGGGCACTGTAGTCCCTGCCACTTTTCCTTGTCTCAGCTTGCTTCCTTTTGATTCTCCTTTTCTTATTGCAGAGTACATCCTAGACCAAACATTTTATATATACTATCTAATGTAATTCCTATGCCAGCTCTAGAAGTAGGTGCTATTGCCTCTAAAGCAGAGAGGAGGAAAATAAACAGTGGTGTAAGGATTGAAGTTTCTTGCCCAATAGTGGCTAGAAAACCCAACTTTTCATCAAAGTGTGGTCTGTTACCCTGTACTCTTACCATCTTGAAACCGATTATTAATCCCAAACAATAAGTGAAAAGGGGAAGAAGGGGAAGTTAAGGAGAGACACCTGCAGAACTGATTCTCTACTCATGAAGCTTTTCCCCAGCAGGTTGGGAGCTGGGGCTTGAACCCAGGACCCTGCACAGGATGTGTGCACTCAGTCAGGTGCCTCATTGCCCAGCTTCCTCTTATTTTTAACTTACTGGGTAGAGAAAAAACAAGAAGGAAAGGGTACAGAGAAACAGAATGAGAAGGAGAGGGATAGAGTGAGGGAGAGAGAGAGACCTGCAGCACTACTTCAGGGCTTGTGAGACTTTGAATGTTGTCTTTTCCTCACACATCCAGTGAGAAAAACATACAGAGAAACACCACCACACCAATCAGCTTAAACTCAACATGGTGCCACGGACTGAAGCTGAGTTTTTTTTTTCCCTCCAGGTTTATTGCTGGGATCGGTGCCTGCACCATGAATCCACCGCTCCTGGAGGCCATTTTCTCCCCCTTTTTGTTGCCCTTGTTGTAGCCTCGTTGTGGTTATTATTATTGCCATTGTTGATGTTGTTCATTGTTGGATAGGACAGAAAGAAATGGAGAGAGGAAGAGAAGACAGAGAGGGGGAGAGAAAGACAGACACCTGCAGACCTGCTTCACAGCCTGTGAAACGACTCCCTGCAGGTGTGGAGCTGGGGGCTCGAACCGGGATCCTTCTGCTGGTCCTTGTGCTTTGCGCCACCTGCGATTAACCCACTGTGCCAGCTGCCCGACCCCCTGAAGCTGAGTTTTTAAGCTGTCTCCCAGCCTATGCAATTCTTTTAAATATGCCTATTTTACTGTACTTGGTTCCTCAGCTTAGTAATGAGAGGTTTAAAGAGAGAAGGATGATAACTGAGAGGCAGTCACTCAAAAACAACAAACAAACAAAAAACAGACAATTAAAAGAAAAGAGGCAGACACTTCTGCGCAAGCTCTTTTTTCTTATTTCTCCTTTTTTATTTTATTGTCATCTTAGGAATGAGAGGTAGAGATCCACAAGAAATATACAGAGACACTGACATGGGCAGGGGCCAATATCACAATGCAGGTGCAGAGTCTCTCATTCCTGAAGCTCTGAGGTTCCCACAACTGCATGATGCAGGGTTGATCCAGGCTTTGGTAGAAAGAAAGAAAGAAAGAAAGAAAGAAAGAAAGAAAGAAAGAAAGAAAGAAAGAGAGAAAAATTCCATAATGAGGCCATAGCACTGCTCAGATCACATTTATGTTGGAGAGCTGGGGATTGAACCTGCTGCCTTGCTACATCAAGCACAGAGCCTTTGGCATCACCATGATGCTGTCTGCACAGCCCCTAAGGTGTTTTATGAACTCGAGCCCACAGATTGGTGATTGAAGGTTCAGTGCAGGACAGGGCTTCTCACACCTGAGAGCTCAGTTCCATTCCCTGCCCTTCCTAGGCCTGTTCTGATCCCCTCTTGATTGGCTCACTAAATACACAAACCTGCTTCACCCTGTAGAAAAGAGTGAATACCTCAGTTTTACCGTTTGTGAGTAAAATGGCATCAATTGAGAATACAACATTTTCAAGATGTTATGTATTACCTACCACACACCAATTAGGAGAGAGAGAAAGAGAGAGAAATTTAAAGCACTTTTTACAGACAAAAGTCAGAGGAATGCACACCTCACCTTCCAAGGCCCTGTGCGCTGACCCACCTCCTGGGACACCAGAGACCTTTGTGTACACGAGGGGCCAGCTCAGAGCCTTCCTGGGTCTACAGCTGGGATGGAATAAATCCCCTTGAAGGATTCCTGCCTCTGTGACCTCCACCCTGACCCCAAGCACTGTGCACAGCTATGCAACTCGGAGGCCCTTTCTGCTTGCTGGCCCAGTGACAAGCACCAGCCTTGCCCTTCATTCTACCAGTTCAATCCCCAGCACCTCCTGTGGGGAATCCTGCATTTGTACTTTCTCCCCATTTCTATTTCTTTCTCATATTTTTGTAGGCTCTTTTTTCTCTTTCTGTTTCTTAATAGCTTTTTTTTGCTCATCTTTTTCCTTTCTTTTCCTTTAAATTGGAGCACTCATAAGATCTGGTGTATGGTGGTATGGGGCAAGGAACCTGGGACTTCAGAGTGTCAGGCATGAGAGTGTCTTTGCACCACCAATATGGTTCCTACCCAAACCCCATTTTCCGATACCACTAGGTTGACTGCTGAGGCTCCTTTCCAGCACTAGCACTCCCAGGATGTCAGCAGCTATTACCCCTGAGCCTCTCCAATTTGTTTTTTTCACTTTGATTTACAGTTGACTAAGAAATGGCGAGGAGAGGGTGACATAGAGAGGGAGAAAGAAAGAGATGCCCCCCGCAGACCCGCTTCACCTCTCCTCCCCCTTGCAGGTGGGGAGCGGGATCCCAGCCTGGTCCTTGTGCAAGTCTGGGAACTCCCTGGGGTTGTCACTGCCCAGCACCCAGCAGAGGATCTCCAATCGCCTTTTTCCTGGAAGGGGTTTTCAACAGAGCAGGAGGCGGGAAGGACTGACCCCAGGGACAGAGAGAGGGAGCAATGCCAGAGCTGCAGGAACCTTGTGTCTCTGTGGCCACCTGTCAACCATGCCAGGGAACCTGGGGCCTCAGCCAAACAAGACTGGTGCTCTACCTGGTCAACTCTGCCTCCTGCCTCTCTAGCTCCTGGCAAGGCAGCTGCCAAGAACAGACCCTGTGAAAAGACTGCAAACACCCTCCCCACATGAACACCCCAGGGGGCAGGCCCATGGGAGCCAGGCGCACAAAGCAGGGGCAATGCTGTGAAATGTCGCCGCCTTGTGGACACGCAGTAGAATGCACCTCGAGGGAGACTAGAGCCCAGCAAAGGGCTCCCGTGTTTCTCTGAATATTGTCTTCATTGTCTTTTCCTCACACACATCCACGGAGAAAACACACAGTGAAACACCACAACACTGCTCAGCTCAAGCTCAGGATGGTGCCGGGGACTAAAACTGGGTTCTTGAAGCCACAGTCATGAAGATCTTTGGCAGAACTCCTAACAGATCTCTTAAGCCTGATATAGTTTAAATACTTGCATTTTATTGTACTATTATATTTAGCTATTGATACATAGAGACAGAAAGACCCTAGCTACTAAGCTGTCTCCCACCACAGGACTTTTTTGTTGTTTTTATTGTTGTAGTTACTGTTGTTATTGATGTCATCGTTGTTGGGAAGGACAAAGAGAAATGGAGAGAGGAGGGAAGACAGAGAGGGGAGAGAAGGATACACACCTGCAGCCCTGCTTCACCGCCTGTGAAGGGACTCAGCTGCAGGTGGGGATCCAGGGGCTCAAATCAGGATTTTAAGCTGGTCCTTGCGCTTTGCGCCACCTGCGCTTAATCCACTGCACTACCGCCTGACTCCCAGGACTTCTTTTCTAATTATGTTTATTTTACTTTACGTTTTTTATTTTATCATTATTAGTGATTTACAAGATCGGAAGACTGTAGGGGCATCGTTTCCCACTGCACCCATCCATCACCAGAGTTCTGTACCTGCTCCCCAAATACATATTTATGGCCCCAGGGACGTGGGCTCCATGGCTGTGAACCTTCCTACACACGAGGTTATGAGGCTGTGGGAGGAGCTGGAGGGACTGGCCTCTCCTCCCCCTGCACTTTACTGGGGAACCAGCTCTGCCCCCAGTATTACATGTAAAAAAGAACAAGTGTGGAGTTAGCATGATGGTTATGCAAATGTTAATACAGTGGGGAGGGCCAAGGCTCAATCCCTCATAACAGCATATGCTAGAGCCAGCATATGCTAGAGCCATAACAGCATATGCTAGAGCCAAAAAAAAGAAAGAAGGGAGTCAGGCAGGCGTGCAGCGGGTTAAGCACACGTGGCACAAAGCTCAAGGACCCGCATAAAGATACAGGTTTGAGCCCCTGGCTCCCCATCTGCAGGAGAGCCACTTCACAGGCGGTGAAGCAGGTCTGCAGGTGTCTATCTTTCCCCCTCTGTCTTCCCCCCCCTCCATTTCTCTCTGTCCTATCCAACAATGATGACATCAATAATAATAACTAAAACAATAAAAAAACAACAAGGGCAACAATAGGGCATAAATAAATAAGTAAATATTTAAAAAAAGGAAGAAAGGGGAGTCAGGCAGTAGGGCAGTGGGTTAAGTGCACGTGGCACAAAGCACAAAGACTGGCATAAGGATCCCAGTTTGAGCCCCGGGCTTGCCACCTGCAGGGGAGTCACTTCACAGGCGATGAAGCAGGTCTGTAGGTGTCTATCTTACCCTCTCTCCCTCTGTCTTCCCTTGCCCTCTCAATTTCTCTCTGTCCTATCAACAATAAAAAAAATGGCCACAGGAGCAATTTATTCATAATGCAAGTACTGAGCCCCAAAGATAACCCTGGAGGCAAAAAAAGAAAAGAAAGAAAGAAAGAAAGGAAGGAAGGAAGGAAGGAAGGAAGGAACAAAGGGAAAAAAGAAATAGTGACTTAAGTGGTCTGGGCGTAGTGGATAAAGCATCAGATTCTTAAGCGTGAGATCCAAGTTCAATCCCTGGCAGCAAATGTACAAATAACTTTCTCATAAATAAATAAAATCTTAAAAAAGAAAGAAAGAAATGTTATCTTAAAAATCAGCAAGGAGGGCTGGTGAAACAGCTCACTTGAGCAGTGTGTTTATTTGCTATGTATACAACCCAAGTTTGAGCCCCCACCACATAAAGCTTCAGTGCTGTGCACTGCAGTCAGTCAATCAGTCACTCTCTCTCTCTCTCTCTCTCTCTCTCTCTCTCACACACACACACACACACACACACACACACACACACACACGCACCCTCTCTGTCTCTGTTAAAATGAAACTAAAATCAGCAAGGATACAATGAAATACAACCCTGCAGTTTAAAATGATGAGACTGTGTCATTTAAAGAAAAACTGATAAAACTGCTCAGCTAATCAGACTCGAGAGACAAGTTCAGATAATGTTCCTTGTATGTGAAACTGCAATGACCAAAGCAACCAAATGTACAGCAACTCATAGATCACCAAACAGACTCACTCTGCGAGGCCTTGTGTACTCTTAAAGGGGGTGGGGAGGCACAGGGCTTCGGTGGAGGTGCTAGACGTATACACACCCAGTCTGTGAGCCTATACCTGAAATCTTACAATGTGATAACCCACCATTCAGTCGGTAGCAATAAAAGATAGCAAAATAGCCTCTATATGTTAACTCTTTTCAGCCATCAGGTTCCAGATGCTAACATGATGCCAACCAGACTTCCCTGGGCAGACAACCCCACCAATGTGACCTGGAACCCCACTTCCCCAGAGCCCTGTCCCACTAGGGAAAGAGAGAGGCAGGCTGGGAATATGGATCCACCTGTTAACACCCATGTTCAGCTGGGAAGCAATAAACCTTCCACTATCTGCATCCCACAATGACCCTGGGTTCATACTCCCAGAGGCATAAAGAATATGAAAGCTATCAGGGGAGGGGATGAGATATGGATTTCTGGTGGTGGGAATTGTGTGGAGTTGTACCCTTCTTATCCTGTGGTTTTTGTCAGTGTTTCCTTTTTATAAATTAATTTTTTTAAATTGATGGGGTTTACAGTTAACAATATTGATATACTTTCCCCATATTTGAGATCTACTCTCTGCCCTGATTCAGCTTTCTAGTCCTTTTTCCAACTATAACAACATCTCCCCAGGCAACAACTTGGGTCCACCTGCAGGTAAGCTGTCAGGCTCAGACAAAAACTAGTAAAGCCGTGGCTCTCTGGAATATAACTAAAACAGATCTATTAGCTTTCTCCAAAAAATGAAGACCCCAAATCTTCATCTGCAATATTCTCACCTTTAGGTTCATGATTAGTCAACAATTTGTTCTGCCTTATGTCTTAACTCTTTTTCAGCCACCAGGTTCCAGATGCTACCACGGTGCCAACCTGACTTCCCTGGGCAGACAACCTCACCTATGTATCTTGAAGCCTCACCTCCCCAGAGCCCTTCCCCACTAGGCAAAGGGAGAGACAGGCTGGGAGTATGGACCCACCTATTAACACCCATGTTCAGCTGGGAAGCAATTACAGAAGCCAGACCTTCCACCTTCTGCTGCCATAATGACCCTGGGTCCATACTCCCAGAGGGATAAATAGGAAAGCTATCAGGGGAGGGGATGGGATACGAAGTTCTGGTGGTGGGAACTGTGTGGAGTTGTACCCGTCTTATCCTATGGTCTTGTCAATATTTCCATTTTACAAATAAATTTTTTAAAATTTATTTCTTTATTGGGGAATTAATGTTTTACATTCAACAGTAAATACAATAGTTTGTGCACGCATAACATTCCCCAGTTTCCCATTTAACAATACAACTCCCACTATGTCATTTATCATCCTTCATGGACTTGTATTCTCCCCACCCACCCACCCCAGAGTCTTTTACTTTGGTGCAATACGCCAATTCCATTTCAGGTTCTACTTGTGTTTTCTTTTCTGATCTTGTTTTTCAACTTCTGCCTGAGAGTGAGATCATCCCATATTCATCCTTCTGTTTCTGACTTATTTCACTCAAAATGAATTTTTCAAGGTCCATCCAAGATCGGCTGAAAACGGTGAAGTCACCATTTTTGACAGCTGAGTAGTATTCCATTGTGTATATATACCACAACTTGCTCAGCCACTCATCTGTTGTTGGACACCTGGGTTGTTTCCAGTTTTTGGCTATTACAAATTGTGCTGCCAAAAACATATGTGTGCACAGATCTTTTTGGATGGATGTGTTGGGTTCCTTAGGATATATCCCCAGGAGAGGAATTGCAGGATCATAGGGTAGGTCCATTTCTAGCCTTCTGAGAGTTCTCCAGACTGTTCTCCACAGAGGTTGGACCAATTTGCATTCCCACCAGCAGTGTAGGAGGGTTCCTTTGACCCCACACCCTCTCCAGCATTTGCTGCTGTTACCTTTTCTGAGGTATGACATTCTCACAGGAGTAAAGTGATATCTCATTGTTGTCTTTATTTGCATTTCTCTGACAATCAGAGACTTGGAGCATTTTTTCATGTGTTTCTCGGCCTTTTGGATCTCTTCTGTGGTGAATATTCTGTCCAAGTCCTCCCCCCATTTTTGGATGGGGTTATTTGTTGTCTTGTTGAGTCTGGCAAGCTCTTTATATATGTTGGTTATTAAACTCTTATCTGATGTATGGCATGTAAAGATCTTCTCCCATTCTGTGAGGGGTCTCTTGGTTTGGATAGTGGTTTCCTTTGCTGTGAAGAAGCTTTTTTAATTTGATGTAGTCCCATAGGTTTATACTTGCCTCAGTCTTCTTTGTAATTGGATTCGTTTCATTGAAAATGTCTTTAAAATTTATGTGGAAAAGAGTTCTGCCAATATTTTCCTCTAAGTATCTGATAGTTTGTGGTCTAACTTTTATATTTGGTGAAATACAGGGATTCAGTTTCATTCTTCTGCATGTTTCAACCCATTGTTTCCAACACCATTTGTTGAAGAGACTGTGCTTTTCCCATGTAATAGTCTGGGCCCCTTTGTCAAAGATTAGATGTCCATACGTGTGGGGCCTCATTTCTGGGCTCTCAATTCTATTCCACTGGTCAGTGTTTCTGTTCATGTTCCAGTACCAAGCAGTTTTGATGACAGTGGCCCCATAATATAGTTTGAGATCTGGGAGTGTGATGCCTCCGGTTCTGTTCTTTTTTCTCAAGATTGTTTTGGCAATTCTAGGTCGTTTCTGGTTCCAGATAAACATTTGTAGCATTTGTTCTAGTCTCCTAAAAAATGTGCTTGGGATCTTGATGGGGATAACATTAAATTTGTAGATAGGGTAATATATTCATTTTGATGATGTGAATTCTTCCAACCCATGAACATGGAATATCTTTCCACTTCTTTGTGTCTTTTTCAATTTCTTTGAGTAGTGATTCATACTTTTCAGTATACAAGTCTTTCACTTCCTTGGTTAGAGTTACTCCTAGATATTTTATTGTTTTTTTTGCTATAGTAAAAGGAATTGATTTCTGGATTTCAATTTCTTCTTCTTTTTATTTATTCATTCCCTTTTGTTGCCCTTGCTGTTTCATTGTTGTAGTTATTATTATTGTTGTCATCGTTGTTGGATAGGACAGAGAGAAATGGAGAGAGGAGGGGAAGACAGAGAGGGGGAGAGAAAGATAGACACCTGCAGATCTGCGTCACTGCCTATGAAATGACACCCCTGCAGGTGGGGAGCCGGCGTCTCGAACCGGGATCCTTACACCGGTCCTTGTGCTTTGTGCCACCTGCGCTTAACCCACTGCGCTACTGCCTGACTCCCCTCAATTTCTTCTAACTTAGTGTTTGCATAAAGGAATGCCACTGACATATGAATGTTAATTTTATAGCCTGACACCTTACTGTATTGCCTGATGATTTCCAAAAGCTTCTTGCTGGATTCCTTAGGTTTTCCCATGTATACTATCATGTCATCTGCAAATAAGGAGAGTTTGACTTCTTCTCTTCCAATCTGTATCCCTTAAATTCCTTGCTCCTTCCTGCCTGATTGCTATGGCAAGAACTTCCAACACTATGATGAATAGTAATGGTGATAGTGTGCAGCCCTGTCTAGTACCTGATCTGAGTGGAAATGCTTCCAGTTTTTCACCATTGAGTATGATGTTGGCTGTAGGTTTGCTATATATAGACTCCACTATCTTCAGGAATTTTCCATCTATTCCCATTTTTTGTAGTGTTTTGATCATAAAGGGATGTTGTATTTTGTCAAAGGCTTTCTCTGCATCTATTGATATGTCCGTGTGGTTTTTGGTCTTGCTTTTGTTGATGTGGTGGATCACATTGATTGATTTACGTATATTAAACCAACCTTGCATGCCTGGGATAAACCCCACTTGGTCATGATGAACAATCTTTTTGATATACTGCTGTATCCGGTTGGCTAGAATTTTGTTCAATATTTTCGCATCTATGTTCATCAGAGATATTGGTCTGTAGTTTTCTTTTTTGGTTGTGTCCCTGTCTGCTTTTGGTATCAGGGTGATGTTGGCTTCATAGAAGCTGGCAGGGAGTATTCCAGTGTCTTCAATCTTCTGGAAGACTTTTAAAAGTAGACGTATTAGTTCTTCTTTGAAGGTTTTTTAGAATTCATTTGTAAAACCATCTGGTCCAGGACTTTTATTTTGGGGGAGAGTTTTGATAACTGTTTCAATTTCATTAGCTGTGATGGTCCTGTTCATGTTATCCACTTCCTCTTTACTTAGTTTTGGAAGTTGGTAGGTATCTAGGAAGTTTTCCATTTCTTCCAGGTTCTCTAGCTTGGTGGCATATAGTTGTTCATAGAAGCCTCGCATGATATGTTGAATTTCTGCAGTGTCTGTTGTGATATCTCCTCTTTCATTTACTATGTGATTTATTTGGGTCTTCTCCCTTTTTTGTTTTGTGAGTCTGGCTAAAGGTTTGTTGATTTTGTTTACTCTTTCAAATAACCAACATTTACTTTCGTTGATCTTTTGAATGGTTTTCCTATTCTCAATGTTATTTATTTCTGCCCTAACTTTAGTGATTTCTGACCTTCTCATTGCTTTAGGGTTCCTTTGTTGTTCTTCTTCTAGGTCTTTAAGATGTGCAATCAGGCTGTTTATTTGTGCTTTTTCTTGTTTCCTAATGTGTGCTTGTATAGCTATGAACTTCCCTCTTAGAACTGCTTTAGCTTTGTCCCACATATTTTGATAGCTTGTGTCTTCATTTTCATTGAACTCTCGAAACATTGTGATGTCTTCCTTGATTTCCTCTTTGACCCAGAAGTTGTTAAGAAGTGTACTGTTGAGCTTCCACATTTTGGGACTGTTACTAATCTTTTGTTGATTGTTAAGTGTTAGTTTAATTCCACTGTGGTCTGAGAAGATGCTTGGGATGATTTCAGAGCTCTTAAATTGGCTGATGCTGTCTTTGTGGCCTAACATATGGTCTATCCTTGAGAATGACCCATGTGGATTTGAGTAAAATGTGTATTCCAGTTTCTTGGGATGAATGACTCTGAAAATGTCCAATAGTTCTAGTTTATTTATCTCTTCATTTAGCGCCCTTATGTCTTTATTGATTTTCTGCCTGAATGGTCTGTCAAGTTGAGAGAGTGGGGTGTTGAAGTCCCCTACTATGATTGTGTTACTGTTAATATATTGCTGTAGCTCTTTCAGTAGAAGTTTGATGTATTTATATGGCTTCTCATTGGGTGCATAGATGTTAATAATTGTTAAGTCCTCTTGATTGACTGATCCTCTGATCGTTAAGTAGTGTCCTCTGATCCTCTGAGCATTAAGTAGTGTCCATTCTTATCTTTTAAAATCTTATCTATTTTAAAGTCTATCATGTCAGATATGAGAATAGCTGTTCCTGCCCTTTTTTGTGGGCCATTGGCTTGTATGATAGTTTTCCATCCTTTCACTTTAAGTCTGTGTTTGTCTTGTTGAGTTAGGTGGGTTTCCTGTAGACAGCATATAGTTGGGTTGTGTTTTCTGATCCATCTTCCTACTCTGTGTCTTTTAATAGGTGAATTCAGGCCATTGACATTTATTGATATCAAAGATTGAAGATATTTTAATGCCATTCTTGTAGGTTTTAGAGTGTTTTGATATATGTCCTATTTGTGGTGGTCTGATTGTTTATAGGAGACCTTTCAGAACTTCTTTGGTTTAAGGCTGAGCTGAACATTGAACCTGGAACTTCAGAGCCTCAGGCACGAAAGTCTTTTGCACACATTGTGCAGTCCCCCCACCCCTGTGACAGGTCTTCCATTCAAAGTCACTAATTTGCAACTTCATCTATTCTTGCCCATAGTAATAGCCACTGCAGGGAGCAAATTGCTATTTTTCATCTCTACCAGTTTGACTTGCATTTTTCTATATCTTTATTGTATTATATTTTACTTTTAACCAGAGCACTACTGAGCTCTGCCTTCTGGTAGTTCTGGGGGAGAGGTGTGGCTTGAACTTGCCACTATGCAGGAGAGTCGCTTTGCATAACCATTATGCTATCTCCCCACCCTAAATAAATCTTTAAAAAAGGCCATTGTGAGAGACCGTTAGGTCTTATCTTCAAAAGAACAAGAATACAACAAATGTTTAGTACAAATATTCTTTTTTATATAGTGTTTTCTATGACCACCTGTGGCCAGTAGTTTTGTATTGTTTAGGTCAGCTCCTTGCAGTGCTGGCTAATCCCCCAGCAGAGACCCTCAGACTCTCTTCCTCCTTATTTAGGCAATGGCGAGACTGTGAGCTCTGAAGCCCAACCCAGGGGTGGAGGAGACAGTTCAGTGGCAGGTATAAAAGTTGGGGGACGCTGAGGGGGGTAGGCATGCTGCTGCCTGACGGCTGCTGTTGGTGGCATGCCCTTTTGAAAAAGAATAAATGTCTTGCTTCAACTCCTTATTTTTTGCCTTGACAAGTTATTTTAACCAGATGTCATTTACAACACTCAATTTCTTCTTTATCTAACCTGGAAAAAGATTTCTTGAGCAGGAGAACAGTGTTGCTGCAGTGTAAGTGAGGGTGCCCCATGATGTCTAGACACCCAGGGGCTATTTTTCTTTTCCATAATAGGTCAAGGACTTAGCTTTGGAGCCCAGGGAATAGCACAGTGGATCACACAGCAGACTCTCCTGCCGGAGGCACCAGGAATGCAGGTTCATTCCCCAGCACTAGTGGGACCCAAGCTGTATGGTGCTCAGGTGAACCGAAATGAGCTGAAGAGTTGGGGAAGTCTATCATATACTAGTGTTTTTTGTTTGTTTGTTTTTGTTTTTTCCCTGAGCCTGAAATCTGATATGGCAGTGGATCCAAGTTATTGTCTGGGGAGGTGATGTCATGGCTAGAAAAGGAACATAAAGCTGGATCAGGGAAGACAGTAGCTCTCTAATATGGGAAAAGGGTATAAATATTATTGACCATAAACCCCATTGATTTGATGTGATCTGGGGCCTATATTCAGCTTAGGAGACTATGTGACCTCTGCATCCCTGTAGATCTGAGCTCACATTCTGTGGTCATGAGTAGGAACGTTCCAAGCTGCCCCAATATCAGGACCCATCTTGCTCAGGTGTAGGATAGAGTATGTTGTCCAGCCTTCATTCAGAGGATGGAACATTCTCTACTGTGGTCCTGGAGCTCTGCTTCCCCAGAGCCCTGCCCCACTAGGGAAAGTGAGAGACAGGCTGGGAGTATGGATCCACCTGTCAAGGCCCATGTTCAGTGGAGAAGCAGTTACAGAAGCCAGACCTTCCACCTTCTGCATCCCACAATGACCTTGGGTCCATATTCCCAGAGGGATAAAGGAAAGCTATCAGGGGAGGGGATGGGATATGGAGTTCTGGTGGTGGGAACTGTGCAAAGCTGTACCCCTCTTATCCTATGGTTTTGTCAGTGTTTCCATTTTATAAATTAAAAAATAAGAACAGAAATGAGCTGAGCTCTCACTCACGCTCCTCCTACTGTAAGCAAGGACGCCAAGCACCTTCCCACCACTGTTATTCATTCATTTATTTCTCTCTTGTATTTTGGTTTTATTGCAACCCTGAAATGCCTAAGACACACAGAAATCACAGTAAACATGAAACAATCACAGTATACACACCAGATATGATTGGACAAAGACTTTATTTCTTTTGTCTTCAGGTGTCGTTCTGTGCCACGGGGAAGAGAGAGAGGAGGTCCGGGGCGAAGAGGGACACAAATCTTTATTTGTGCTGGCACCTCAGAGTTGGGTACAAGAGAAACAGGTTGGGCCATGTGGAGGTAGCAAAAATGGCTGCCTCACGCAGTAACCTTTCCTGCGTCTGAACACCAAAGTGAAGTGCTGGCAAGAGAGCTGAAGTGCCAGCAAGAGAGGTAAAGTGCTGGCAAGAGAGGTGAAGTGCCAGTAAGAGAGGTGAAGTGCTGGCAAGAGAACGAGGTGTGGAAGAAGAAGGGCTTTTATAGGAGTAGCTTTTGCGAGAATGGGAAGGGGGAGGAGTAAACATAGCACTCCAGGATAGGATAATAACTCTCATGAGAATGGGAATGGGGGGGTAACCAAAGCACTCCAAATATCGCGGGGAAATAGACAATGCCCTGAGGGCACAACATGGCAGAACAGGCACTCCGAGAATGGCCCAGCTCTCACGGGAACTAGCAGTAGCCTGAGGGGTCAACATGGCAGATGTGACTGCATCTGCACAATTTCCCAGCATCTCCCCCTTTCCTTTTATCTAATGGCCAGGGCAACAGTCTACAAAGTCTATTAACTACTCAGGGTCAGTCTATGAAAAACCAGCAACATGAAGGGAAGGAAGCTGTCTTTCTGCCTCACACCTTCCCCATCTATGACCAGTGAATTTCTCTTCACTGACAGAGGCAGGTTGTGCTGTTAGGTTTGGTAATCTAAGAAATTCACCAAGAGACCAGGGTGATGTAAAAACAAAGAGGTTTATTTACTAGCCCGGGATAGGGCTAGGGCTGAGAACCCACAGCTGTACTGGGTGCTCAACACTGATTACAATTTCTACTGGGCTTAAATAGGGTTTAGGAGAAAGGGGCTACTGACAAGCATCATGCCAGTTTAGTTAAAAAAGTTTTCCCAAGCCATAGCAGGAGGAAGCTGGGGGTAGGGGTTTTGGTTATCTCCCCTCCTGCCTGGTCAGCAGGATGTAGCAGGTTGGGGAGTTGCCTTTGTTAATTGTCTCCCCTCAGCAGGAAATGTTTCCTTAACCATTCTTGTCAAAACAAGTAGTTTACTGGCCTTTCCAGGGGGCCCATTTTCTCGAATTTTACTTTTTTAACCCTTTTATTTCTGGAACAACGTTTTACCTTCTAACAGTGCAACAGTCAGTTCCCACATTCTCCTGCGCCTGGACTCCAGAGCATTCTGGTCCTGCTTTGCCCAGATAAAGTTCACTCAGTCCCCTGTGTGTTCCTGGGGAGAAGACATTGGGGCTTCTGGAGAAATCCCCATCTCCGACTGCACATCCTGCCATAATGAAAGTCCTTGCTGGGAGACTCAATTAGCATTTAATCCAAGTATAGATGGCATGGTTATGCCTAGGTGGTGGCACATTGCATAAAGAACATTAGTGTCTCAAAAATAATGTCCCAGATTGGATCCCTGGCACCACATAGGACAGAGTAATGTTTCCATCTCTCTCTCTCTCTCTCACACACACACACACACACACCACACACTTCTTTTAAGAAAACCTAATTTGTTTATATTCATTTTGGATAGACACTGAGAGGGAAAAGGAAAATTGAGAGTGGAAGAGAGACCCTGCAGCACTAGGCAAGACCAACTAACTACTCAAGTTGGTCCCTGCTGTGTTCTGTCGCCGCCTTGTGGACACAGAGAAGAACACACCTTGTAGGGTGACCACAACCCTAAGCCACCAAAGGACTCCGTATTTCTCCAAATATAGTCTCCATTTGGTTTTCCTAAAGCACATTCATCCAGTGAGCAAAAGCACACAGAGAAACAACACAACACTGCTTGGCTCAAGCTAATGCTGATATCCGGATGGATGGAACCTGGGTTCCTGAAGCCATAGGCACCAGAATTTGGAAGGAGCCCTAAGACAGCCCCTCTGCCCACGGCCTTCTTATTTTAAATACTTGTACTTTATTGGATTATTATTATATCGGACAGCACGCAGCACACTCACACAGCAGAACCCACAGGCTGGGACCCGGAGGCCCTGCCGCCACAAGCCAGAGCTGATGGGAGCTCTGGATAAAAGGAAAAGGACATCAAAAAGGATTTTTTTAAAAAAAAAGATTTATTAGAGAATGAATCAGAGTATCACTCCAGCCTTGGCAGTGGCTGGGAACAAACTCTGGGCCTGACATATACAAGTTCCTTGCTCTGCCTGTGGCCCCATCTCCCTGCCACAGGGTCCTTCAGGCCAGGAAGAAAGCTCAGCGAGAGAGCGCAAGACCTCTGTGCCCAAGGCCTCCCATGCTGGAGGTGAGGGGCTCCCTGTGCTTCCACTTCCCCTCGGTCTGGCTCAGTGGCCATTCCCACTACAGGTTCAGAGCCCCCCAAAACTGTGGCTCTAACCATGACATGTCCTCAACCCAGTGTCCGTCACTCTGCTCAGCCCAAGGACATCTTCAGCTTGTGCAAGCAGCCCAGGGGCCCCAAATATCCAACCAACTAGGCCCTGGGATCCTGGGTGAGCGGAGCTGGGGCTCCCTGGCCCCCGCAAAGTGCAGCAAGGCCAGAGCTGAAGGGACACGGTGGGCACCGGTGTGGTTGCTGCCGGCGGCAGCCCCGCATTGTCCAGGGCATGTGCGGAGTGCTGCTCCCGCTTCCCTTCATCTTTCCTTCCCCTGTGAAACTAGGTAACCGTGAAAAGACAGGAGACCCGGGTGTGAGCAGGAACACAGGAGCGCACAGTGCCTGGAGGGGCCGTGTCCTGGCTCCTCCCTCCTCGGCCCCACTGACCAAGGGACACATGGACCCACAAACGTGACAAAGACAAAACATAAAATACTCTGCATACTGACATTTAATTATGAAAACATGAAACATGACAGCATGGGGGGGTGCTGGTGTGTGACAACCCGGGTTCAAGCCCCTCAGTCCCCACCTGCGGGGGGGGGGGGGGAAGCTTCCAAGTGGAGGAGCAGGGCTGCAGGTGCCTCTGTCTCTTCCCCTATCCTCCCTCCTGATTTTCGGTCTCTCTCCAATAAAATGTAAAAAAATTACAGGAACGTCAAGGAGTCTCGGGACTCCATGTGTTGGGTGGGGCCGGGAGGGATTCTCGTCCCCTTGTCATGCTCAGAGCTCAGAGCAGGTGCAGGAGCAAGAAGCGAAGCTGGGCAGGAAACAGGCACCGCCCCAGCTCTCCTGGCTGACACTGTTCTCCACAAACTTGGGGACACAGAGGACTCCGAGCGGTGCCGCCCCTGGGCCCCCTCCTTCCATGCCTGACCTTTGACCAGGCAGTGACCCCACCCACGCCAGGGCCCCTAACCCCTGGCCAGCACCAGCAGGACTCAACCATGCCTCCGGGTACGGGGGCTGCCACAGGGCCAATGACCCCCTCACTGGTCAAGGTTGTTCCCCCAGCGCAGACGGCACAGCCCAGTGTCTACCCTGAAGGCTGAGGATGGGAAAAGGGACTGTGCTGCAGCACCGCCATAGCATCTGGAGTCCCGCATCTGTGCAGGCGGTGGTATGCAGGCCACACCCACACATGCTAGGATGACCTCACGTGATGCACATCAGCCCCGCCCCCCAGAGTCTGCCCCGCCCACCAAAGGCTGACCTCAGGTCTGCCCATTGGCTGATCTTGCATCTACGGAGTAGGGGGAGGGTGTTGACCCTGCCCCCCAGATTAACCACACCTGCAGCCCTTCCAATCCACATGTCCATCTCCAGGAAAGTGATTTAGGGGACCTTCTGCATTGGCATAGCCATACAGGGGCGCTGTGATGGTGGACGAGGTGGTGGTCCACCAGGAGCCATGTGCTTGGACCCAGGTTCAGGCCCCAGGTCTCCACCTGCATGGGAAACATTCAGGAAGAGTGGGTCAGTGTTGCAGCTCACTCTGTTCTTTTAAAAAAGATTTTATTTATTTATGAGAATGATAGGAGAGAGAACCAGACATCACTCTGGCACATGTGCTGCGGGGATCGAACTTGAGACCTCATGCTTGCGAGTTCAAAGCTTTGCCACTGTGCCACCTCCTGGACCACTATTCTCTCTCTATCTCTCCATGTGCATTGATATCTCCTGTCCACATTATCTCACTGGCTATCACCTCTAAATTAAAAACAAAACAGCAGTGGAATCTACCAGGTGCCTAAAGAAAGACGTTCATTGAATATAAATTAATATATTATAAACACCAGATACTCCATACATTATAGGGAAAAAACAAAACAATAGCTTGAGGGCAACTGTGGCACTCACATGTTTAAATCCTCTGTGCAAATAGCCACATTACACAGAATGCTTAGAAACAACCAGGATGGCAGTGTTCTGCTGCCACCCTGTGGACATGCTGAAGAATGCATCTGAATATAAAAGTTGTAACTCTCCATATACTCTTCAGGTAATTATATGTATATATGTATATATCTTAATTTTAAAAAAGTATTTAAGAAATGCACTGTGTACAAAGCATGAGCTCCTCTTTTTACAAAATATTTAGAAACAAGCTAGATTATTGTGTTTCACTGCCACCTTGTGGACATCCTGTAGAATGCACCTGAATAGACGAATTCATCAATTCCTAGTGTAAGCTTTATATATTCAAAGATATTCCTCTCACTGCACTTAAAAATACCATGGAGGGAGAGGGAGAAAGCAAAATGGTGGTGATGCAAATAGTCTCTCCAGCCTGAGTTTCTGAGGTCCCAGGTTCAATCCCTTGAACCACTATCAGCCAGAGTGAGTAGTGCCCTGCTAAAGTAATAATAATAAAATAATAATAATAATAATATAGAAGCTGGGGAGATAGCTCAGTGGTGGAGAGCAGGACTTAAATGTGTGATCCCAGGTTAAATCCCTGTCCATGCTGGGCCTGGTTGTTTCTCTGGAACCCTTTCCCTCATTAGATGGATAGAAGGTGTAGAAGGTGGTTTTTTTTTAATTAATTATTTATTCTCTTCTGTTGCCCTTGTTTTTTTATTGTTGTAATTATTATTATTGTTGTCATCATTGTTGGATAGGACAGAGAGAAATGGAGAAAGGAGGGGAAGACAGAGAAGGAGAGATAAAGATAGACACTTGCAGACCTGCTTCACTGCCTATGAAGCGACTCCCCTGCAGGTGGGGAGCCAGGGCTCGAACCGGGATCCTTACACCAATCCTTGTGCTTTGTGCCACCTGCAGAAGGTGTTTTTTAAATATTATTAACTTTTATTTATAAAAAGAAAACACTGACAAAAAACATAGGATTAGAAGGGTACAACTCCACACAATTCCCAGCACCAGAACTCCATATCCCATCCCCTCCCCTGATAGCTTTCCTATTCTTTATCCCTCTGGGAGTATGGACCCAGGGTCATTGTGGGATGCAGAAGGTGGAAGGTCTGGCTTCTGTAATTGCTTCCCCGCTGAACATGGGCATTGACAGGTCAACCCATACTCCCAGCCTGTCTCTCTTATTTCGCTAGAGAGGTGGAGCTCTGGGGAGGCGAGGCTCCAGGACACATGGTGGGGTCACCTGCTCCAGGGAAGTCCAGTTGACATCATGGTAGCATTTGGAACCTGGTGGCCTCTCTGCAGAATCCCAAGTTGAAAACCTTTTTTTTTTTTTTAACTAGAGCAATACTCAGCTCTGGCTTATGGTGATGTATGGGGGATTGAACCTGGGACTTTGGAGTCTCAGGCAAGAGTCTCTTTGGTTTGTTTTTTATATTTTTACTATTTATTTTCCCTTCTGTTGCTCTTGTTTTATTGTTGTTGTAGTTACTATTATTGTTGTCATGTATGTCGTTGTTGTTGGATAGGACAGAGAGAAATGGAGAAAGGAGGGGAAGACAGAGAGGGGGAGAGAAAGAAAGACACCTGCAGACCTGCTTCACTGCCTGTGAAACGACTCCCCTGCAGGTGGGGAGCCGGGGTTCGAACTGGGATCCTTACACGGGTCCTTGTGCTTTGCGCCACCTGCGCTTAACCCGCTGTGTTATTGCCTGGCCCCCAAAGGGTTCACTTCTAAAGTAAGGAGCCGGTGGTTCACTCCTTAAAGAAAAACGCAACTGTGGGGGCATATCCCCTCCTTCCAGCACATGGGTCTTTCTCCTGCTGCCACCCCTTGGCCTGGCGTGGTGGCCTGAGAGACTGAAGCTTCTGCCCCGTAATCTGCTAATCACCCAGACAAGGTGCACTCTCTGTACACACAGAAAAAGCCCCTGGAAACTGGCTACTGTGCGTGACTATGGGAAGTTGGTCACTGTATAAATGGCAGGGCCATGGTCTGTGGGCACGGCTCCAGCTGGGTCTGTCGGAAACACAGACCTGGCTTCTTGTGTCCCAGTCTCTGCCTGGGGCCCATTAACACTCTGCTCCCTCTTCCTCTAAGACCTTATGTTTGAGAACCCATCATTTTATTTCCTGGGCCACCGCACACAGACTGTGCTGTGGTATGGTAAGTCATTTATACAGAAATCCACAAGGCTGCCTTATTATTATTATTATTATTTTAAATGCTTTTGTCTATTCTATTAATGAGCGAGATACTGGGAGAATGATAGTAAGAGACCAGAGCCTTGGGGGTCGGGTAGTTAAGCAGCGGGTTAAGCGCACATAGCGCAAAGCACAAGGACCGGCATAAGGATCCCGGTTCAAGCCCCCGCCCCCCCCACCTGCAGGGGAGTCGCTTCACAGGCAGTGAAGCAGGTCTGCAGGTGTCTGTCTTTCTCCCCCTGTCAACTCCTCCTCTTTTTCTCTCTGTCCTATCCAACAACAAACGACATCATCAACAACAACAACAATAACCACAACAAGGCTACAAGAACAAGGGTGACAAAAGGGGGAAAAAAAAGAGAGACCAGAGCCTTGCTCACCTCTGGCTGATGGTGGTGCCTGGGATGGAACTTGAGACATCAGAACCACCACACTGCCTTCCCCAGCCCCTCTGCTCTCTTCCTGTAGAAAAGCAAATGGAGTTACAAAAGGGAGGGGCTGAGCGCTGTTACTTTCGAGGTGTTGCCACCTGACTTGAGAGGGAAAGATTATTGATAAGGGGCAGTTTGTTGAAGTTTTCTTTTATCTATTTCCTGATTTTGTGAACCTAAATTCATGCCCTGCTGTGTTTCGGCCTGGCAGTTTCCTGTCACCTCACATCTCCACTCACTTAGGGCTTGAGTGTGCTGCAGTTACTGGCCAGGACTCCGGTGGGCTGGGCTGGGCTGGAATTTCTGTCAAAGGTGTACTGAGTTCTGGGCCCCGAGTTAGCTCACCTTGGAGGGGGCTGCTTGCCCAACACAGGAAACTTGCACTGTTCTCTCTCTCTCGTTTCTTTTTGACTTGAAAATGGCTGTTAGGAATTATAAAGTCAACAACTAAAAACTGTGCAGCCAAGGCCAGTGCAGCCTGATGGTTCAGGACCTGATGTTCTCCAAGACTCTGCTCCAGGAGGAAGAGGAGAGGGAGGGTCTCTGCAGGTGCTGGGAAGGTGTTCACTCAGTGTCAGGTGATGGGACTTCAGGGGGCCACAACTCACTTTCCTTCTCTGAATCTCTCTGGTTAGCCAGCAGGATAGGGAGAGGTGTCACTAGACTTGATGGTAGGTGTTTCACAGGTTGATGTGACGTGAGATACTGAGCTTCTTGTGAGAGAGGGAGGCGTGAGAGCAGCCAGAGCCCCTCACACAGGCTCTAAGCTCCCAGGCTGCTCTGATGCTGGGTGTGAACACACACCTCAAGTCCCAGGACACTAAGACCTGTGCTATTCAACAAATAGAAAGAGTAAAAGCTACTTACCTCCTGGGGCTCTCACTACCTTGAGTCTTGCCATGAAGTTACACAGCAATGTTGGGAGTGGGTGGGAGTCAAAATAGGATGTGAACAATAATGAATGAATGTCTTTTGTTTATTTTTGCCTCCAGGGTTGTTGCTGGAGTTTGGTGCCTGCACTGCAAATCCACTGCTCCTGGAGGCCACCCCCCCCCCCATTTTATTGGATAGAGTGGAGAGAAATGGAGAGAGGAGAGGGGGAGAGAGGGGAAGAGAGAAAGACACCTTCAGACCTGCTTCACTGTTCTGAAGTGTCCCCACGGTTGGTAGGGAGTGGGGCTCGAACCCTGGTCCCAAGTGGGGTCCTTGAACATAGTATTATCTGTGCTTAACCAGGTGCCTCACTTTCTGGTTCCCATGAATGAATGTCTTATATTTGTATATTTTTTCCTTTATTGGGGGATTAATATTTTACAGCCAACAGTAAATGCAATAGTTTGTACATACATAACATTTCTGTTTTCCACATAACAATACAACTGCCACTAGGTCCTCTGTCATCCTTTTCCAGGACCTGGACTCTCCCCTGACCTACCCCAGAGTCTTTTCTTTCAGTATCCAAATTCACACTCTTTGGTGATAGCAGGCAGCCCTGTCTAGTACCTGATCTAACGGGAAATGCTTCCAGTTTTTTCTACCACTGAGTATGATGTTGGCTGCAGGTTTGCTATAAATGGACTCCACTATCTTGAGGAATTTTCCATCTAGTCCCATTTTTTGGTAGCATTTTGATCATAAAGGGATGTTGTATTTTTGTCAAAGGCTTTCTCTGCATCTATTCCGACTTTTTAAATGCCATCAGAGTCACTATTAGACTGAATTCTGAGAAACACGTTAAATTCAAAACTGATGCTTGGTAAATAGTACCACTAATAAAAAAATAGCAAAATTGAACTGTAAATGAGAGGGGAGATATCACAATAGGCACCACAGAAATCCAACATATCATGTGAGGCTTCTATGAACAACTATATGCCGCCAAGCTAGAGAACCCGGAAGAAATAAGACTATTCCTAGATACCTACGAACTTCCAAAATTAAATAAAGAGGAACTAAAATATGAACAGGCCAATCATAGCCAATGAAATTGAAATTGTTATCAAATACCTTCCCAAGAATAAAAGTCCTGGACCAGATGGTTTTACAAATGAATTCTACGAAGCCTTCAAGGAAGAGTTAATACCTCTCCTTCCAGAAGGGGGGCTGGGCAGTAGCGCAGCGGGTTAAGCGCACATGGCACGAAGCCAAGGACTGGCATAAGGATCCCTGTTCAAGCCCCCGGCTCCCCACCTGCAGGGGAGTCGCTTCAGAAGCGGTGAAGCAGGTCTGCAGGTGTCTGTCTTTCTCTCCCCCTCAGTCTTCCCCTCCTCTCTCCATTTCTCTCTGTCCTATCCAACAACAATAAAACAGCAAGGGCAACAAAAGGGAAAATAAATAAAATAAATATTTAAAAAATAGAGAGACCAGGATAGACAAGACGGGAGGAAAAGGGACAACCCAGGAGACATAAACAATTACATAAATGAGAAAAAATAAACAAGAAAAGTAAGGCAGCCTGGATAGTGCAGCACCCCTCCTGTACTATGAACCCACTGCTCCTGGAGGCTATTTTCCCCAATTTGTGTTGCCCTTGCTGTTGGACAGAAGAGAGAAATGGGAAAGAAGGCAGGACCATAGGGAAAATGGACACATTTTTTTTTTTAAAAATTTATTTATTTATTCCTTTTTGTTGCCCTTGTTACAAATTCTCAGAAAGAGAAGGCAGGACCATAGGGAAAATGGACACATTCTTTTTAAAAAAAAAAATTATTTATTCCTTTTTGTTGCCCTTGTTGCAAATTCTTATAAAATATAGATTGTTACAGAAATAATAATCAGCCCCTATCTGTGACCTTGGGAGAACCACTGCAGTTTCCAATGGAGGGAATGGGGACACAGAACCTGGTGGTGGGAAAGGTGTGGAATTACACCCCTGTTATCTTGTAATTTTGTAAGTCAATATAAAGTCACTAAAAAAAATAAAAATAGGACGGGGAACTGTTTTTTACTGAGCGTTTTATGCACACGAATGGCCTTTGGCTGCCGTGCAAACAGCTTACTACCCTTCACTGTAGAAAACATTGAATAATGAACAAGAGGTGATGCAGGACTTGCATGGCTTCTCTGCCACTCAGAGCACTGACCATTCATCCTCACCACCCTGGCCACTGCTCAAGGCTAAGTGATGAGGGCGATCCCATGGCACCTGGTACAGAAAACAGCTTTTCTGGGAGTCGGCTGTAGCGCAGTGGGTTAAGCGCACATGGCGCAAAGTGGAAGGATCCGGGTTCAAGCCTCTGGCTCCCCTCCTGTAAGGGAGTCGCTTCACAGGCGGTGAAGCAGGTCTGTGCAGGTGTCTGTCTTTCTCTCCCCCTCCTCTCTCCATTTCTCTGTCCTATCCAACAACGACAACATCAACAACAGTAATTATAACAACAATAAAAAACAAGGGCAACAAAAGGGAAATAAAGAAAGAAAACAGTTTTTCCTGTGGGGGGGGTTGGGGAGATGTTGGCAGGGGATAAAGAACATGGGCGACTTGAGCAGAGAGAAAGCATCAAGATGAGGGCTCCCCAACCCCTGCCCACTGGGGACTCCGACCTGGTGAGCATCAGCGAGTAAGAGAGAGACACAAACAGAGAGAGAGAGACAGACAGACAGACAGGCAAAGAGAGACAGAGAGAAATAGTTTAACAGGAGAGCGTGCCAGCCCCCACCCACCCTGGGGCTGGCTTGCCATCTGAACACAGCAGGGGAGCCCCAGGCAGAGGAAGCACTGAGCTCTCCCCATTGGGGGAACTATAGGGGGAGAAGCCTCTTGTCAGACCCAAACTCCCTTAACCCTCCCAGCTCTCTTCAGTTCTGGAAAGTTCTGTCACACACGCAGCGTACGACAGAAGCATCTGGGAGAGGCCCTTAAACAGTCTTGTGGTTTTTCTTTTTTTGTTAATTTTTTAAAGTTTTTAAAAAATATTTGTTTATTCCCTTTTATTGCCCTTGTTTTGTTGTAGTTATCATTATTGTTACTGATGTTGTCTTTGTTGGCTAGGGCAGAGAAAAATGGAGAGAGGAGGGGAAGACAGAGAGGGGGAGAAAAAGACAAACACCTGCAGACCTGCTTCACCCCCTGTGAAGCGACTCCCCTGCAGGTGGGGAGCCGGGGGCTTGAACCGGGATCCTTCCTCCGGTCCTTGTGCTTCGTGCCACCTGTGCTTAACCCGCTGCGCTACCGCTACCGCCCGACCCCCAAGTCTGGTTTCTTAAAGATGGGAGGAGGGGTCACTGGTGCTGTGTCGCAGAGGACTGTTAAGGCCATTGTCCCCGCCAGATGTGCGACCCGCCCCCCCCCCGGCGCCCCCCCCCGCCCCGCCCCAGGCTGTCTCCTCTGGGCGCACAAGCGCCAGCCGGCTCCTTCCGCGTCTCCCTGCCCTCCGCCCCAGCCTCCCCGTCGGGTGATTCTGAACCAAACCCCAATGCCCCCCTCTCTTGCGGTGGGTCAACCAGAAGCAGGACAGCCCAGAGCGGCCTGCGGGTCGGACCCGGGTGTGCGCGGCGCCCCGTGCACCCCCAGCCCTAGGAGCAAGGACCGGCTCCTCCGGTGCCCGCCCCAAACCCTGGAGCCCAGGGGTCAAAGGTCAGTGTGGACGGGCCTGATGGTGGCTCCCCGAAGAGGGTGGACCCCAGGTGGGGGTCGGGGCTGTGCTCTTTGCCTCCCTCATCGCCGCCCCCGCCACACAGGCACAGCCAGTTCAGGCAATGCCTTGCACTGTCCTTGACGGCGTCAAGGACAAACGCTCCGGTGGCTTGTCACACACCTTCCCTTGTCGACTGAGGGCTGCCACGGTGGGTGCTGGGGCGGGGTGCGGAGCTGGCCTGCGGGATCAGGGTGCTGGGGTGCTATGCATATGGTGCTGTGTCTCGGTGCGGGGTCCTGCTGCTGGGGTGCAGGGATGGATGGGGTGCTGGTGGGGGCGGGGCTGCACAGCGGGCGGGACCGGGGTGTCCTCTTTTGAAGCCACACTGAGGAGTGGCCTCCCGAGGGGCGGCCTGGCCGGGTCAGGCGAAGGAACCTGCCTGCGATTGTGATGCTCTCTGCAAGCTTGGCCTCCCGTGCAGCTTTGAAAGGGCTCTGCGCCGGGCTACGTCACTAGCACGCGCCCCCGGGGCGGGGCTTCCGGGGTGAGATTTTCCCGTAGGAGCGGGGCCAATGGCTGGAGCAGGCTTCCAGTGTGTGGGCGTGGCCTGCGGCCAGGCTCCCCCCTAGTGAGCGGGGCTACAGGTCATGGGGCGGGGGCAGTGTCTAGCACCCTTTTTTTCTTGGAATTTGTTTCCTTTTTCCCTTTTCTAAGTTTGTGATTAATAGGGGGCCAGGCGGTGGTGCACCTGGTTGAGCGCACATGTTACAGTGCTGAAGGATCAAGGTTCAAGCCTTTGGTCCCCATCTGCAGGGGGCAAAGCTTCACAAGTGGTGAAGCAGGGCTGCAGGTTGTGTCTCTCTCCCTGTCTCCTGCCTTTCTCAATTTTTCTCTCTCCATCTAATAAATAAATAAATACTTTTTAAAAATTGTGACTAATAGTAGGCTATACAATTGTAGGATTACACGGGCTACTTCCACACCCACCACAGCTATGTGTCCCCAGTCTCCCATCTCCCAAATATAAGTAATAATCACCACACTTCAGTCTTAAAAGCTGTTTTTCAGGAGTCAGGCGGTAGCACAGTGGGTTAAGCGCACTTGGTGCGAAGCACAAGGATCGGAATAAGGATCCCGGTTCCAGGCCCGGGCTTCCCACCTGCAGAGGAGTCTCTTCACAGGTGATGAAGCAGGTCTGCAGGTGTCTGTCTTTCTCTCTCCCTCTGTGTTCCCCTCCTCTCTCCATTTCTCTCTGTCCTGTCCAACAACGACGACATCAATAACAACAACATTAATAACTACAATAAAACAACAAGGGCAACAAAAGGGAGTAAATAAATATTTTTTTTTAAAAATACTGCTTTTCTTTTCTTTTGCAAGTTAGTGTGTTTCATTTCCACATATGAGTGAAATGACCTGAAGTTGTCTTTCATCTCTTGTTACGCCAAGCATAATCTGCCTTCAGGAAGGCAGCCAGGCCCTGCCTGAGTCATTATTCGGTTAAGGACACCTTTGTCCCCAGGGCTGGTGGATTCCAAAAACTCTTAAGTGAAGGAGACCCCCATGCTGAACCCTGCACTGTTCACAGAAGCTGCTGTCGACCCAGAGCTGGGGAAAGAAGGAGAGGAGGCTGTAGTGCATTGGCAGGTTGGGCTCTTAGTCCTCCCTGCAGGATGGACACCCCCATTTCTCCATCTTCTCTGAGGCCTGGCCTAGGACTCTGGGGGCACCCCACACAACGTGTCCCACACTTCCTGCCTGTAGAAACCCAGCTTGCTGTAGAGCCTCAGCGTCAGCCTAGCAATGTCTCCAGGACAGGAGAGACCTCAGTCTCGCTGACATCCCTGCAGCGTCACAGGTCTCCAGACAAGTCTGCTGAATGAAGAGCCTCATTTCAGCATAATCTGCAAACCCAGCAGAGTACCCAACTCAGGGTGCCAGCCCATATGAGGTCCAGTTTGAAGCACACATAAGAACTGGGTAGACACACTGAAGGGGAACTGAGCAGGAGTCCCAGCTTCCAGAACAAGGCAGCTTGGCCAGAGCTGTGAGCTGACAGGAGCACAGACTACACCACCCAGGGCCATGGGAACAAGGATGACACAGAAGCAGGGATGGCATGCTGAGTAAGAGGGATAAGATGTGACCCATGCAGCTCAGCCGCACTTCTAGACAATTCCATGGTGGGGGTGGGGGAGCTGGAAGCCCTGCTGCAGAAGTCATGCCTGGCGAGAGACACCATGTTCAGAAAGCGTTGGAAACACGATGGCTGGGCACAGCTAACACAGCATGGATGGCTCCCCCTATTGCTTTGCCTTTGGGACCAGGAATGTTCTGGAGACAATGCCACCCCACCTGGGCCTGGCTGGGGGGTCCACCACAGAGTGTAAGCAGAGAGTCCCTTCCATAAACACACAGCAGGCCTCACCCCTCCAGTCCCCACTTCTAGGAGGTGGGGCTGTGGGGAGGTGGGGAGAGGATGGAACCACCCCCCCACACACACACACCCCATATTTGAACATGGAGTCATGGTGCTGTAACAAGAAACACAGTGTCCAAACCAAAATGACCCCAGAAGATAAATAAGGGATCCTTACTCAGGTCCTTGTGCTTTGCTCCACCTGCGCTTAACCCACTGTGCTACCACCCAACTCCCGCTCCCCATAATTTTTACCTTAGACCAGAGAACCACAAAAGCACCCCCCCACCCCACCATGTCAAGAACTCTTGATCTCTTAAATCACACCTTGAATTCAGTTTTCAGTTGATTATGTGAATGAGACTCTTATGGTCTTCAGGGTTCCTGATGGCTTTCTTGAAGCACAGAACACTTAACCTTTCCAGGCAGACCAGAAATCTAATTTGAGCAGTTTGACTTTGATGCTCTGTTCTTGATTGGATAAGCCGTCCATCCTGTTTGACACTGTTGTGTGGGGTTGCTATGCTTTCTTTCAACCAGCTGTCACATTCCAGCCCAGAAGTGGGTGAAATGATTCTTGTTTCTATGTAATTCTGAAAGGGTTTTTAGATGCCTTGCATTGGCCGCCTACCAATGTAAAAGGCATTTATCCTTCCAACATAACAAGCCTGAAAGATTTTTAAAATTGTTCATGTTACTTTATTTTTTTAATCTTGTTATTCAAGAGTTGGCAGAATGTTTTGTGCAATTATTTCTAGCTCGGATTGTAGAGAGATGTCTTTGTAGTGGATACTCATTTCTTCATGTTGCATTGATTCTAAATTTGTATGGGACTATTCATAGCATATATCCTGTCTTTCTAAAAGGAGATAATAACATTTAAAGCAGGGTGGATGTTCTGATCCACATTTAGATAAGGAAGGAAGTTTGAACTCCTCCAGTAGAGATTCAACTCATGTATACAAATGCATATGAAAATATAGGAGTTTATTCTATGAACATTTATTTTATATCCTTAATATGAGTGAAGCAAGAGTCAGAGTTAGGGATATAGACAACAGTTCTACTTTGAGTAAACTCATGACCTAGGAGAAAACAGCAAATCTGAAACATCCATTAGATATTCCTTTAAAAAAGTATTTATTTATTTATGAAAGAAAGATTGAGAGAGAGAGAGAGAGAGAGGAGAGACAGAGACTAGAGTTCTGTTCAGCTATGGCTGATGGTGGTATTGGGGATTGAACCTGGGACCTCAGAGCCTCAGGCAGGAGAATCTCTTTGCATAACCATAATGCTGTCTATCCTCACCTCTACTTTGCTTCTTTTTCTCTTTTTTAAATTTTATTTTAATGGAAGGGGAGAAGGGAGGAATGGAGAAAGAGAGGAAGAGGAGAAAGGAAGAAAGAAGGAAAGAAGGAAGGAAGGGAGGGCGCAGGAAGGAAGGAAGGCAGGCAGGAAGGAAGGAACGAACGAAGGAAGGAAGGGAGGGCGCGGGAAGGAAGGCAGGCAGGAAGGAAGGAAGGAAAGAAGGAAGGAAGGGAGGAAGGGAAAATATACAGAGAGGACAACACAGAGAGAAACCAGAGCCCTGCTTAGCTCTGGCTGATGGTACAGACGATTTCATTATGCACCTGGACCCCCACATTTTTTTTTGCCTCCAGGATTATTGATGGGGTTCAGTGCCTGTACCATGAATCCAGGGCTCCTGGAGGCCATTTCCCCCCCTTTTGTTGCCCTTGTTGTAGCCTTGTCGTGGTTATTATTGTTGTTGTTGATGTCGTTCATTGTCGAACCCGCTGCGCTACCGCCCGACCCCCAACATTTTTAATGTAACTTTCTTTTTAACAGTATCTCAGGAGATAAACTACCTATGGAGAAAAATTATGAAAGTTGACTCAATTTCCTAGACAACTAAGCCCAAAACTCCATTGGCATTAGTAGTCAACCTGTTTTGGGAGGTAGATGAGCTTGTGGCTAAAGATTATCAAGTGGTGGGAGTGAGGCGGTAGTGCAGCGGGTTAAGCGCAAGTGGCACCAAGCACAAGGAACAGCCTAAGGATCCCGGTTCGAGCCCCGGCTTTCCACCTGTATGGGGAGTCACTTCACAGGCGGTGAAGCAGGTCTACAGGTGTCTTATTTTTCTCTCCCCCTCTCTGTCTTCCCCTCCTCTCTCCATTTCTCTCTGTCCTATCTAACAACGACGACATCAATAACAACAACAATAATAACTACAACAACAATAAAAAGACAACAAGGGCAACAAAAGGGAAAATAAATTAATTAAATTAAAAAGAATATCAAGTGGAGAGCTGGAGAGACAGTATGATGGTTCTGTAAAAGACTCTCCTGCCTGAGGCTCTACGGTCCCAGGTTCTATCCCCCACATCACCATATATCAGAACTGAGCAGGGCTCTGGTGAAAAGAAAAAAAAGTTGCATTAAAAAAACAACACTAAAAAAAAAAACACAAACACTAATTTCAAGAAAAAAAATTATACCCAATCTTGTAGAAGTCAATCTCTTGGCAGACTGGGAGTATGGACCAACCAGTCAACGCCCATGTTCAGCGAGGAAGCAATTACAGAAGCCAGACCTTCTACCTTCTGCAACCCTCAATGACCCTGGGTCCATGCTCCCAGAGGGATAGAGAATGGGAAAGCTATCGGGGGAGGGGGTGGGATATGGAGATTGGGCGGTGGGAATTGTGTGGAGTTGTACCCCTTCTACCCTATGGTTTTGTTAATTAATCCTTTCTTAAATAAAAAAAAAAAAAAAAAGAAAAAAAAAAAAAAGAAGTCAATCTCTTTACCATCACATGCATAAAACACCCAGTTAATCAGGCCTATATCTCAAACTTTCTCAACAATTAAGGTTAGGATTTGGAATCATTTGATTTAAAAAGCATTTTATTCAATGATAAATTACTCTTATCTTCAATGTATATTTACTTTGTTCTAGTGAATTTTTTCAAAGAAAAAATATTAGTTTTATGTCACCACTAATGTTAGATTACAGTATAATTATATAATAGAGTTTTAAAAAATAATTGTTATATGTAATGTAGCAGTTTAGAAAGATAAAATGTCCCTTTACTGAACTGAATAGGATATTATAGTGCTTCGAGTTTATATCACATTTTAACTGCGCAGAAGGAAAGTGTTAACATTTAATTGCCTGTGAAATATTTCCAAGGAGTTTGCTTTGATGTGGAAAAAATAATAGTACTTTGAGAGCTGTAATGCTGTAAGCTTGAGACACCTAACCCAATGAAAATCCTTTGAATAAAAGAGGGAAACCACAACATGCATCTCTGACAATATGAAGTTTTCATTTTCCTCATTACTTACTAGCTTTGACTTATGCCCATATTCACCTGTCTGCTATACTTCCACTCACAGTGTTTCATCAGCTCTGCCAGTCAGAGTAACCCTTTCCTAGTTTAGAAAGAGAAAAAGGAAGAAAGAAAGGAGGAAAAGAAGGAAGAATGAGAGAAAGGAAGGGGAGAAAGGGAGGAAGAGAAGAAAGGAGGAAAGAAGGAAGGAAGGAAAGAGAAAGAAAGAGAAGGAGGGAAAAGAAAGAAAGAGAGAGGTAGGGAGGAAGGAAAGCAAGGGAGGCAGAAAGAAAGGGAGATATAGATGACAGATAGATAGATAGATAGATAGATAGATAGATAGATAGATGGGACAGAGAGAAATAGAGAAAGCAAAAGAAAAGCAAGCCATAGCAACTGGTCCAAACTCAATCTGAGTTAAGCCAGTGTTCTTCATCTGGATGAGAAGTGAAAAGGCAGTGGATCAGTTAAAAGGTTTGCATGTCTGATGGTGATGTATCATGTAACCTTAGCATCTGGGTGACTGGCTTTTGCTCTTTCTCTCCAGATGTTTGCCATCAGGTAGACACAGTCACAGGAACTCTATCATTCAGCAGCGCTCATTGAGAGTCCCTCTGGTGTTAGACAAGTCAGCAGGGTTTAGGGACCATGGCACCTTGTGCACATACAGTTTCGAAATACTAATTGATAATTAGTACTCCTGGATCTAAGCACTATTTTCAACATCTTAATTGCCACTCAAAATCTTTGTCTTGTCTCCTATTTTCACGAGCCTCCTTAGTAACTGCTTAGAATTGTAGTGAAAGAGTTTGATACCCTACTCATAGGTGACCATGATATTTACCTCTTTGTATAACTATAAACTCTTTCCTAGCCACAGCCGTATAATACATACTTGAGCTATTTTTATGCTTAGCTATACATTATTCCTATCAAACTCTGCAAACAGTACCAGGGATTGAGCTTTGAGCTTTGTGCCACGTTAAGTTTTTTTTATTATATTTATTTATTTATTGGATAGAGACAACTAAAAAATCGAGAAGGAAGGGGCTGACAGAGAGGAACAGAGATGGACAGATACCTGCAGCCCTGTTTCACCACTCAAGAAGCCTTCCCGCTGCAGGTGGGGACCAGGGGCTTGAACCTGGGTACTCGCACACTGTGATATCACTGCTTACTTAATCAGGTGTGCCACCACCTGGCCCCTGACAGTGAACATTTAGACGCCTTAAATCATGCATCATCACAAGTCCTGTGATTGATATTCTGTCATCCTCCACAGTTACATGTGAGAAAGTATTTTTTTTGAAAACTTAAGCTGTCTTCTTACATTCCCTCTGCTAATTAGCAGTAAATTAGTGGTGCTCAATGTCAGCGTTGCTTAGGGCCCTGGATCTACTGTGAATGGTTATATATACCTCATAACTTCTTTATCCAGTCACAAAATCACCTCTCCTGAGGATGAAATGGCAAATAACAGCCTATCATCACTCCAGCAGGGAAAGAACTTAGTTACATTCCTATCAGTGACAGAAATCATTATGGATGGGGCCAGGTGGTGGCACACCTGATTACTGTAATTAGGAAATAACGGACTTTGCAGGAAATGGCTCAGCACAGGATTAAAACAATCAAGTTTATTACATGGCAATTCAGCAATTTGGAATGATATATTTTAGATACAGCAAGGTAGGCAATTATTGGCAGAGACATAGGTTACCCATAAGGCTACTGAGGAGAGTCTTAGATAAGTTTACCAGCTAACTGAGTCACACATGTTCAGTTCCCAGGAGAAGCAGCCGTGGCAGGCACGCAAGCAGGCAGGAAAGCCTGAGCCTGGAAAGCAGAGTGCAGGAACTGACAGCCTCTTCCCCCAAATGCAGTTCCATCCAGGTCCAGTTCAGCCCTGACGTCAGCCCTATGCTAATTAAGTCCAATTTATCAGGCACCCTTTGCTTATTAAGTCCAATTCATCGGGCGTATGCTAATTACGTCACAACACCTGATTGAGAGCACCTGATGTTACAATAGTCAAGGACCTGGATTCCAGCCCTCATCCCCACCTGGAGGGGGGAAAGCTTTGCAAGTGGTAAAGCAGAGCTGCTCTCCCTCTCTGTCACCCCCTTCCCTCTCGATTTCTGGCTGTAGCTATCCAATAAATAAAGATAATTCAAAAAAAAAAAAGAAAAAGAATAAAGAAATGTGGCCAGTCTACAGAAGAGATCCAGAGCAAATGTGGAGGATCTTGGTGCTCTTCTGAGATGAAAAGAAATTTGGTTTCAGCTAAAGGCAGAGATTTTAGACATACTTCGGAGAATAAAGTCATAAGATTTTTGTGGTGAATTGGACAAGAAGGTAAGAGAGACTGAAGTACCAGAAGTGTGTCCTAAATGTCACTGTTACATTTATGCTGATTCCGTTCACTGAGTCAGTAAAGACACCAAAAAGCTGGGAGTCGGGCGTGGCAGCAGGTTAAGCACAAGTGGCTCAAAGTGCAAGGGCCGGCATAAAGATCCCGGTTCGAGCGGCTCCCCACCTGCAGGGAAGTCGCTTCACAGGCGGTGAAGCAGGTCTTCAGGTGTCTATCTTTCTCTCCCCCTCTCTGTCTTCCCCTCCTCTCTTCATTTCTCCCTGTCCTATCCAACAACAAGGACATCAATAACAACAACAATGTTAAACAACAAGGGGAACAAAAGGGAAAATAAATAAATAATATTATAAAAAAAAAGACACCAAAAAGCCACATTTAGAAGCGAGAGTCTAATAGGAAGTATAGTTACTTTGAGGTGCCATTGAGAAATTTAAGAGATATTATAAGATGATATGGAAACAAGCCTAATAATCAGGGAAGACAACTGTCTAATTTTATAAGCTGCTTAATACTGGAAAGGTTACCATGCCCATGTAGGCAAAATCAAATTGTAGAGTGGAAGGGTATTATTATAGTTAAACATGGCTGCAGACACATTACTATATATTTCATTGAAAAGTGCATAATGGGGAGTTGGGCGGTGCAGCGGGTTAAGCACACGTGTCACCAAGTGCAAGTACTGACATAAGGATCCCGGTTCCAGCCCCCCCCCCCACAGGGGAGTCACCTCACAAGCAGTGAAGCAGGTCTGCAGGTGTCTTTGTTTCTCTCCTCCTTTCTGTCTTCCCCTCCTCTCTCCATTTCTCTCTGTCCTATCCAACATCAAGGACATCAATAATAACCACCACAACAAAAAACAACAAGGGCAACAAAGGGAAAATAAATAAATAAATTATATATATATATATATATATATATATATATATATATATGTGTGTGTGTGTGTGTGTGTGTGTGTGTGTGTGTGTGTGCTTAATGTCTATGTCTAGCAAAGAAGCAATTACAGAAGCCAGACCTCCCACCTTCTGTACCCCCCAAAAAATTTGGTCCATACTTCCAGAGGGATAAAGAACAGGGGAGTTACGGCACCAAAGAGAAAACCCTGGGTGGAGGGTGAGGATGAATGTTCAGCTTCATGGGGCGGGGGAGGGGGGCAGGGGAGGGGAGGGGACGGGATGGGACACAGTCTTTTGGTGGTGGGAATGGTGTTTATGTATGCTCCTATCAATTTGCAGTCATATAAATCACTAATTAATATGAGAGGGGAAAAATTGATTGAATATCTCAAACTTTTTAAAGCACAGACGGAGTCTTTTTAATACATAGGCTGAGTCTTTGATTTGTTGACTGTCCTAAAAGCTTAGTCCAGGAGAACAAAAGCAACTGGTGGCATAGCTATATGCAAACAATGTCAAAGGGCATGAAATATGGTGAGGGTGTGCATGATACAGCAAATACTAACAAAGGGATTCTTCAAAGTTAACCCATTAGCCAAACAATGTGTTTATTGCAATAACTATCTATTGTATTCTTAAACCCTAAGACAACAGGAATCTCCCACTCTCTATAGAGCCTATGTTTCTCCCAGTTCTGGAACCTCTGGGGTGGGGCTCACTTCCCTGCATGCTTCTCTTAAGTCAGGCCAAATGATATTGCGTCCGCCGATTCCAACCTAATCAATACAATAAGTACCATCTCAGCATGCTTCACCTCAGACTGTGTATAGAGACATCAGGCATGGAATGCCAACCCTTCACCCTCCTCACTCGGGTGAGACCTTTCCTTCCATGGTATTCTCTAATTCCATTCCAGGAGGTTCACTTCCTAACAAAGTCCCAAATCCTAGATATAGGCCAGGTCCTGTAAGATAGAACATATGTTCACATGTACCTATAAATTAGGGCAAAATATATACCTGAAAACAAAAATACATAATAGTCTTTAGTGAGTCAGTATCAAGTTCATAATGAAATAATGTCCACTTAGACTTAGATACCCTCCTCACCTACTTCCTATTACAGTTCTCTCATTCACTCCAAAGCTAACCTTAGAAAAGCAAGGACTGCAAAAGCTGAATAAGGGCAAGAGACTGGCATACTTTAACGATGACTCTTTAGTCACTATCAGGCCATTCCACCAGCTGAGGCCCTAATCAGGGAGTCCTGAGTCTCCCAAACAGACTTGATGGGCCTAGACCTCAAATAAATCCCTCTCTCCATTGTTTCCGGTCATCTCTATCAGGAACAACAAAATAGACCCCTTTGTGGGCCCCCATAGGACCTTGCCCTCAACTTGGATCAACAATGGTAGAGAATGTTCCATCCTCCAAAAGGAGGATGGACAACATACTCTATGATACACCTGAGGAAGATGGGTTCTGAAATTGGGGCAGCTTGGAATGTTCCTACTCATGACCACAGAATGTGAGCTCAGATCTAGAGGGATTTAGATAATTATGAGCCCCAGATCACATCAAATTGTTTATTTTACAGTAATATTTATACCCCTTTCCCATATTAGGGAGCTACTCTCTTCCCTGATGCAGCTTTCTGGTCCTTTTCCCAGCCGTGACATCATCTCCCCAGACAATAATTAGGATTCACCTATATATCAGATTTCAGGCTCAGGCAAAAAAAAAAAAAAAAAAAAAAAAGACCAACCCATTAGTATAGCTACAGGCCCTTTGAAATATAACTAAAATATGCCTACTAGCTATCTACAAAATGGAGGACACCCCCCCAAAGGAACCCTCCTACACTGCTGGTGGGAATGCAAATTGGTCCAACCTCTGTGGAGAACAGTCTGGAGAACTCTCAGAAGGCTAGAAATGGACCTACCCTATGATCCTGCAATTCCTCTCCTGGGGATAGATCCTAAGGACCCCAACACATCCATCCAAAAAGATCTGTGTACACATATGTTCTTGGCAGCACAATTTGTAATAGCCAAAACCTGGAAACAACCCAGGTGTCCAACAACAGATGAGTGGCTGAGCAAGTTGTGGTATATATACACAATGGAATACTACTCAGCTGTAAAAAATGGTGACTTCACCATTTTCAGCCGATCTTGGATGGACCTTGAAAAATTCATGTTGAGTGAAATAAGTCAGAAACAGAAGGATGAATATGGGATGATCTCACTCTTAGGCAGAAGTTGAAAAACAAGATCAGAAAAGAAAACACAAGTAGAACCTGAAATGGAATTGGCATATCGCAACAAAGTAAAAGACTCTGGGGTGGGCGGGTGGGGAGAATACAGGTCCGAAGGATGATAAATGACATAGTGGGGGTTGTATTGTTAAATGGGAAACTGGGGAATGTTATGCATGTACAAACTATTGTATTTACTGTTGAATGTAAAACATTAATTCCCCAATAAAGAAATAAATTTTTTAAAAAATGGAGGACCCTCCCCCCCCCACGCTTCACCTGCACTATTCCCAGCCTTTAGGTTCACAATTGTCCAACAGTTTGTTTGGCTTTGTATATTAACTCTCTTTTCAGCCACCAGGTTCCAGATGCTAACATAATTCAACCAGACTTCCCTGGACAGACAACCCCACCAATGTCCCTTGGAGCTCCACTTCCCCAGACCCCTTCCCCACTAGGGAAAGAGAGAGACAGGATGGGAGTATAGATTGACCCGTCAATGCCCATGTTCAGCGGGGAAGCAATTACAGAAGCCAGACCTTCAACCTTCTGCATCCCACAATGATCTTGGGTCCATACTCCCAGAGGGTTAAAGAGTAGGAAAGCTATCAGGGGAGGGGTTGGTATATGGAGGTCTGGTGGTGGGAATTGTGCAAAGCTTTACCCCTCTTATCCTATGGTTTTTGTCAATGTTTCCTTTTTATAAATAAAAATTAAAAAAAAAAGAAATTTGTTTCTTGATTTTACCAAAAAAAAAAATAGGAGAGTTTCCAGTGGAGGGGAGGGTACATGGACTCTGGAGGTGGGAACTGTGTGGAATTGTACCCCTGTGGTCTTACACGCTTGTTAATAATTATTAAATTACTAATTTAAAAAATTTACGTGCATGATGGTGGAAGAAGTATTTCCCAGAAATTTGTAAAATTTTATACATGTATCAACAACTGTATTTACTGTAAATCATTAATCTCCTGATTAAAAAAATAAAGGAAAAGAAAAATTGAGTTTAATATGCTACTCAGTGGGCTAGCTTTAGGAGCCAGCCAGAAGCAATGGTGGGTAAATCACTTAACTATTTAATGGTAGCAGAAGCCATGTACTGCAACTTTGAATACTGGGTCATAACAAAACCTTGTAACTTTTTTTTTCCTTGAAGGTTATTGTTGGGGCTCGGTGCCTGCGCTACGAATCCACTGCTCCTGGAGGCTATTTTTCCCATTTTGTTGCCTTTGTTGTAGTTGTTATTGCTGTCATAGCTGTTGTTGTTGTTGTTGGATAGGACAGAGAGAAGTGGAGAGAGGAGGAGAAGACAGAGAGGAGGAAGAAAAGATAGGCACCTGCAGACCTGCTTCACCACTTGCAAAGTGACCTCCTGCAGGTGGAGAGCTGGGGGCTGGAATCTTTATGCCGGCATCATAACTTAAGCCAGTCCTTGAGCTTTGCGCCATGTGCGCTTAATCCGCTGCGCTACCGCCTGACTCCCCTAATTTTTTAAATTATTTTTTAAAAATTATTTTATTTATTGGATAGGGACAGAAAGAAATCCAGGAGGAATGGGGAGATAGAGAGGAAAAGAGAGACACCTGCAGCCCTGCTTCACCACTCCTGAAGCTTCCCCCCTGCAGGTGGGGGCCAGGGTTTGAACTTAGATCCTTGTGCATTGTAACATGTGCGCTCAGCCAGGTGCGCTGGGGAGCCAGAGACTACCCAAACTGCCCCTGTGGCTACAGACAGACTATGACCCACATAGTCAACGACTGCCACCTCTCCAGATTCAAAGGAGGTCTCGAAACTTTACATCAGGCTCAACCTGACGCTGTTGACTGGCTACTGAAGAAGGGCAAACGCTAGAAGAAGAAGCCAGGTGTGCCACCACCTGGCCCCCAAGACTTTGTAACTTTTGCCTGACCCTCCTGAGTGAAGGGCTGTGATAAAACTCCATTAGCCAGTCTAAACAGACTATTCTTGTGCAAATGAATTACCTCCTTTAACCCCAGTCTTCTAATGCTAAGCACTCCTGACTTGCTAATTACTACTTTATCATTAATATGTCTTCATCAGCAATGAAATGAATTAAGTGACAAGATAATATTTCATTAGTTTTACCCCTTACATCAGATTCCTTTACACAACTTTAATATTATAATACTTTTAGTGGCTTAATGATGACTAGCTATCACACCTTTACAGATGTGGCATTTAAATTCAACAAAATTCAATATTATTAGGATATTTACCATAACATCATTATTCATTATCATTATAAATTATAACATTATTATAGTATTCACTATATTAATTAAAAAATACATTTAATGACATTATTATTTATACTTAAAGTATTATAACAAACATAATAATAAATATTAAATTTATATATTGCTAATTTCAGATTTACTCCAGACTTTGGATTAGATTGTAGAGTCTTTACTCAGAAAATATCCTGTGTTAAACCTTTAAGCCATTAGTCAACTGAAATACCTATAACCACGAGTCTTAGAGAACATAAATGTAGTGATTTTTAATTTCTTTATTGGGGAGTTAATGTTTTACATTCAACAGTAAATACAATAGTTTGTACATGCATAACATTTCCCAGTTTTCCATATAACAATACAACCCCCACTAGTTCCTCTGTCATCCTTCTTGGACCTGTATTCTCCACCCCCCCCCCATAAATGTAATGTTTTATCCTTTTTGTAACAACATGATTTACATTCAGTCATTATGTTCTCAAACTGCAGCAGCACAGGGAGTTAAGCACACATGGCAAAGCAAAAGGACCACAGTAAGGATCCTGGTTTGAGCCCCAGTTCCCCACCTGCAGAGGGGTCGCCTCATAGGCAGTGAGGCAGTTGTCTTTCTCTGCCCCTCTCTGTCTTCCCCTCCTCTCTCGATTTCTCTCTGTCCTACCCAACAACAACGACAACAATAACAACAACAATAACGATAAACAACAAGGGCAACAAAAAGGGAAAAAAATAGCTCCCAGGAGTAGTGGATTCATAGTGCAGGCACCCGAGCCCCAGTGATAAACCTGGAGGCAAAGGAAAAAGAAAAAAAAATTAAAAAGGTAATTTGCCACTTGAACAGAGCTAAATACAGAAGTGGGTCCTCATCATTCATAGGAAAACCACTTCTGTAAATCAAAGAACTGAATTACTAGTTTACTATAATAATTCTTTAACCATAAAGTTTCAAGGACTGTCACACTAAGATTAAGTTCGTAGTGATGCAAACTTATTGGTATAATAGAGTCACTAGCTTTATCTGATTTGTATCTTTCTAATGAGGAAACAAAGAGCCTAAATGAGACACCTTGATTATTTAATAATACTTTGCTTCCAAATTTTATTAATAACTTAATTAATAGTGCTTCCCAATTTCCTAACCTCACTGGATACGTTTTCTCAATGTAATCTCAGAGCCTGAACTTGACAAGCTTGATAAGCAAGGAGTCTCTTTTCCTCTTTATTGTTCCTAGAAATGTGATCGTTGGTTGCATGTTTGGCACCAGCTAAAGCAACGATTTGAAACCAATTAAGTGACTGCCCAATTGGGCTTAGAGATGCATCCCCCCTTACTGGAATAGTTTTGCCAGTCCTAGTCCTGCTCCTTTTCATTTTTTCTGCTTGAAAAAGGGAATTTTTGTTGTTGTTTGTTTTTTGTTTTGTTTTTTGAGCTACCTGAAGGCTCTGTTTAAGCAATGAATGTTATGGGGCTCTCTCTCTTCCTGCATGGCTGCAGGCACATTACTATCTATCTCCTTGAAAAGTGCATAATGTCCATGTCCAGCAGAGAAGCAATTACAGAAGTCAGACCTCCCACCTTCTGCACCCCCCAAAACTTGTATTCATCCTTACTCCCAGAGGGATTAAGAATAGGGTAGCTGGGAGTCCGTAGCTCTGCAGGTTAAACATAAGAACCACCATAAGAATCCTGGTTTTGAGCCCTGGCTCCCCACCTGCAGGGGAGTCACTTCACAGGAGGTGAAGCCGGTCTGTAGGTGTCATCTTCCTCTTTCCCTTTCTGTCTTCCTATCTTCTCTTCATTTCTCTGTCTTATTCAACAACAATGACATCAACAACAATAACAATAACCACCACAACAACAAAAAAAAGGGCAACAAAAGGGAAAATAAATAATAAAAAATAAAATAAAATAATAGGGTAGCTTCCAGTGGAGGGGAGGGGATGTTTCTCATCCTCTATCTGGAAAAAAAAAAGAGTCCACTAATAGTGAAATGATGTAGGTGCAAAGCCCTGGTAAGAAAAAAAAGGAAGGAAGGAAGGAAGGAAGGAAGGAAGGAAGGAAGGAAGGAAGGAAGGAAATGAGGAAGGTAGGGAGGGAAGGAGAGGAAGGAAGGTAGCAAGAAAGGAAGGGAGGGAGGGAGGGAGGAGAAAGAATATTTGATTGTGTATGAAATGCTCAGCTGATTACAGGATACACATCATGCTCTATGATATGGGATTGGATGAAGGCTGACATGGAGAAAACTCTCCTAGTCATCCATTCTTTACCACCTATATTAAATCCAGACCATGGGAAAATGCTAAGTACTTTGAGATATTATAATCTAACAGCAAACAAACTTGCAAAATCAGAGATAACATGGGTGTAATAGAAAAGTTCATTTTAAATAAATCACTTGGATTAAAATTTACATACATTGGGGGTTGGGCGGTAGCGCAGCGGGTTAAGCGCAGGTGCCATGAAGCGCCAAGGACCAGCATAAGGATCCAGGTTCGAGGCCCCCGCTCCCCACCAGTAGGGGAGTTGCTTCACAGGCAGTGCAGCAGGTCTTCAGGTGTCTATCTTTCTCTCCCCCTCTGTCTTCCCCTCCTCTCTCCATTTCTCTGTCCTATCCAACAACGAACGACATCAACAACAATAATAACCACAACAAGGCTACAACAACAAGGGCAACAAAAGGGGGAAAAATGGCTTCCAGGAGCAGTGGATTCATGGTGCAGGCACTGAGCCCCAGCAATAACCCCGGAGGCAAAAAAATTACATATATTACGTGTTAGTTAAATGGGCAAAGCATGGCAATTTTATCATTTTATTGGGGGTCTAATTTTTACATTTTTAAAAATCTTCACATATTTCCTTTTATTATGATCCTAGTATAAACAACAACAAAAAATTTTTGACTCAGTGCCAGCAGTACAAATCCACTGCTCCATGTGACCATTTTTCTCCCTCTCTCTTTTTATTTTGATAGGAGTGCAAGAGGAAGCAAAGATGGGGAGTGAGACACTTGTAGGTTTGCTCACTGCTTGTGAAGCTTCCCCCTACTGGTTGGGACCAGGGGTTTGAACCTGGGTCCTTGTACACTGAGTACTTAACCAGGTGCACCACCACCTGGCCCCTATGAACAGTAATTTTAGCTACTTTATTCTCAGCATTATCCCTACAATTTCTCTCAGTCTAATTTTCCACTCAATTGTTCCATTTTTTAAAAATCACAGTTCTATGAGATATTTAAAAGATGAATCATAAAAAAACACACCTATAATGCACACATAAAAAGTATAAATAACGTAAGGATCCCGGTTCGAGCCCCCGGCTCCCCACCTGCAGGGGAGTCGCTTCACAGGCGGTGAAGCAGGTCTGCAGGTGTCTATCTTTCTCTCCCCTTCTCTGTCTTCCCCTCCTCTCTCCATTTCTCTCTGTCCTATCCAACAACGAATTAAGTCAACAAGGGCAATAATAATAACCACAACGAAGCTACAACAAGGGAAACAAAAGGGGGCGAAAAATGGCCTCCAGGAGCGGTGGATTCATGGTGCAGGCACCGAGCCCAGCAATAACCCTGGAGGAGGAAAAAAAAAAGTATAAATAATAAAACATTTAAAGTTTATGGAAATAGACTTTAGACAATTTCTAGGTTTTACACTTTACCAATTATGTAAGTTTTCTTATGCCAGAGATTTAACAGTACGAAAAAAAAATTCAGGTCAACACTGCACCTTCTTTTTGTTTAAATATAACTGGGCCTGGCTGTGGTGCATCTGGTTAAGTGCATGTGTTACTATGCACAAGGACCCAGGTTCAAACCCCTGGTCCCCACTGCAGGGGGTAAGCTTCACAAGTGAAAGTCTGCAGGTGTTTTTTTCTCTCTTCCCCGTCTCTATCAACCCCTTCCCTCTCTAGTCCTCTCTGTCCTATCAAAATTAAAGTAAAAAAAAAAAACTTTAAAAGGTAAAAATAAAAAAAAAAGCTATTATCATATTTTTTGCCTTCCTGCAAATAATACCATAGCATTTATATAAAGGAAAATTTTGTTTAATGGTTTTCCTTGAAATAGGTTTCAAACAGAAAGACTGCTTTATTTGTTAAATTAGCAAGACCTATAGTAAGTCTATGAAATGACACATACTCAGAATTATCTAAAACCAACTGTCTTGATTATTTATTTCTAACTTCCCCTTTAAGATTTCATATCACTGAGGGTTAAATCCCTTAATGGTGATCTTTTAAAGTAAATCAGAAGCCAAAATATTTATCCACCTTAACAGCTTTATTTATGGCGGAATATCCAAAATTTGTTACATTTTGAAGTTAACCACAAAGTACTGTTTTGTGCTTGCACTAAAAAGATGTATTTCTTATAAGATCAAAATATGTAACATTAGGCAGTATTGTTATATTTTACTTAACTCAGTGTTATCAAAGGGTTAGTGAGAAAAACAAATGTTAAATACATTTAAACTTCTCTGTAATTAATTTTCAGCTGTTCTAATTTAAACAAAAGTAACCATCTAAACACCAGCGATACTATTTTGATAAGCAATATGTCTTTAAAATATAAGTTAAGTGTTGCAACAAGCTACCTTTAATGCAGTGCCCCTAACCAGAAGTATTGTTAGGGTAACTAAGACTGATAGCAAAGGAGGAGGAAGAAGAGGCAGAGGAGAAAAGGGAAGAAGACAAAGAATAAAGAATGAATTACAACAGTCACTTTTTAAAGTTAAATATATCATCTTAATAAAGTGGCAAGAAAATATTTACACATTTACAACTGTAAAAGGAAGTACACACACACACACACACACACACACACTGTCTTGCTTTGAAGCCTCCTTCCTTCTGTGTATTAGGGCCTCCTTGCCAACATTGACCTCAACTGGACCATTATTGGTTCATAGCACATGGTAGATGAGCCTGGAACTGGAGATTCCTGGTGTTGCAGGTTGAGAATCAGAGCTGGCCACTGGAGAGAGAGACACTGGGTCCTGCAGAGGCAGTCCAGATTGCTCTGAGCTGGTGATCCGGTCCACAATACTGGACAGGCAGTCCAAGCTGGATATAGAGCTCTTATCTGTGGCATACGCTGGAAAAAGAAGGGAGAAAATCAGTTTAAAATCCTCCGACAGATTAAATCCTCAAATAAGAGAAACTGCTTTTGTTGCCTCTTCAATGTTAGCTCAGTTTCTCTAGCATCTAGAAGTCAAAAGAAAAGTGTGATAGGAAAAGAAAAATAATAACGTTTAAAAATTATCTTTATATTTATTGGATAGACAGTGAGAAATTGAGAGGGTAGGGGAGATAGAGAGGGAGAGAGAGAGACACCTGCAACACTACTTCACCACTTGCAAAGCTTCCCCCCCCCAGATGGGAACCAGGGGCTCGAACCCCAGTCCTTGAGCATTGTAACATATGCACTCAACCAGGTGAGCCACCACCTTGCCCCTCCCCCAATTTTTTTTTTTGTTGCAATAAATATCTAACAACTAATGGGGATGGAAGCAAGGAGTTGAGAAATCCTCAGATGGTATTTCCCACAAAGGTGCACAAGTATACACCGCAAGTGCCTCTGCTAAGAGAATTTTGAGCAGAAGATATATATTATTACATATATATAATTTTTCTCTGGCACAACCTTCACAGAAGAACTATCACTTCCCTAACATTGCCTTGAAGAGCAGACTCGAATAGGCTGAGAAGTGAGGCTGAACTGGCTTTTAGACTCCTGTCAAGCTATCAGTTCTTACCATTTGGAACATCAGGACAGTAGATGCTGTCAAAACAGCTGCTCTTCCTGGACCAGACAGGGCTGCTACATTCGGGCTATAATACAAGAGACAAGAGAAATGTATTTTTCAGGTCTTGGCAAAAGGCGCCCTAACCTCAAGTGAGACTGTGCTTGCCAGCTAGCTGTGTAAGTGAGCCACTGAACCTCCAAGGAGTTGATTTAGATGTCCTCACCAAATTCCAAGGGCACAGAGGTCAGAGCTTTTGCTTGGAGCAGAGCACTGCAGAGCACCAAGGAAGGAGGGGGTGGGGGTGGTGGAATTCCAGGCAATGTGCATTGGGTTAACCATGCAAAATGGATTGGAGGTGAAGGAAGCCACACTAAGTCAGGGAGAGAACACTTTCCCAGGGCAAAAACACATTCAAGTCTGGCAACGTGGAAGCAAACATCCTCAGAAGAATGAGTCAACATCTCCTTGCAGCCAGGCCTTTGCAGAGCAAGAGGCTGGATACAAGAGGGTTTATTTCTTTTCATTTCTTCATTAAGTGATAAACTGTTCCTAGGAGAGTTGCCTTTGTGTTTGCATATGGCAGAGACCACTGCAAGCTTTGCAAATTTTATTATATTATATCCATATATATGTATTTGTCTTTATTAAAATGTATACAATCTAATTTATCTATTTATTTTAAGCACAGCCCTGCTCAGCCTCTGGTTTATGGTGGTGCCTGGGATTGAACCTGGGACCTTAGAGCCTTAGGCATGAGAATCTGTTGTGAAAACCACTGTGCAATGTCTGCAGCCTCTTATCAGTGTATTTTGGAAAGAAACTGACTGTTTGATGCCTCTCTCCAACAATGTACACTGCTGGGGGTATGGATCCACCTGCCAACGCCCATGCCAACACCCATGTCCAGAGGAGAAGCAATTACACAAGCCAGACCTCCCATCTCCTGCACTCCATAAAGAATTTGGGTCCATACTTCCAGAGGGATAAATAGGGAAGCTTTGGTAGAGGATAGACAGCATAATGGTTACGCAAAGAGGCTCTCAGGCCTGAAGCTCCAAAGTCCCAGGTTCAATCCCCATCCCCCACACCACCATAAGCCTGAACTGAGTAGTGCTCTAGTTAAAAATGACAATAATAATAATGATAATGATAATTACTATTAAAGAATAGAGAAGCTTCCGATGTAGGGGACGGGACATGGAACTCTGGTGGTGGGAACTGTGTGGAATTACAATTAACTGTGTTATCTTACAATCTTGTTCATCATTCTTAAATCACTAATAAAATATTTTTAGAATAATTTACATTTTCACACAAAATATTTTAAAAGTTTAAAAAAAGGGGGGGTCGGGCGGCAGTGCAGCGGGTTAAGCACACGTGGCGCAAAGCGCAAGGACCGGTTGGTTTAAGTATCCCGGTTCGAGCCCCCAGCTCCCCACCAGTAGGGGAGTCGCTTCACAGGCAGTGCAGCAGGTCTGCAGGTGTCTATCTTTCTCTCCCCCTCTCTGTCTTCCCCTCCTCTCTCCATTTCTCTCTGTCCTATCCAACAACGAACAACATCAACAACAATAATAACCACAACAAGGCTACAACAAGGGCAACAAAAGGGGGAAAAATGGCTTCCAGGAGCAGTGGATTCATGGTGCAGGCACTGAGTCCCAGCAATAACCCTGGAGGCAAAAGAATAAAAAAAAGGTAAATTAAAACCCCGTTCCACGCCCGATTGGAGGGGCTATCCTTTCCAGAGATATCTCTCTATCTCTCTGGCCTTACAGCATCTGCCTCCCCACCTCCAGCCTAGAGTCAGGGGCTCCCGGGAGGTCAGACTGGGCTGCGCCCTGGCCCTTGCCCTCTTACCAGGCCATCGGAGCAGCTGGATGAGGGGCTGGTGGGTTCGGAGCAGCTCTGGCCAGGCAGGCCGTAGAAACTGTGCACCTGCTCCCGCAGCAGGTCTTGCAGACCCTCGATGTAGCGGATGGCGTTCCTGAGGATCTCCACCTTGGGCAGCCTCTGGTTGGGGTTGGTGGTGGTGCACCTCTTGAGGGTCTCGAAGGCCTGGTTGACCTTCTTGAGGCGCCTGCGCTCCCGCATGGTGGCCGCCTTGCGCCGGTCCAGGCTGCTGGCCTTCCTCTTGCAGGCCCTGCAGGCCCAGAGCAGGCAGTGACCCGCCTGGTGGTGGCCTGTGGGTGCCCGCACGTGTTCGTCCTCCTCCGAGCCGGGCAGCTCCCTGCCGTGCGCCCCGAAGGCGGCCACCCGGGCCTCTAAGTCGTCCCCGAACTCATCCCCGGGGGACGGGATGCAGGAGCCTTCGTATACATACTCAGAAGGCGAGAAATGGCAGCTGTCCATCTGGTCCATGCTGTGGCGCGGCTAGCGCGCAGGCGGGACCCAATGGACAGGGCTGAGCTCCTGCGGGGCTCCCGGGTCCGTCCTGAGCGCCGGCTTGGGGCTACTTACTTTTATATACCAGGAGGAGGGAGGCCGGCCCCAGAGGCCAGGCACTATTAGCATATCCCACCGCTGCCCCCACCCCACGCGGGCAGCTGGGCTGCGGGTCCCCTGGAGACTCCGAGGTTACATCCCCTTTGGACGCCCGATGTTTTTGCGGCTTTGCTGTTGGGGTGGGGTGATTCCCCAGCCGACTTGTGGCACTGGTTACAACAGGGCCACACACCAAAGGGGTGCAGGAAGACTACCTTTGGCAACTGGTCTCATACTCCTAGTAGTGATTGTTACTATTATTACTATGATGGTGATGATTGTTATTATTATCACAATACTGGTGCACAAAAGGGCCTACTTTGAGGACACGCCACAAAGTAAACTCTGCCTTCTCCAATCCTAGACAATAAGTATTTTTTTAATATTAGGTATCCCCCCCTTTTTTTCTTTTTCAGGCACCTGGGATTGTCTCTGTTTTAATAGGCTCGGTTTGTATTTTGCATCATTTTGGTTAAACCCGGGGCTCTAATTTAAAAAAAAAAAGCCTGAAGTGTGACACTTTCAATAATTAAAAAAATAGCCTGAACTCTGATAGTGATAGAATGAGTCTAGATATCTTGATTTATTTTTTAAATCTACTCGTATTTTTTGCAAGGCTGACATTTCATAGAGTCTGTGGCTGGAGGTAGAAATAAAGTCCCTTCCCCGCCTCAAGTCAGGAGGCAGTCTGGGTTCTCTTTGTAAGAATGTTCCTCCAAACAGAAGGGGTATACCCGAGGTGCTGTGAGGGAGCTGGGGAACGCCTTACTCCTCTCTCACCTATACTTGTCCATGGACAGCCTTCTCCCTTCTGGGTCTTTGATAAATGCTGGATGGGTAAAATGCATAGAAACTATGCCTTGAAGATGTGTATTCCCAAGAAAACCAGGTTTAAGAACTTAGCTTTCTAAGATCAGCCTCCACCCCCTTTGCCCTTTCTTTTTCCCACAGACTAAACAGCCAATCTGAGCTTTGGGGTCTCTCATTTTCTGCTTCAGGAAAACCAACACCGTCACAGATGCATCCCAGCTGCCAGGTCGGCACAATCCCAGGCTAGTGTAAAATTTCCAGCTTCTCAAACCAGAGGAACTTCACAAACTTTCAAGTGACAAAAGCCTTCCAGTCGCAGGAGCTCAGCGGGCCCTTTGGAAAAACTTCTGTGGTGGCTGGAAGGTGAAAGGGTACAGTTGTAGTTTTAAGAGAGAATGAATCTATTCAGCTTTTGCTGATGTTTCTCCACTCTTCACCCACTGCCAGGTCATTTGAGCACTTGTGTGTGTGTGTCTGCAGTTCACACCTAATGAGTATTATTTATAAAATCAATGGAAAGATATTAAGATCTTGGCAAGTTTAGGATCCAGGGCTTCTGTACCTTTAAGAGTTGAGAGGGAACTTTGTTCTTCTTTCATCCAGTCCAGTAATCACTGAAATGTGAAAGCAAAAGTGTGTGATTCCTTTCTGTTACCATTTTATAAAATTGTTTTTGTAAAGCAGTCCTGACCAACTGACCCCAAGTCTGTCTGTAGGAGCCAGAGCTGATGTTTCAGGAAGGGATAAACTCTCTAAAAGTGAAGGTCAGTAAGGAGGGGTGGAGGGAGTGTCCCTGATTAACTGAGATCTCTTATGAGGGACTGGTTGGTCCCTGTCCCTACACACACACACACACACACACACACACACACACACACACACACACTTTGAAAATCAGATTTCCAGAAAGACAAGGGTTAAGATGGGATGATCCCATTCATAGAGTTGAAAAATAAGAACAGAAAGGAAATCACAAAGCAGAACTTGGGCTGGAGTTGGTGTATTGCGCCAAAGTAAAGGACTCTGGGGTTGGGGAGAGGGTTCAGGTCCTGGAACATGATGGCAGAGTAGAACCTGTGTGTGTGTGGTGGCGGGGGTGCAGCTAGAGTGTTATGCAGAAAAGTGAGAAATTACACATGTACCATGCACTGCATTTAAAAAATATTTTAATTTATTTATTATTGCATAGAGACAGAGATAAATAGAAAGAGACAGAGAGACACCTGCAGCCCTGCTTCACCACTTGTGAAGCTTTCCCCCTGCAGGGGGGGGGGGGACCAGGGGCTTGAACACGGGACCTTGTGCACTGTAATGTATATACTTAACCAGGCGTGCTTCCACCTGGCCCCTAAACTACTGTATTAATCCCCTCAACTACTATATTAATCCCCCTAATGAAGAAAAAGAAAATCAGGCTTCCCCTCACACTACAGGCTCTTTAGTTTTCGGGCCAGTGGGGACACCCATCTGCAGCTGGTGGGAGGAGACTAGCAGAAAGCCGGCATCTTAGGAGTGACTGCTGTCCTTGGGGGCTCCACCAGATCAGAGTGAAGCGACCACTGGCAATGGAAAACGTCAGCCACTTCCGTCAGAAGCATTCACATGCGCCCACATTGCTCCCTCTGAATAGCAATAGTGAGAAGATATTTTTATCCAGTGATTAAAAAAACACAAAAACTAGTAATTCTTAGTCCAGCCCCACAAATTCATGGTAAAAAAACCCTGACACTTTGTTTGGCTGTGTAGACCGTCTATTAGCAGACTGGTTGCAGTTAAACTGAATTTGTGCATAGATTCATGATTTGGGCACCAATCAACTTGCTCTGCGAAGTTGTCAGAAGAAGAAAGAAGCTACACTTCTGTTGGCTTTTCCCTGATGTCTTCCTACCAGATGTCTCCTGTGCTTTGCATCTAAGAGTCTTCCCTGTGGGACAGCTGCATTGCCTCTCTATTGTTTGATTGGCCTGCCAATGTTTTCATCACATTCTCTGCATTTAATACTTTGAACAACTCTTTGGGAAATATTAGGGGGTTCTCTTTGTTTTTGTTTTGAAGAAGAAGGTAGCCAAAGTTCAAGGGGTAGGTAATTTGCCACAAGTCCCATTCCCCTCTAGAACTTCTGCTCCTTGAGGTTAATTTTGTTTGTTTTCTTGTTCAGTCAGCTCGGGCTTGGTGCATGTGCTTGGCTCGCCAAAGTTCACAAAACCCAGAGTCTGACAGTTCTCCCTCCCTCTGCTGGGGCCTGGGCAGATGGCTGTCACTCAGGAGGCTCTGTCAGTAATGGTCATTCTCAGAGGTTAAGGCTGCCTTCGGTAAGGTGATCTCAAAACAAATTTGCCAAAGTGGAACTAAAGAAGCAGAGAAAAACACAAGCGCCCCTGGCTTAATAAGGATTGCTGGGGGGGGGGGCAGCGTGTGTGGGGTTGAGGACTTGGGAACTCAAGCGCTGAAAATAGGATCTACTGGTGGGGGGATGACAACGTGGGGGACAGAAGTCTAGGTTTTAAGTCACTGTCTGGGCAAAAGTGATCCAGAAAGTGAGAAGCTTATGCAAAAAAGATAGGGAACCAGCATGACTGAGGTACACCCCCCCCCCCCATTTTGAAGTGTAGACATGCCCTGCAAGGGAGCTCATATAAGAGCGGAGTGAGTGATGTAGAGCAAAAGAATTTTCCGAGTGAGACATCTGATGAGGGAAGTGTGGAAAACGTTAAAACTTGCTTAAATGACATTTACTGCTTATCTGGGTTTCCTCTTATATGTAAAACCAGACTCATGAAAATGTAATTTGTTTCCCACCGTTCCTCTAGAGATCTGCAGAGAAAATGCACATGTTTTTAATAAGGAAGCAGGTTGTTAGAAATGTTTTTCTACCCCTTCATAGTAGGCCGACCTGAGATGAAAAGCCAACTGCCTGATAGGGTATACGGATGTTCATCAAGATCCCTACAAAGGAGACTGGGGATTATTTTATTTTTCTCTGTGTGATTTTACATTCTGAAGAAGAAATACATATGCCTGATATTATGATGTAGACTTATAAGCAGGTTTTAATTGCAGAGATGTCTAAACAATCATAAGCCTTTTTAAAGAGAAGCTATTTTAGTCTGAGCATTATGGCAGTGAGCCTCGTGTTGATAGATAGACCACATCAGCAAGGAAACAGTGCTAAGCTTCCATTCCTAGTAAAATTTGCCTAGCCTAGGATTCTGTATTATTATAAGCACCTACACACACACACACACACACACACACACACACACACACACACACACACACACACACACTTCTAATAGCAGGAGAAATCACATTTGCATAGGGAAGTAAATTCATTTCTATCATCTCTGACCTGAGACTCTCATTATCTCTTGGACAAAAGAAGCTGTTCTAGAGGGGTTTTGTTTGTTGTGTTTATTATATATGATTCCACACTGTGCTAAATAATTCGAAACTGCTCTGCATTCTGGGAACCCGCACACCTAAGTAAACACATTAGTACCTGCCAGAGCTGCTGGAAGAATTTGCGGAGAAGACAGCTGAGGAAGACATTGGTCTCTGCTTGAATTCAAGGACTCCCAGGAGAGATCAAAGGCCACAGAAAAAAGGTTTAGCGGCCTTGAGAGTAGAGCAAGTAACCAGTTCTTCTCAGCACTCTCTCTGGTCTGGCACATGGCATAACCATTCCATCCCACGGGCTGACTCTGAACTAGGCTTGTGAAAAAAAATGGCTCTTTTAAAACACAACCTCCAGGACCAAGGATAACTTTCTGTTAATATTTTTCTTTTTCAGTTTCCAGTTGGGAAAGTTTCCTGGTGGGTGAGCTCTTTAAAGAAATAGCCAGGATGTCGCTATCTTGCTACTGCAATTTGACTTGAAATATGAGAGATTCAAAATGTAAACTAAAATCTTTTAAAGTGGTTCCACCTCCTCCCCAAGTTTGGGGAGGAAGGTTTGAGACTGAACAGATGGGTTGAAAATACTACAAAGGTAGAAACACAAACGGGTAAATTCAAACTTTAAGTCAAGTATGTGTTTTAATCATAGAAGTTAGGTTAACCCGCCAAAATAGCTCAGTTGGGAGAGCGTTAGGCTGAAGAAGTTAGGTCTCAAGAGTAACTGGGAACATGGTGTTTTATCACCTTCCCCCAAACTGAGATTATGTGCTGGGAGACATGGGTCCCTAAGACATGAGTGGGTTTCCACTCTATTCAGGCTTGGAATTCTATCGTGTAGTTGTGACTAGTCTGAGAAAGCTAATGTTCGACTAACTATATCTGTAATAGTATAAAAAAAAGAAAATCATTCGTTATGTCATATGTCATGACTTTGTGTCTCTTTGGAAAAAGGCCGATTTTAAATCCGAAATTGCGTATCTTTGCCAAGTGATTATGCCTTGATTACTTGCTTCCACAGCCCTGTTTATTTTGGCTTTGACCTTAGTAAAGATTATCATCATTAGCATCAAATAAAAACATTTTAAATTGCAAACACGCCAAAGATTTCATCAGAGAGTCCAACATGTCAGTTACAGCAAGTGAGAGTCACTTGAAGTCTTTGGGAAATATTTGCTTTATTTAACAGAGACAGCTTTAGGCGAATGTATTCCAAACAATTTCTCAAGTTACCTCAGATCCAGCGGATGTGATTGGCAAAAACTGAGTAGAATCTATTAACAGGTGAAGCCGATGAATTAATAATTTTAAAAAGCCCTGCTTTGTTGATGATGAGCAGTTTGTAGTGCAAATCTTCTTATAAAAATGTGTGTATATAGTAAATGAGTGAGTTCACTTGGCCAGTTAGGATCTTTGTTTTCAGATATAGCAGGAGTACAAAAAAAAAAAAAGTGGAAGCTTGTGCATGCATTTTAGGAGAGATCTCTATTGATTTCCAAGAAAAAAAATCACACTGAAAATGATTAAGGGGTCCACACATTGCCCATATCATTCATGTTCAATTTGGACGATTTAGACTGTTTCTGCACCTATTTATTCAATTAAATGACTGAGCTCATCTGCAACGATTTGTAAGAGCTTTGGGAAAATAATTGTCCAAGAGAACCAAATCATTCTACAAACCGTTCTTGGTTTACTCACGTGTCTTACAGGAATAGTACCTCTGGAAGAAGGCTGTGGGATTCTATCACTTAATATGTAATTGCCTAATTCATATTCGGGCTGGTCCCGGTATCAGTGTCTTTAATACTTTACCCAGCCAGATTTAGCAAGAAAACCAGAAAGCTGTATCCCACCCCTCTCGGCCCCCCCCCCCAAACAAAACAAAACAAAAACCCACGTCTTTTTGATGGAAGGGAAAAAAGCCTCTTGATAGTCAATTTAGATTTACTAATGAAAAATAAAGACAGCTGGAGCTCAGTGTTTACTCTGTGTACTGTTTTGGCAAAGCACTTTACACACCCCGGGAGTTAAGTACTACCGCTATTGTCGCCATTGTGTTATAAATGAGGAGGTAGCACTGGCCAGGGCTACACAGTAGCAACCTGGAGTCAATCTAGAGAGTCAAGGTCCACAGAAACTCAGCGGTTGACGTGCACTAAAAAACAAAACAAAACACATTTGTATCGATGTTGAGTTCTTTTGGGAACTTTTCTGCACTTTAATATACTACGGGGGAAACTAGAATTGTCCCAGTGTTCAGAGGAAGAGCAAGATACAGCTCTGTGCCTGCAGGGGGCGTTGTTTGTGACCATCTCTGGTCAGCTTTTGTGATGTCGGTTACAGGAGCAACAGGATGGTCCGCATGGAGTGTTTGGAGGCGACGCTGGACTAGGAAATAGTGGATTCCATTCCTCCCTGTGAGGACTAGCTGAGGGTAGGAAGAAGTTAACGGGGGCAGGGTAGGGTGGGGGTGAAGTGAGGTGTGGGGATGAGGTGAGGAGGAAGGAATGAAGTAAATGTGGCTCTTGGAGAAAGAGAAGTAGGGGCTCTGTGGTGGTGCACTTGGTTGGTCGCACACATTACAATGCGCAAGGACCTGGGTTCGAGACCCGGGGTCACCATCTGCTGGGGGAAAGTTTTGTGCGTGGTGAAGCAGGGCTGTAGGTGTGTCTCTCTCCATGTCTGGCTGTGTATCCGATTAATAAATTAGGAAGGAAGGGAGTAAGGAAGAAGTGCAATTCCAAGAGCCAGCTCCCCCTTATCTAGGGCTTCACTCCCCACTGCGTGGACTCCCCACTGTGTGGTTTCTTGGTGGTCGTGTCTTGCTGAGGTTACAGGATAAACAAACTCGGCCACACGTTGTAAAATCCTCAGAGTGAGGGGCTCCTGGAGCTCCAGGCTCCTCTGGGGCCCTTGCTGTTTGGTCCCGGCTAAGAGGTTTCACGTGTGTTGTTGTTGTCTTGCCCTGAACCATTTAACCCTTCCGTCTCTTGAAGTAACCTTTTCCTTCAAAGCCTCCCCCTAACCCCCACCTATTTCTTTTATCTTTGTATTTGAAAAACAAATGCAAGCCTTTGAGAGGCCTGGAGGTTGTTCCAGTCTTCCAACTACCAGTCTAGTTCAAGAAAATGTGTATGTGGAGACTCTACTCACAGCCCAGTGTAAGCCCTGGGTCCACTTCTTCAGAAAGGCCTCTGCCCTTGGAAAGTCAGAGAAGATGAATGATTTGGGCTAAATTAGTCAAAGTTAGATCTTTTAGGCAAATGTGTAGTTCTGGGTAGTATTATCTTGGCATGGGTTTGTACTGGGTGGAAAATTGTTTCACTTTGGGTGCCTACATCCACTCAGTAGCTCCAGGTATCTAGTACAGTTAAAACCAAAACAAGAAAGATGTTGATAAAAGAAAACGGCAGCTTTTTTTTTTTCTTTTGGATAGTCTTAAGTTTTAAACCACACGAGTGAGAACCACATAAATAATAAAAGTGTCCAGCTGAATCTAGACAAGGTAAACAGGATACTTTCCTCCCTTTAAATGGACTTTTAAGGAACACCTAAGCAAAGGGGGCTGTGGGGAGTCTGTGTGACCCCTCTTTATTTCTGCACACCCGCTTTCAGCTTGATCCTTTTTTTTTTTTTTTCAGTTGAATCAAGTTCGGACCAGCAGAATTCATATAGAAACTGATCTTTTAATATGACAATATCAGGATCCTCGCACATCTTATATACAACACGCCAATCCACATTTAAAATATATTTCTTTGGTTTACATAAAAAAAAAAAAACAGGCAGTCTTAAGATTATTTACAAAAAGAAAGACATTCAATACCACCACCATTTAAACGCAGCGTTTCCACTTAGCAAGAGCCAGGAATGGAGTTCTTCTAAACACGTTGTAACATGTGCTCTTGTTACACTGTATTAAAAGTAAATATCTAATATATAAATACATATTAGATATTTATAAACACAAAAAACGACTGCTCAATTTAAGCCACTCGCGGTTCCATAAACACAAGCCCCAAGCCCACAGGTTTATCTAGGCTGAGCGCGCAAAGCAGTTTTTGAGAACTTTTCTTGGCGATTTTTTCCCCCTCATTTTCCTGACCTCCCTGCACTGAGTTCGTGGATAACGGGGGTCACTGAGACCTAACGTTAAAGGACCCAGCGACCGTGGAGTAGGCAGGATGGCTTCTTCTGCATGGACAAGCGAGCGCCCCATGCGTCCTTACTTCTCTACCACTTCCTCCACGCTGTGGAGCTTGCACTCCTCCGAGGAGATACTGTCCACAATGGAGGAAAGGCAACGAAGGCTACTGGAGGCCGACGAGTCCATGGTAGACCCTCCTGGGCACAGGAAAAAAAGAGACACAGGGCCATGGCAAGGCGGAGCGCAGCGCAGTGCAGAGGCTCTGCGTGCCCTGGCCTGGCGCGCCCCTCTGGCTCCGGCTCCCCGCCTGTCCCGCCCCTAGTCAGGATCCAGCACTCTAATCCGGTCCCCGCCAACCCCGGGCCTTCCTTTTCCCCCTTTTACCTTCTTCCTTGGCAGTGACCGCGAGCCCCCTGGAATGATCCGAAACACTTGGCCACTGGGAGCTGCAGGTGCGCAGGAAATCCGCGCCCTGGAGCTGGAGGGAAACACCAAGGAGGTAGCACATTAAGAAGGTCACGCCAGCTACGGGGCTGAGGGGTCCTCCGTGGAGAAGGGGTGTCTGTCCTGCTTCCTGGGGCCTTTACTGCACCCCGCCTTCACGGGTCACTGGGGAGGGGAGTGGGGTCCCTACTAGCAGAGGAGCAGCTGGTGCGGTGGGTTAGGGAGGGGCCCAGCAGCTGGAAGTTAAGCCCCCACCCCACCCCCACCCCGGAGAAGGCGCCAAAGGGGACTGACTGTGCGCTCCCCCGGCCGGCCTTACTGTGTCTGGCTTGGGCCCGCAGCTGAAAGCGTCCACTCCCAGCTCTTGCATCTTCTCCTGCTGGTCCAGCCGGTGCAGGAGGTCTTGCAGTCGCTCGATGTAGCTGATGGCGCTCCGCAGAATCTCCACCTTGGGTAGCCTCTGGTTGGGGTTCGCCACGCTTCTCCTCTTGAGCGCCTCAAAGGCCTCGTTGATTTTCTTGAGCCTCCTTCTCTCGCGCAAGGTGGCCGCTTTCCGCCGGTCGGTGGGGGCAGATTTCCTCTTGCAGGTCTTGCAAGCCCAGATGAGACATTGGCCCGGGCAGTGGGGGGGCTGCAGGCCAGGGGGTGCTAAGACGTGTTCCTCGCCACTGCTGTCACTGCCGGCTTCTGGGGGCATTTGGTCCTGGCAGGGGGACAGAGTACCATCACTCCCTGGATACAGAGGCGAGCCCTCTGCCACCTCTAAGGGCTGCAGGGTCACATTTTCCCCGTCCAAGTAAAAGAAATAGGAACCCGTTTCAAAAAGGTCCATCATGTTCTCCTCCTTGGTTGGCCTCTGCCTTCGGGTTAGAACTGGGTGATGGTTTTAAAAAACCCAAGAGGAACCACCCAGATGGCATTTAATTAGTGCGGTGACATAAGTCACCCCGGCTTTATATATAGTAGCTCCTGAAACTCAATCCAACTTTTTTACTGTCATAGGCCATCTCCCAGTGTGATTGTAGCCAGTGCTCTCTCTCTACAAGATGGAGTTTGGAAGAAAACTGAGAAGTGTCACCCACCCCTACTCCCCACCCCCACCCTATGATGGATCCACCGTCCCAGTGCACAACAGGTTGAAAGAGAACAGCACAGGGAAGAAGTATATAATTTAAACAAAGCATCTCATGCTTCCATTCTACCAATTCAGATGCTAACCAGTTTACAGAGGACACTTTTAAAAACAACTGGGGATTAGCACTGCCCCATTCCCTCCCCCCACAGGCTCTTCAGAATTCTAAGTATAGACCCAGGGTGAAAGATTTCAAAGCCATAGCCATCTCTCCAAAATAGCCTAGGTCATAGTTGCAGAGGGGTTCAGTTCTTTGTTCCTGCCTGGCACAAAGATGCTATTCCTGTGATTAAGACTATCCCAGTCCTGAAAGGTTACACATGACTGTCAGGCCTCAGTCTCAACGTGCAGCAGGTAAATCATTCTCTCTCTCTCTCTCTCTCTCTTCCTGGGGTTGTAACATGGTACGGTTTGGGAGCTAGAGGTGGTGTCTGGGAGGGTGCTCAGATATCTTCCTTGACTGGTTTAGAGACTAAGATGGTTGCAACCAAGAAGTGAATGTGGTTTTTCTCTAGCAGAACAGTAGTACCTGTGAGGTAATGGGGTGAGACAGGATGAGGGTACAGCTTGAGTAATAGCTCCTTCTTTTAATTTTTTTCCCCTCCCTCCCTCCTTTTTAATTTTTTTTTATTATTGGGTAGAACAGAGAGGAATTAAGAAGAGGGGAGATAGAGAGGGAGAAAGACTGAGAGATACCTGCAGACCTGCTTCACAACTTGTGAAGTTTTCCCCCCTTCAGGTGTGGAGTGGGGGCGCTCAAACCCTGGTCCTTGCACTTCATCTTATGTGCACTTAAAACCAGGTGTGCCACTGTCTGGCCAACAGCAATAACTTCTTAAAAATGGTTTTAGTAGCAACAAGACACACACTGCAGCTAGTTTATATTTCAGGATTCCATGGAAACCCATACACAGTTATGGTCCTGTTTGACACACTGTGGTACTGTGGGTGTGTCTCTTCTCTCTCTGTCTTTCAGTCCAAAGATGCCATACAAGTTTCAGGTGAGAAAGGTAGTGAAAAATAAAGGCACAAGGAAGGAAACAGCATTTATAAATTACTTTATTTTAATGAGAGAAAAACACACAGATCAAAGCATCACTCAGTTATTATTCTCACCTGGAATCTCACAAAAAATCATCATTGTGGGGGCCAGGTGATGGCGCACCTGGTAGAACGCACATGTTACCATATGCAAGGACCCAGGTTTGAGCCCCCCGCCCCCACCTACAGGGGGAAAGCTTTGAGAGTGGTGAAGCAGGGCTGCAGGTGTGTCTCTCTCTCTCTTTCCCTCTCTCTTTTTATTATCTTTATTAGATAGAGACAACCAGAAATCAAGAGGGAAGGGGTGACAGAGAGGGACAAAGACAGAGAGACACCTACAACACTGCTTCACCACTTGTGAAACATTCGCCCTGCAGGTGGGGACCAGGGACTTGAACCCAGGTCCCTGCGCATTGTGCTATGTGTGCTCAACCAGGTGCACCACCATTGGGCCCCCCATTCTCCCTCTCTATCACCCCCTTCCTCTCAATTCTGTCTCTATCCAATAAAGATAATTAGAAACTAATTTTTTAAAAGAAATTCTTTTAAATAAAATTAACATTGTTATTCAATTCTTGGTTATGGTGGTTCTGCTGATTGAACCTGGTATCTCAGAGTCTTGGATATGATAGTCTTTTTGCATAACCATTTTGCTGTCTACTCAGGCCAGAAATAGAACTTGGATCGAAACTTATGCATAGTCTAGCATAGATATGTATGATGCTTGGGAACACAGCATCTAAGGAGACAGTGTGTAAATGATGTCGGAACTGGCTACACTTAAAAAAATTTAATTATTTATTTACTTATTTGATAGGACAAAGAAGTTGAAAGACGTAGAGACAGTTAGGGATTAAGTGAGACACCTGCAGATCAGCTTCACCACATGTGTAACGCTTTCCTCCTGCAGGTGTAGATTGGGGGCTTGAACCCTGGTTCTTGTGCAGGGTAACATGCACTTAACTGATAAGCCACAGCCCAGCCCTGGCTACTTTTCTTGCATTAAGTCTATATTCCTGAAGGTATTGCTTCAGACTCTGCTCACACAGGGCCTTCAGGTGTTACATTTTGACATTTGGGGACTATTGCTAAGTTTTTGTTGTTATGTCGCTGAGTAATTTCTTTCTTTTTTAATTTTTTTACCATAGCACTGATCAGCTCTAGTTTATGGTAGTGCTGGGGATTGAATCTAGGACTTTTCTCACCTTTAAAAAAGCAAACATTTTTCTCCATGTGTGGCATTTTTTAGGACTTGGTGTTACGAGAAGGGAAAAAGGAAATGCCAGTTTGGGGAATGGCCATGCCCTGTTAGATTAGGTAATGGGAAAAGACTCACTGACCCCAAACAACTAAGTAATGAACTCTTGGAATTCAGAACTGTTTACAAAATATGAGATCCCTGTAATTTCAATTACATTATTTCCCAGTGGAAATTGGGGAGATACAGAGAAGTAGTCAAAACAGGTTTATATAAACTGAAATTCTCCAACCTTTAAATAGCTTTTTTTTTTTTTTTTTGCTTTAGAAAAGCAAACTGTAGAATAGTACTGTCATCAATCAATAAGTCACTATAGGGAATAGGGTGCATTCATCCTAGAATCTGAAATAAGGTTAGTGATAGAGTTGAAACCTTTCTGAATAGTGTCCAAGACACTACTTTTCCTTCCATCTGCCTAATTGTGTGTTAATGGATTTCCTCTTTCATTTTAGACAGACACCTGAATGTGTCCAGTTCTTCCTCATTAGAAGAGTAGGAGTAGAAGGATTACTGCTAGCTCAGTTAGTGGGGAATTTTACTGGGTTGTGATAGGAGTCATGAAGCATTTTTGCATAGGAAAACAGACAATGTGTCATGACCTTTCCCATAACCCAATAGCTATGAGACTTGTGGCGGTATATATGATGCAAGTAGGGCAGAGCTTTGGAGTAAGACAGATCTATGTTTTAGCAATTCTTTTTTTTTTTTAATTCTTATTGTTTATTAAATCAAAATTTAAGCGATTTACAGCAATGTTTAATTGTACCTTCATGCAAAGAAACTTCCAGGCCCATATTGTTGTACAGCTCATTTCCCCAAATATTTAAGAAAAAATGTTTTCCACACGAGTTATAGCCATTTTTTTTTTTGCCTCCCTGCTTATTGCTGGGACTCAGTGCTGGCACTGCAGATCCACTGCTTCTGGAGGCCATCCCCCCCCCCCCAGTTTTGTTGCCCTTGTTGCTCTTGTTGTTGTTGTTATTGGATGGCATTGTGGTTGGATAGGACAGAGAGAAATGGAGCGAGGAAGGGAAGACAGAGAGGGGGAGAGGAGGATACACACCTGCAGACCTGCTTCACGACTTGTGAAGCGACTCCCCTGCAGATAGGGAGTTGGGGGCTCGAACCGGGATCCTTACGCTGGTCCTTGTACTTTGTGCCACCTGCGCTTAACCCGCTGCACCACCTCCCAACTCACTACAGACCATTTTTTCCACTTTTGTTGCCCTTGTTGTTTTTTCATTGTTGTGGCTATTATTATTGTTGTTGTTGTTGTTGGATAGGACAGAGAAAAATGGAGAGGGGGGAAGACAGAGGGGGAGAGAAAGACACCTGCAGACCTGCTTCACTGCCTGTGGCCTGCGAAGTGACTCCCCTGCAGGTGGGGAGCGTGCTTAACCTGCTGCGCTATTGCCCATCCCCCAGCTTTCCTATTCTTTATCCCTCTGGGAGTATGGACCCAGAGTCATTATGGGGTGCAGAAGATGGAAGGTCTGGCTTCTGTAATTGCTTTCCCGCTGAACATGGGCATTGGCAGGTGGATCCATACTCCCAGCCTCTCTCTCTCTTTCCCTAGTGGGGCGAGGCTCTGGGGAAGCGGGGCTCCAGGACATACTGGTGGAGTCGTCTGCCTGGGGAGGTCCAGTTGGCATCATGGTGGCATCTGAAACCTGGTGGCTGAAAGAAGAGTTAACATATAAAACCAAACAAATTGTTGACTAAACATGAACCTAAAGGCTGGAATATTGCAAATGAAGATTTAGGGTCTCTGTTTTGAAGATAACTAGTAGGCATATTTTAGTTATATTCCAAAGGGCCTGTGACGATAATAGTTTTTGCCTGAGCCTGACATCTGATATGCAGGTGGACCCAAGTTATAGTCTGGGGAGATGATGTCCTGGCTGGAAAGAGGACCAGAAAGCTGGATCAGGGAAGAGAGTAGCTCCCAAATACTGGAAAGATGTATAAATATTGTTGCCTATAGACCCCACTGATTTGATGTGATCTGCGGTCCATATTCAGATTAGGAGTCTATGTAACCTCTGCATCCCTGTAGGTCTGAGCTCACATTTTGTGGTCATGAGTAGGAACGTTCCAAGCTGCCCCAATTTCAGGACCCATCTTCCTCAGGAACGTTCCAAGCTGCCCCAATTTCAGGACCCATCTTCCTCAGGTGGAGCATAGAGTATGTTGTCCAGCCTCCCTTTGGAGGATGGAACACTCTCTACCGTTGTTGATCTACGTTGAGGGCAAGGTCCTATGGGGGCCCACAAAGGGTCCATTATGTTGTTCCTGATGGAGATGATCAGTGACAATGGAGAGAGGGATCTATTCGAGGTCTAGGCCCATCATGTATGTGTGGGAATCTCAGGATTTCCTGACTAGGGCCCCAGATGATGGGGTGGCCTGATAGTGACTAAAGAGGTGAGACAGATATTTAAGACAACTAATCAGATTCATTTGCTTTAATGTTTAAGTGAAAACATTGAAACTAAGGACTCCCTTTGTAAACTATTAGCTTTCTAGGGTTTAAGATACTAAATGAAAAATCACAAGAATGAAAATCTGTATCCAGCACATTAAAATAAAGGTTTTTGGTTCTACTGAGTATATTACAGAAAGGCATATCCAGAATTGAAGCATGAGAAAGGGTGGATTGGGTATAGAATTTTCTTTTAAAAATTATTTATTATTGGATAGGGACACAGAGAAATCAAAAGTGGAGGAGGAGATAGACAGAGAGACATCTGTAACCTTGCTTCACTACTCAAGTAGCTTTCCCTCTGCAGGTGGGGATTAGGGACTTGAACCCAGGTCCTTGCTCACTGTAGTGTATGCTTAACTAGGTGCACTACCGCCTGGCCTGGGAATAGAATTTCCTAAAATTCTTGTTTGGCAATCCCAGGGAGTAAGGTTGAAGTTATTAGCCAACCTGTGGGTCAGGGTGGTGCTGATTTTGAGAGGAGGCTTCAGGAAGGAAGAGACACAGATGCGGTTTTTCCAGAGCTGGTAAAGAGATTATATATATGTATGTATATATATTTATTCCCTTTTGTTGCCCTTGTTGTCTTATTGTTATAGTCATTATTGATGTTGTTGTTGTTGGATAGGACAGAGACAAATGGAGAAAGGAGGGGAAGGCAGAGAGAGGCATAGAAAGACAGACACCTGCAGACCTGCTTCACCGCCTGTGAAGCGACTCCCCTGCAGGTGGGGAGCCAGAGGCTGGAACCAGGATCCTTAGGCCGGTCCTTGCACTTGGCACCACCTGCGCTTAACCCACTAGGCTACCGCCTGACACCCCCCTATATATATATTTAAGGAATCTGCCTATCTTGTAGCATACCTGGGCTAAAAGGAAGCAGTTATAGAAGAAAGCAGAACCAAGGTCCAGATAGAAAAATTATTGTACTTTTTTTTTAAGCAGTAAAAAGAAACAAATGGAAAAAAAAATAGAAGAAAGAAGGGAGAAGGAAGGAGAGAAAGAGAATGGATGAAATTTAGTTTTAGCTACAGGTAATGAACAGCCACCAAGCTCAGTGAGTGGCTCTCTAGTAAGGCAGGTAAGTGACCAACTCCCACTGACTGTCAGGACTATTCACAAGAGGCAAATAGATGTCCTACACTTCCAGCAATAAGCAGCATGAGCTCTTGCACCTGTAACTTAGCTAATTGGCAGGCGGTTTGTGCCCAGAGATTCCCGAACTCTGGGGTAAAAATAGCTCTGCACTTAGATTGACAGAACATTCTAGTCACCTCAGAGGACATGGGGGAGGAGTGTGAACCAAGCAGAAGAGAGGGAAGGATCTTGGAATGTAAATCCTCAGCCAGCTCCAGTCATTGGCTTTAAGGCGTTATACAGAGAAATGCAATTGAACCTATATTAGGGTGGAGTTAGGGAGGTTCATCTCTCAGAATGACAAACAGTGCAGCCATCTACAAAATGGACTTCTCCTTTTTCTTTTTGTTCTTGAGGTTCCGAGTACTTCAAGGCTTGCTGTGAGAGCCATCTTTAAAGCAATCTTTTTAATATATTTATTTATTCCCTTTTTGTTGCCCTTGTTTTTATTGTTGCTGTCATTGATGTCATCGTTGTTGGACAGGACAGAGAGAAATGGAGAGAGGAGGGGAAGACAGAGAGGGGGAGAGAAAGATAGATACCTGCAGACCTGCTTCACCACCTGTGAAGTGAATCCCCTGCAGGTGGGGATCTGGGGGTTCGAACCGGAATCCTTAAGCCGAAAGTGCGACACATGCGCTTAACTCGCTGCACTACAGCATGAGTCTCCTTTAAAGCAATCTTAACAATAAATAAAATAAAGACTATGAATGGAGGAATCATACTGCTCTGCTTCTTTCTCTTTCTCTTCCTTTCTGTCTCCCTTTCTTTCCTTCTTTCCTTCATCTCTATCTTCTCTCTCTCTTTCTCCCTGAAGTCCTACTAAACTCTTTTAAGGTTTATATAATTTTTCCCCCTTTGTTCTCACTCTTGATCCCCTTTGATTTGGGAGTAGAACATGGCTTCCACAAAACAGCTGTTCAGTATATGTGCTAACTGTAAAATGCTATTTAAAGAGCTTGTCTCCCCCCCCTTCTAGATAACATTTCTGAGGAAAGAGACCATGAATCCTCCTTCCCCTGAGAAACACTTATTCCTTGATGCCTAAAAAATGAAACTATTATTCCATATGCTCACCTGTTGTTTTTCTTCACATTTGAGAGTAGCATTGGCAAGCCATTCTAGTGTTTCCATGTGGTGATGACTTCCAGATGGCCGACCAAGTGGTATAACATGGTCTAGGACAGGTACTCACTAGGCTTGACTTTCAATACTAAAACCCAAGAGCAAGTCTGAATGCCCACATCGCCTGCTGCCCAGAAAAGTACCAGCCATGCTTCCAAACATCCATTCATCCCTCAGAATGACAAACAGTGCCGCCATCTGTAAAATGGACTTTTTCTTTTTTGTTCTTGAAGTTCCAGGTAATTATGTGCGTTTGATTCCACTGTTTCTGTATTGACTTTTATGTCAAGTAGAGATTAAGAGACAAGAAGAGATCCTGCAGCCATGACTCACTGCTAGCAGAGCTTCCACTGGAATCATCCATGATGGTCTTATGGAGTGCTGGGGCTTGAACCTGAGACCATGTCCTGTAAGGTGTGCACTCTACCTCGTGAGTTATCGCTTGGCTTTGCCACATTTTCTTTCTTTCTTCTCATTTTTTTTTTCCCTCCAGGGTTATTGCTGGGCTCGGTGCCTGCACCATGAATCCACCGCTCCTGGAGGCCATTTTTCCCCCTTTTTGTTGCCCTAGTTGTTGCAGCCTCGTTGCGGTTGTTATTGCCATTGTTGACGTTGTTTTGTTGTTGGATAGGACAGAGAGAAATGGAGAGAGGAGGGGAAGACAGAGAGAGGGGGAGAGAAAGACACCTGCAGACCTGCTTCACCGCCCGTGAAGCGACTCCCCTGCAGGTGGGGAGCCGGGGGCTGGAACTGGGATCCTTACGCCGGTCCCTGCACTTTGCGCCACGTGCGCTTAACCCACTGCGCCACCGCCCGACCCCCTCTTTCTTCTCATTTTTTATTAGTATTTGGCAAGATTGTAACATAACAGAGGTGCAATTCCATGTAGTTCCCACCACCAGACTTCCGTATCTCATCCCCTCTATTGGAAGCTTCCCTATTCTTTTTTTTTTTTTTTTGTGCTTCCAGGGTTATTGCTGGGGCTCAGTGCCTGCACCATGAATCCACTGTTCCTGGAGGCCATTTTTTCCCCTTTTGTTGCCCTTGTTGTAGCCTTGTTGTGGTTATTATTGTTGTTGTTCCTTGTTGGATAGAACAGAGAGAAATGGAGAGAGGAGGGGAAGACAGAGAAGGGGAGAGAAAGATGGACACCTGCAGACCTGCTTCACCTCCTGTGAAGCGACTTTCCTGCAGATGGGGAGCTGGGGGCTCAAACCTGGATCCTTACACCCGTCCTTGAGCTTTCTGCCACGGGCGCTTAACCTGCTGAGCTACCGCCCCACCCCCAGTGCTGATTTTCCTTACTCCAGTCCCTGCACTTTGCGCTACACGAGCACAAACCCCTAGCTTCTCTCTTCTTTATTCCTCTGGGAAGAGAGACCCAAATTCTTTATGGGGAGCAGAAGGTGGGAGTTCTGGCTTCTGTAACTGCTTCTCCGCTGGACATGGGTGTTGGCAGGTGGATCCACACCCCCAGGCTGTTTCTATCTTTCCCTAGTGGGGCAGGGTTGTGGGGCGGGGAGGTTCCAGGACACATGGGTGAGGCCGTCTGATGTGGTTCCACTGGTTTCTTTTTATTTTAGTTTTATGAGCTGTTTGGACTTGATTCTTCAAAGATGTTTCCAAAGCACAGATCATGAAATGTTGTATCTTTTTTTTTTTTTTTTTGCTACTTATTTGATGATTTCTGGCCCAATGTCTGACTCTTAGATACATTTGCAGTTGAATTTTGTGCATGAGTATATGTAGTGTTCCTGTTCCATTCTTATGTTCTTTTTTAAAATTTCATTTATTTATTGGTGTATTTCACCAAAGTAAAAGACTCTGGGGTACGGGTGGGGGTTCAGGTCCTGGAACATGATGACAGAGGAGGACCTAGTGGGGGTTGTATTGTTATGTGAAAATGTTATGCATGTGTAAACTATTGTATTTTTATTATCAACTGGAAACCATTAATCCCCCAATCAATCAATAAATTTATAATTATGTATTTATTTATGATTGGATAGAGAGAGAGGAAAATTGAGTGAGGGGTGGGGAGACAGAAAGGGAGAGAGACAGAGACAATTGCAGCCCTGTTTCTCCACTTGCAAAGCTTTCTCCTGCAGGTGGAGACTGGGGGCTTAAACTGGGGTCTTTGTGCTTTGTGACATGTGTGTTCAACCATTGTGCACCACTGCCTGACGCCTGTTCTATTCTTCTGATATTTTCTCAGCACTATTTATTGTTCTCAACCTATTTTTAACTGACTCATTTATTATTTTACTGATGGTGCTTGCACCTCCAATATCCCACTGCTCCTGGTGGTCTCTTCGTCGTATTTTTTTTTTTTTTAACCAGAGCACTGTCCAGCTCTGGTTTGTGGTGGTGCAGGGGATTGAACCTGGGAGTCTGGAGTCTCAGGCAGGAGAATCTCTTTGCATAACCATTATGCTATCTACCCCTGTCCATGGTGGTCTCTTCTTTCTCCCTTCCACTTTCAAATAGAGAGATAGACGGGGAGAGCTCCAACAACACCACTGCACAGCTTGTGGAGTGGATTCTGCTCTTCGTGCTCCTACCTTAGTGCCATGGGCTCCTACCCAGGTTCTTCTCTATGATAATGTGCATACTACACCCAGTGAGCCCTCTTCTCATCCACAACAGAGTGAAGTTAGTGAACACAGTGGTTCCAACATGTGGCATTTGGCTAGTAGCACAGCGGGTTAAGCACACGTGATGCGAAGCACAAGGCCTGGCATAAGGATCCCGGTTTGAGCCCCCAGCTCCCCACCTGTGTGGGGGGGAGGTGGTCACTTCACAAGCAGTGAAGCAGGTCTGCAGGTATCTATCTTTCTTTCCCCCTCTCTGTCTTCCCCTCCTCTTTTCATGTCTCTCTGTCCTATCTAACGACAATGACATAACTGGCAACATTAACAATAATAACGATGGCAACAAAATGGGAAAAAATGGCGGCTGGATTTGAAGTGCAGGCACTGAGTCCCAGAAGTAACCCTGTAAACAAACAAACAAACAAACAAAAACAAATTCAAGGTCCAACTCTGCCTCCTTACTAAAATTTGACCTTTGGCAAACTATAGGACTCCTTTCAATTTTAATTAATCAGTGTGTATAAAAAGGAAACAAAATAATCATATGGGGGTGGGTGGTAGAATAATAATAACAACAACAATGAACAACAAGGGCAACAGAAGGGAAAAAAATGGCCTCCAAGAGCAGTGGACTGAGCCACAGCAATAACCCTGGAGGCAAAAAACAAAACAAAAAACCCCAGTCATGTAAGGTAAAAAATAATGTTAATGAAATAGATACAGTTTCTAGCTCATCATAGACTCAGTATAAATTTGAGTGTATGTGTCTGTGTATTTAAAAAGTATTTATTTATTTATTCATTCCCTTTTGTTGCCCTTGTTTTAGTGTTATAGTAATTATTGTTGTTGTCGTTGTTCTATAAGACAGAGAGAAAAGGAGAGAGGAGGGGAAGACAAAGATAGACACCTGCAGACCTGCCTCACCACTCATGAGGTGACCCCCTGCAGGTGGGGAGTCCCGGAATCAAATCAGGATCCTTACACCGGTCCTTGCGCTTTGAGCCATGTGCTCTTAACCCACTGAGCTACCACCGACTGCTCTGTCTGTGTATTTTAACCAGAGCCCTGCTGGATTCTGATCTATGGTGGTGCCTGTGATTGACCTGGAGCCTTTGGTGCCTAAGGCATAGAAGTCTGTGATGTTTCCATTGGTGTATACCATGCCGCCACAAGTCACTTCTACTTTTTTGTTTTCTGCATGACCAAAATTGTTACATATTATATAATGTAAATTTTCATTACCAAATTAAAATACTGTTCTATAATACAATTTTCTGTATATGCTACCTTTTCACCTAAAAGACTATATGAAGATTACTAAAAAGATTTCTCCCTAACTCTCCATGCAACTGTTGTTTCAAAGTTTCGGATAGATACTTTTTCAGGGTTTTTTTTTTTTTTAAAAGTATTTATTTTATTTATTTATTCCGTTTTGTTGCCCTTGTTGTTTTATTGTTGTAGTTATTATTGTTGTTGTCGTTGTTGGATAGGACAGAGAGAAATGGAGAGAGGAGGGGAAGACAGAGAGGAGGAGAGAAAGATAGACACCTGCAGACCTGCTTCACCGCCTGTGAAGCGACTCCCCTGCAGGTGGGGAGCCGGGGTTTGAACCGGGATCCTTATGCCAGTCCTTGTGCTTTGCGCCACCTGAGCTTAACCTGCTGCGCTACAGCCCGACTCCCTCAGGGTTGTTTATGTATTTCAGAATCCACAGGGATTGTGATGTGATATTCAGATGATCCAAGTAGTAGTACTGGATGTTACTAGCTTGCTAAGCTTAAACACATGGGTCAAGTAGAGAAGGTTAGCCAAGTGTTTTGTTACTGCCTTCCAACTGGCTGCTTATGACATATTGTCCAAAATAGTTGGTGCTTCAATACTTATGTCAGAGCCCAGTGTGACAAATAGTCACCACTGTAAAAACACTTTCATTCCACAAGTTTTTTCTGCTTTTTTTTTGGGGGGGGGGAGGGGAAGAGCCTGTTTAACTGGGCATACACACTTGTGTCATAATATTTTTTAGAAGCTCTTTTTTAGAAGTCAGTATAATGACCAGATAAAATATGTGAGTTTTAAGTTAAGCATGGTAAGTGATAGAAAGATGCCCCAAAGTTCTTCTGTGTTTAAACTGTGTACAGTCTTGACCTTTTTACAGACCTTACATTTTCAACTTGACACTTATTACATCAAGTTTAGTGATTTTTTTTTTTTCATCCTAATTTCAGGATCTGGGATCCATGTGATTGTTTAGAGAAGTCTTGCTCTCTATTTCACAGTGGCTTTAAAATTAAACCACTTATTTTACACTTTCTGTATTTTAAACTATTATGATGATCATTCCATTTGAACATACACTACTCAAGATTTGATGTTTTTGAGAGTATAGAATAAATATGCATATATTACAGAAATAAAAAATATAAAAGTGATTCAACTATGAAAGAAAAAAAGGTGGCAGATGTTCAGTTCACTACAAGGACCATGATTAAGGATAACAGATTTCCAGAGATGGCAGGGCCTGGAACCCAAATGCTCTCTATATGTAGTCAAAACCTGCAGTTCATGGGGTACACCTGGTTGAGTGCACCTATTACAATGCACCAGGACCCAGGTTAGAGCCAGCAGTCAAACCTGCAGGGAGAAAGCTTTTCAAGTGTTGAAACAGTGCTGTAGTTGTCTCTCTCCCTCTCTATCTCCCCCTTCCCTCTTAATTTCTGGCTATCTCTATCCAATAAATAACTTGTCATGTTTCTGACCTGGGTTCAAGCCCCAGGGCCAGATGGGAGCACAACAATGGGGGAAACGCTAAAGCTGTGGTGCTTTTCTAGGCTTTCTCATCCTTTCCCTTTCCTTTCTCTCTTTCTATATCTGAAAAGAAAGGGAGGAAAGAGAAAAAGAAATTAATGCTGCAGCTGTGCAGTGGAATTGAAAATGGTGAGTTCAGAGAACAGTTAGAGATGGGATGCAGAGAGCTGGTCTGAATGTTTACTTAATTTTTCCTAATTCTGCATGGGAAGTAGTTAAGTTGAAGATGCATTATAATTTTTTCTTTGCCTTTTATTTCTGAAAATAACTCTTTCCTGAATGCCCACTGCAGTGGAAAATGTGTTGTGCACATAGTAAATAAATGTCTGCTCTGCAGCTTTAACCCGCTTTAACACTACTGCCCCCCCCCATTTAGATTTTCAATCTTAAAGGCGTTTCTAAGCTTGATGTCAAATTTACACAGAATTAGGGCTGACTTAGTAAGGAAGACACTGAAAAAGTAGTGGCCCACTGGGTGGCGGGTAGGACTTCCTTCCATGTGTGAGATGCAGGGTCTGATTCTGGCACCACACACATATGCCCAAACAAGGACCGGCGTAAGGATCCCAGTTCAAGCCCCTGGCTCCCCACCTGCAGGGGGGTCGCTTCACAAGCAGTCTTCTTCTAGCGTTTGCCCGTCTTCCGTAGCCAGTCAACAGCGTCAGGTTGAGCCTGATGTAAAGTTTCGAGACCTCCTTTGAATCTGGAGAGGTGGCAGTCGTTGACTATGTGGGTCATAGTCTGTCTGTAGCCGCAGGGGCAGTTCGGGTCGTCTCTGGCTCCCCAGCGATGGAACATAGTGGCGCACCGGCCATGGCCTGTTCGATAGCGATTGAGGAGGGCCCAATCATAACGTGCTAGGTCAAAGCCGGGTTGACGCTTGCAGGGGTCTGTGATGAGGTGTTTGTTCTTTACCTCAGCTGACTGCCAACTCTGTTTCCAAGAGTCTGGAACAGAGAAGTTCAGTGTAGGCGTAGGGGACCAGATTGGATGACGAGATGTCAAGCGTTGGACAGGGTGGGCGAAGATATCCGCGTCCGGTCGAGCGTAGACGTGGGAAATGAACTTAGATGATGCCGCATCCCGACGAATATCTGGCGGGGCAATGTTGCTAAGAACTGGCAGCCATGGAACCGGGGTGGAACGGATGGTTCCAGAAATTATCTCATGGAGGAATAAAATTTGGAATCGACCAAGTGGACATGGGGGCTACGGAACCATACTGGGGCACAGTATTCTGCAGTGGAATAGCATAATGCCAGAGATGATGATCGTAGTGAAGTAGTGAAGCAGGTCTGCAGGTGTCTTGTCTTTCTTTCCCCCTCTGTCTTCCCCTCCTCTTGCCATTTTTCTCTGTCCTATCCAACAATAACGACAGCAATAACAACTACAACAATAAAACAATAAGATGGAATAGTTTTACCACTGATTGAAGGAAGATAAGATAGGGTGGGTATAGATAGTACGATGGTTATGCAAAGAGATTTTAATGCCTGAGGCTCTCAAGTCTTACCATAAACCAGAGCTGAGATCATCCCGTATTCATCCTTCTGTTTCTGACTTATTTCACTCAACATGATTTTTTTCAAGGTCCATCCAAGATCGGCTGAAAATGGTGAAGTCACCATTTTTTAATACGGGATGATCTCACTCTCAGGCCGAAGTTGAAAAACAAGATTAGAAAAGAAAACACAAGTCGAACCTGAAATGGAATTGGAGTATTACACCAAAGTAAAAAATACAGGTCCATGAAAAATGATGAATGAAATAGTGGGGGTTGTATTGTTAAATGGGAATCTGGGGAATGTTGTGCATGTAAAAAAAAAAAAGAAGTAGAAACGCAAAGCAAAAAAAAAAAAAAATAAAAAATAAACCAGAGCTGAGCAGTGAGTGCACTGGTAAAAGAGAAACAGAGGGAGGGAGGGCGAGGGGAGAGGGGGGAGTGGAGGGGGATGGGGAGGGGAAGGGATGGGTTAGGGAGAGGGGGAGGGGGATGGGGGAGAGAACAAGGGAAATAACTGTAAGAGCAGACTTGGGAGAGAGACTGAGACTGCCCACAGGACTAGTTTACATAAGCACCCAAGCCCTGCCTTTACCTCCTTTCTAAGCCACACCCCACACCTGTTGCCACACCCATTTCCCTGGGGGACATATGTCTGTGTTTCCCCTGGTACTTCCTGTAATTTTCTTTTTTCTTTCTTTTCTTTTTAACTTTATTTATTATGTAATGTAATTTCCCTTTTGTTGCCCTTGCTTATCGTCGTTGTATTGCTGTCGTTGTTATTGCTGTCGTTGTTGTTGGGTAGGACAGAGAGAAATGGAGAGAGGAGGGGAAGACAGAGGGGGGAGAGAAAGACACCTGCAGACCTGCTTCACCGCCTGTGAAGCGACTCCCCTGCAGGTGGGGAGCCGGGGGCTGGAACCGGGTACCTTATGTCGGTCTTTGCGCTTTGTGCCACCTGTGCTTCCCCCGCTGCCACCGCCCGGCTCCCCTTCCTGTAATTTTCTGACCTCAACAAATGTGTATGGTTGGCATGTCACTGAGTTCATTTACCCCAAGTAGGGACTTGGGCCATGCATCAGTAAGGAAGTAGTGAATCCACTTTGAAGCAGAGACATTTAAAAAAAAAATTAAAAAATAATATTTAGTGGTACATATTTATTTTACAAACGGGAAAAACAGATAGTGGAAATAACATACCTAAAATAACACAATTTTTAAATCACCAATTGAAAGCACATTGGAGAGACTCATACCCATGCTATGGGTGGAAGTGTTACTTTTCATATTTTTTTAAATTAACATGTATCAAGTCTTATAACTACTCATATCTTTGGGTACAGTAATCTTTACTAATATTCCCAAGAAATTGAAAAGATACATAAATTATTGTACACCAGTACTCACATAATGTTATTCATAAGATGATAAACTTAAATCAACTTCAGTGTCTTAAGATGAGAATATCAGTGGGGCCAGGCAGTGGTGCATCTGGCTAAGCACTCACACTACAGTGCACAAGGACCAGGGTTCAAGCCCCTGGCCCCCACCTGCAGGGGGAAAGCTTCACAAGTGGTGAAGCAGGGCTGCAGGTGTCTCTCTGCCTCTTTCCTTCTCTATCTCCCTCACCCCTCAATTTCTCTCTGTCTCTATCCTATAATAAGTAAATAAATAAAAAAAGAATATCAATGAAAATGATCTCATATACATTGAGTACATTCTATGAAATATGGCATGGATGAAAGGTTATTGAGGGAAGTGAAAAATCTCATGAAAAGTTCAGATCCAACAGATCCTAGAAAGATGGACAGAATGTGGATGGTAGATAAAGAACATGAAGGAATGGATATGGTCAAATTATGGTAAGAATAATTTGTGGGACAGATTTAGAAGGTAATGACTGTGGGGTTAGCCCACAGGAAACAGGAAATCCATCAGTAGACAGGTTTGAGTTTCTGACATGCCATGCTTCTGGCTTCTGTGAAGAATTATTGCATAGAAAAACATAAGACAAATAGGAATGCCTTTTCAGACTACCTGGTAGTACATGTCACAGATTTGAAGCAGAGTCTTTCCCTATTACGTGTGGTTTTTTTTCATGGCATTTTGGTCTTCTGCAATGATTGAACTGTCAAAATGGAAATATGGTCAATGAAAATAGAGAAAGTTAACAAAAGAGATCTTTTATATTTAAAAAAATAATATATATATTCCCTTTTGTTGCCCTTGTTGTTTTTTATTATTGTAGTTATAATTGTTGTTGTTATTGTCATCATTGTTAGATAGGACACAGAGAAATGGAGAGAGGAGGGGAAGACAGGGGGGAGAGAAAGACAGACACCTGCAGACCTGTTTCAGCACCTGTGAAGTGACTCCCCTGCAGGTGGGGAGCCGGGGGCTCGAACCTGGATCCTTGCACATGGTCATATGTGGGCTCAGCTGGGTGCTCTGGCACTGGGACTTTGGTTTACATGGTTTAGAAATATTTCTCACCTCTTCAAAATATGTTCTGATATCTGACACACCCTTCCCCATATCTGCCCGTCAAAATCCAGGTTTTGTACCCACTGGACCTTTCTCTACCCTCACAGCTCATTCCCTCCACCCCCACTCTCCCTTGGTAACCTCAGTTCTGTACTTGTCTGCATGACTCTGACTGTCCCCTTGCTTGGTTCGTGTCTTTTCAACCAAGAGTTACTTACTAGTGAGAGAGGACATGCTATCCTAGGGATAGAAACCTAGACATCATGCTCTACCCATTGTGCCACCTCCCAATCCATGTGCTTTGCTTTGTCTTTTTTTTTTTTTTTTTTTGTTTGCCTCCAGGGTTATTGCTGGGCTTTGTGCCAGCACTACGAATCCACTGCTCCTGGATTTTCCCCCATTTTGGTGCCCTTGTTGTGGTTGCTGTTGTTATTGCTGTTATAGCTGTTGTTGTTGTTGGACAAGACAGAGAGAAATCAAGAGGGGGAGACAGAGGGGGGAGAAAAAGACACTTGCAGACCTGCTTCACTGCCTGTGAAGCAACTCCTCTGCAGGCGGGGAGCTGGGGGCTTGAACTGGGATCCTTAAGGTTCTTGCACTTCATGTCATGTGCACTTAACCTGTTGTGCTACGGCCAGCCCCATTTTTTTTTTTTTTAGTTTTCAATAAAGTTATTTAATTAAATAACTAAGTAGTCCCCTTCTTTGTCTTGTTTTTAAGTTCACTTACACATACGATAGTGTGGGCTTGAAAGATAAGTTTCTGTCTTGAGATGGTAGGGATATCTTCGTCCAAGAATTACATGACTGAGGGTAGACAGAATCTACTTCTAAATTGTTTTTCAAGGAAACCATCATATACTCTTGATGGTATACCTAGAGCTCTTAAAAAAGCCTTCTATTGGGGGTCGGGCGGTAGCACAGCGGGTAAAGCACACGTGGCGCCAAGCGCAAGGACCAGCATAAGGATCCCGGTTCGAGCCCCCGGCTCCCCACCTGCAGGGGAGTCGCTTCACAGGCGGTGAAGCAAGTCTGCAAGTGTCTATCTTTCTCTCCCCTTCTCTGTCTTCCCCTCCTCTCTCCATTTCTCTCTGTCCTATCCAACAACAATAATAACCACAGCAAGGGTTAGTACAACAACAAGGGCAACAAAAAGGGATAAAATAGCCTCCAGGAGCAGTGGATTCATGGTGCAGGCACTGGGCCCCAGCAATAACCCTGGAGGCAAAAAAAAAAAAAAGCCTTCTATTCTGCTCAAATTGCACTACTGTGACCTGTGTCTCCTGTGCTGGGTATCTCGTGGAGTTTGGAGTAACGCTCTTTGCATACAATCAAGGGCTCTAGCAACACAGTTTCCTCATCTCTACTTTCCACTTCTGACTCCTCTAGGAGCTGACGCCAGTTGTCCATCTTGCCATTTGTCCATTGATCTCCTTTCAACAGAACTATTTTCTTCTCTCAGCTGTTAGCAGCCATTTAAAGTCTTACAAACTTGAGGCCTGGCAGTGATGCACCTGGTTAAGTTCACACATTACCGTGCACAAGGACCAGGGTTGACCTCAGTGCCCCACCTGTAGAAGGTACCATTCACAAGCCATGAAGCAGGTCTGCTTCATGTCCTATTTCTTTATTTCTATCTACTCCACCCCTCTCAAGTTCTCTCCGCCTTGTCAAAAAGAAGAAAGAAAGAGAAAAAGAGTAAAAGAAAAGGAGAAAATGGCTATGAGGAGTGGTGGATTTGTCGTGCAGGACCAAGCTCCAAAGATGTCCCTGGTGACAAAGAAACAGAAACAGCTATCAGAAGAGACCTGTGTTCATAGCATCACAGTTTGTTCTCATCAGAACTTGGAAGCAACCCAGATGTCCACCACCAAATGAGTGGCGAGATAAGCCAAAACAGAGAAGGATGAATATCAAATGATCTCACTTATTAGCGGGACTTAATAAAGTAGGGACCAGGAGGAAGAGCACAGAGTGAGACATGGACTGGACATGGGGCATTGCACCAGAGCAGAGGACTCTGGGGAGGGAGGGAGAGCACAGAGTGAGACATGGACTGGAAATGGGGTATTGCACCAGAGCAAAGGACTCTGGGAAGGGAGGAGGAGGAAGAAGAATAAAACTTTGGGGGCCTGGTACATAATGAAACTGTATGCATATGTCAGTGACTGCACTGTAAAGCATTAAGCGTCCTCAATAGAAATAATTAAAATATAAATAAAGGATTTTACAAACTTCATATAGAACTCTTTATTGAACATTCTTTGTGTTCAGAGGACTTAAAAACCAGCTCTTGGGGTCAGGCTGTAGCGCAGCGGGTTAAGCGCAGGTGGTGCAAAGCACAAGGACCGACATAAGGATCCCGGTTCAAACCCTGGCTCCCCACCTGCAGGGGAGTCGCTTCACAGGCGGTGAAGCAGGTCTGTAGGTGTCTGTCTTTCTCTCCTCCTCTCTGTCTTCCCCTCCTCTCTCCATTTCTCTCTGTCCTATCCAACAATGACAACAACAATAATAACTACAACAATAAAACAACAAGGGCAACAAAAGGGAATAAATAAATAAAATAAATATTAAAAAAAAAGAAAAAAAAACAGCTCTTGAAGATATGTCAGAGTCATTATGCAGCCTGCTGCGTACGCCACTACCCACTTTCACAAAGGGAAACTTCAACTTGAACTCCTGAAAAATGAAAAGAACCAACAAGGGCAACAAAAGGGAATAAATAAATAATTATTAAAGAAAAGAAATACATTTAAAAAAATGAAAAGAGCAAAAACCAGGGTAGGTAGTGGCACACCTGTTTGAGTGCACCTGTTTCAATGTACAAGGACCCTGGTGGGTTCAAGTCCCTGGTCCCTACCTGCAGGGGGAAAGCTTCACAAGTGGTGAAGCAGGGCTGCAGGTGTCTCTCTGACTCCCTCTCTACCACTCCTTCCCTCTTGATTTCTGGCTGTCTCTAGCCAGCAAACAAATAAATAAATGTAATTTAAAAAAATTAGAACAAAATCTACTAGCTCTCTCTACCTATGCTGACTGGGTTTGGCAAGCTACAAGTCCCTAGAAATATATTCTTTCCTGAATCAATTAGGAATACCAAAGGAGACCACCTGGGACCACAACAAGACAGGACTAGAACGACTACAGGAACCTACCAAATCACCAGTGAGTGCAAACACACATTGCTGGTGACAGAGAGGAGCCTAGGGAGAGACTAAGTGGCTGGTAGTCTGGCGGTTTATCAGTTGAGACACCACCTCCAGTCTATTCCACCAACAAGGGGACAGCTGAAGGGAGGAGAGGACTCCCCAGAGAATCACCAAGTGCAACTCTGAGTGTCCACTGCTACTGCCCTCAGAATCTGGAGCAGCGGCAGGGAGGGACACCGGGGAACAGATATCTAACCAGGAAACTCAGGAGAAGACCTATACCTCGGTGGCATAGCTGTGGGGCAGTGAAAGTCTCTTTGCATAACCACTGGACTATCTCTGCCACACCTTGCCTTATCTCTTGGTCAGGAGTCAGTTCTTCTAGCGTTTGCCCTTCTTCCGTAGCCAGTCAACAGCGTCAGGTTGAGCCTGATGTAAAGTTTCGAGTCAGTGATTAAGCTAAGAAGCCTACTTATAGTTTAGAAGCCCTCAGGCTCCCATAGCCTACAGAGAGAGAGAGAAAAAAGAGGCTTTTAAATCACTGAGCTCCAACTCAGGGATTAAAATACTATTGAAACAACTGTTAACTTCCACCACTGTGAACCCTTTAATTACCTTACTTAAACACAAATCAATCCAGGAAATAGTGATCAGTAATTTGAAAAGTACTAAGAGAGGGAACTCATAACATAATATATAAAATGAGTAAACCAACAAGAAGAAATATTGGAGAAACTATCCAGGACAACAGCCCAGCTAAAAGCCCCCCAAAGGGTGAAGCCCAAAATAATGAGTTCAACATCCAAACATTAGCTAAGGAAATAATCACAGGAGTTAGTAAAAAGTTTGAAAGAATTGTAATCAGAACAAGCTAAAACAGTATCAGAACAGGGAAACAAAATAGATGAACTCCAGAAAACAGTAGAGGGTAGAGAGAATAGAATCAATGAGGCTGAAGACAGAATTAGCAAGATCGAGGACGAATTAGAGACAACTAAAAAAGAAGTAAGAGATCTCAAAAAGATATTAAGAGATGCTGAAAACAACAGAGACCTATGGGATGACTTCAAAAGAAACAATGTACGCATTATTGGCTTACCAGAGGAAGAAAGGGAGGAAGATAATAGCTGAAAACTTCTCTAGTCTAGACAACATCAAAGACATAAAGATTCAAGAATCCCAGAGGGTCCCAAACAGAATTAACCCAGACTTAAAGACACCAAGACACATCCTATTTAGAATGGAAAGGAATAAGGATAAAGAAAGGATGCTGAAGGCTGCAAGAGAAAAACAAAGAGTCACCTACAGAGGAAAACCCATAAGATTAGCAGCAAACTTCTCCACACAAACACTACAGGCCAGAAGAGAATGGCAAGATATCTATTGAGTGCTCAATGAGAAAGGCTTTCAACCGAGAACACTATATCCTGCTAGACTGTCATTCAGACTAGATGGAGGCATCAAAACCTTCTCAGACAAGCAACAGTTGAAGGAATCAACTATCACCAAGCCTTCCCTGAAAGAAGTTCTGACAGGTCTTCTATAAACAGTCAGACCATCATAAATAGGACATATATCAGAACACTCTAAAACCCTACAAGAATGGTGTTAAAATTATCTTCAATATTTGATATCAATAAATGTCAATGGCCTGAATTCACCTACTAAAAGACACAGAGTAGGAAGATGGATCAGAAAATACAACCCAACAATATGTTGTCTACAGGAAACTCACCTAACTCAACAAGACAAACACAGACTTAAAGTGAAAGGATGGAAAACTATCATACAAGCCAATGGCCCACAAAAAAGGACAGGAACAGCTATTCTCATATCTGACATGATAGACTTTAAAATAGATAAGATTTAAAAAGATAGGAATGGACACTACTTAATGCTCAGAGGATCAGAGGACACTACTTAACGATCAGAGGATCAGTCAATCAAGAGGACTTAACAATTATTAACATCTATGCACCCAATGAGAAGCCATCTAAATACATCAAACTTTTACTGAAAGAGCTACAGCAATATATTAACAGCAACACAATCATAGTAGGGGACTTCAACACCCCACTCTCTCAACTTGACAGATCATCCAGGCAGAAAATCAATAAAGACATAAGGGAGCTAAATGAAGAGATAGATAAACTAGAACTATTGGAAAATTTCAGAGTCATTCATCCCAAGAAACTGGAACACACATTTTACTCAAATCCACATGGATCATTCTCAAGGATAGACCATATGTTAGGCCACAAAGACAGCATCAGAAAATTAGAGGATTGAAATCATCCCAAGCATCTTTTCAGACCACAGTGGAATTAAACTAACACTTAACAATCAACAAAAGATTAGTAATAGTTCCAAAATGTGGAAGCTCAACAGTACACTTCTTAACAACCTCTGGGTCTCAAAGAGGAAATAAAAGAAGAAATCAAAATGTTTTGAGAATTCAATGAAAATGAAGACACAAGCTATCAAAATATTTGGGACACAGCTAAGGCAGTACTAAGAGGGAAGTTCATAGCTATACAAGCACACATTAGGAAACAAGAAAAAGCACACATAAACAGCCTGATTGCACATCTTAAAGACCTAGAAGAAGAACAACAAAGGAACCCTAAAGCAACCAGAAGGACAGAAATCACTAACGTTAGGGTGGAAATAAATAACATTGAGAATAAGAAAACCATACAAAAGATCAATGAAAGTAAATGTTGGTTCTTTGAAAGAGTAAACAAAATCGACAAACCTTTAGCCAGACTCACAAAACAAAAAAGGGAGAAGACCCAAATAAATCGCATAGTAAATGAAAGAGGAGATATCACAACAGACACCGCAGAAATTCAACATATCATGCGAGGCTTCTATGAACAGCTATATGCTACCAAGCTAGAGAACTTGGAAGAAATGGACGATTTCCTAGATACCTACCAACTTCCAAAACTAAGTAGAGAGGAAGTGGATAACATGAACAGGCCCATCACAGCTAATGAAATTGAAACACTTATCAAAACTCTCCCCCAAAATAAAAGTCCTGGACCAGATGGTTTTACAAATGAATTCTACAAAACCTTCAAAGAAGAACTAATACGTCTACTTTTAAAAGTCTTCCAGAAAATTGAAGACACTGGAATACTCCCTGCCAGCTTCTATGAAGTCAACATCACCCTGATACCAAAAGCAGACAGGGACACAACCAAAAAAGAAAACTACAGACCAATATCTCTGATGAACATAGATGCGAAAATATTGAACAAAATTCTAGCCAACCGGATACAGCAGTATATCAAAAAGATTGTTCATCATGACCAAGTGGGGTTTATCCCAGGCATGCAAGGTTGGTTTAATATACGTAAATCAATCAATGTGATCCACCACACGAACAAAAGCAAGACCAAAAACCACATGGTCATATCAATAGGTGCAGAGAAAGACAAAATACAACATCCCTTTATGATCAAAACACTACAAAAAATGGGAATAGATGGAAAATTCCTGAAGATAGTGGAGTCTATATATAGCAAACCTACAGCTAACATCATACTCAATGGTGAAAAACTGGAAGCATTTCCACTCAGATCAGGTACTAGACAGGGCTGCCCACTATCACCATTACTATTCAACATAGTATTGGAAGCTCTTGCCATAGCAATCAGGCAGGAAGGAGCAAGGAATTAAAGGGATACAGATTGGAAGAGAAGAAGTCAAACTCTCCCTATTTGCAGATGCGATGATAGTATACACAGAAAAACCTAAGGAATCCAGCAAGAAGTTTTTGGAAATCATCAGGCAATACAGTAAGGTGTCAGGCTACAAAATTAACATTCATACGTCAGTGGCATTCCTCTATGCAAACACTAAGAAATTGAAATCCAGAAATCAATTCCTTTTACTATAGCAACAAAAACAATAAAATATCTAGGAGTAAACCTAACCAAAGAAGTGAAAGACTTGTATACTGAAAATTATGAGTCACTACTCAAGGAAATTGAAAAAGACACAAAGAAGTGGAGAGATATTCCATGTTCATGGGTTGGTAGAATTAACATAATCAAAATGAATATACTACCCAGAGCCATCTACAAATTTAATGCTATCACCATCAAGATCCCAAGCACATTTTTCAGGAGAATAGAACAAATGCTACAAATGTTTATCTGGAACCAGAAAAGACCTAGAATTGCCAAAACAATCTTGAGAAAAAAGAACAGAACCGGAGGCATCACACTCCCAGATCTCAAATTGTGTTATAGAGCCATTGTCATCAAAACTGCTTGGTAGTGGAACATGAATAGACCAGTGGAATAGAATTGAGAGCCCAGAAATGAGGCCCCACACCTATGGACATCTAATCTTTAACAAAGGTGCTCAGAATATTAAATGGGGAAAGCAGAATCTCTTCAACAAATGGTGTTGGAAACAATGGGTTGAAACATGCAGAAGAATGAAACTGAATCACTGTATTTCACCAAATACAAAAGTAAATTCCAAGTGGATCAAGGACTTGGATGTTAGACCACAAACTATCAGATACTTAGAGGAAAATATTGGCAGAACTCTTTTCTGCATAAATTTTAAAGACATTTTCAATGAAACGAATCCAGTTACAAAGAAGACTAAGGCAAGTATAAACCTATGGGACTACATCAAATTAAAAAGCTTTTCACAGCAAAAGAAACCACTACCTGAACCAAGAGACCCCTCACAGAATGGGAGAAGATCTTTACATGCCATACATCAGACAAGAGTTTAATAACTAACATATATAAAGAGCTTGCCAAAATCAACAACAAGACAACAAATAACCCCATCCAAAAATGGGGGGAGGACTTGGACAGAATATTCACCATAGAAGAGATCCAAAAGGTCGAGAAACACATGAAAAAATGCTTCAAGTCTCTGATTGTCAGAGAAATGCAAATAAAGACAACAACGAGATACCACTTCCCTCCTGTGAGAATGTCATACATCAGGAAAGGTAACAGCAGCAAATGCTGGAGAGGGTGTGGGGTCAAAGGAACCCTCCTGAATTGCTCGTGGGAATGTCAATTGGTCCAACCTCTGTGGAGAACAGTCTGGAGAACTCTCAGAAGGCTAGAAATGGACCTACCCTATGACCCTACAATTCCTCTCCTGGGGATATATCCTAAGGAACCCAACATATCCATCCAAAAAGATCTGTGTACACATATGTTGTTGGCAGCACAATTTGTAGTAGCCCAAACCTGGAAGCAACCCTGGTGTCCAACAACAGATGAGTGGCTGAGCAAGTTGTGGTATATATACACAATGGAATACTACTCAGCTGTAAAAAATGGTGACTTAACCGTTTTCAGCCGATCTTGGATGGACCTCGAAAAAAATCATGTTGAGTGAAATAAGTCAGAAACAGAAGGATGAATATGGGATGATCTCACTCTCAGGCAGAAGTTGAAAAACAAGATCAGAAAAGAAAACATAAGTAGAACCTGAAATGGAATTGGCATATCTCACCAAAGTAAAAGACTCTGGGGTGGGTGGGTCGGGAGAATTCAGGTCCAAGAAGGATTCAGAGGACCTAGTCGCGGTTGTATTGTTAAATGGGAATCTGGGGAATGTTATGCATGTACAAATTATTATACTTACTGTTGAATGTAAAACATTAATTCCCCAATTAAAAAAATAGTACAAAAATATATATCCTTTCCTAAGCTGAAAACCTCCGTACACAGACCTGAGTGAATCTTGCAGATCTCCACTTAATGTGTCCCCTCCCCAGAGCCCTGCCCCACTAGGGAAAGATAGAAACAGGTTGGGAGTATGGGTCCACCTGCCAACATCCATCCATGTTCAGTGGAGAAACAATCATAGAAGCCAGAATTCTCCCACTTTTCTCACCCTTCATAAAGAATTATGGTCCATACTCCCAGAGGGATAAAGAATAGGGAAGTTTCCAAAGGAGGGGATGGGACAGGGAACTCTGGTGATGGGAACTGTGTGGAATCGTATCCCACAATCTTGTTAATTAATATTAAAAATAAAAAAGGAACTGATTACAGAAACCTTTCTCTTCTCTCTGATTGGGAGGTGTGTGTGTGTGTGTGTGTGTGTGTGTGTGTGTGTGTGTGTGTGTGTGTGTGTGTGTGTGAAAATTGTGAGGTGCCTCACAAAGCATTAATCCAGCTCCCCCTGCTCCACCCTGCATCCCTGATAGTAAGGCCTATCTACATAATCATTGTTTTGCCTGAAAGATCCCCATCCATTCCATTCCTTTGATCTATCTTCTTTCTACCTTTGAGACTCTCCCTGCCTGCAGGGTAATATTAATCCTTCCAGTTAAAACCCTCAAAACAGTTGCTAGGAAGTTTCTACCTTCCCAGCCCCCCTTTGCCTTTCTTCGCCCCTTTCCTAGCCATTTCCATTTTCGACTTGCTACTTCCAGGTCTAGCCTTTTAAAAGCCTGAGCTCTCTGATCAATAAAGAGTATTGCATTGCTAAGCCGCCACGAGTTCATGAGTCATCTCTCCTATGTCGCTGAGTGAGTTGCAGCCCAGGCTGGCTGTGGTCGAGTTCTCTCCAACCCAGAGAGTATGCGCCCGGGAAAAGGCACCCTCACACTAGTGCGGCATCTGTGTACATGGGCACGAATGAACTCAGTTTGCAGACATGGCAGGGAGCCCACATAGACTTCAGAAAATAGTGATGAACCCCCCCTTTTTTTAAAACAAAACAAAACAAAATATAATACCATTTCTGTTAAATTTTATTCATGATCGCAGAACTCTGGCATCTAGAGGGCATCAAATGAACTATATCAGGACTGGTGGTGGGTGTGTACATTAGTTTTGTGATAAAATACAGTTGGAGTGCAGGGCTGTGATTCTGTGATTCCTGTTGGGATCTTGCTAGTCTTTGGATCAGTTGTAAACATCACATCACAGAGAAAAGAATGCGGCCATCAAGGGCTGCTGTGCACTTTACCAGTCTGCTGTGCCATTCCTGGAAATCTTGTTATTTGATGTTTGCTAAAAGGCAGCAGTTTGCATGGGGGTGGATGAGGGGCTTCTAGACTTAAAAAAAATAATATGTGCAATGAGTAATATATATATTTTTTAATTTTAATTTTTTATATTTATTTTCCCTTTTGTTGCCCTTGTTTTTCATTGTTGTTGTAGTTATTATTGTTGTTATTGATGTTATGGTTAGATAGGACAGAGAGAAATGGAGAGAGGAGGGGAAGACAGAGGGGGGAGAGAAAGATAAGACACCTGTAGACCTGCTTCACCCCCTCCAGGTGGGGAGCCAGGGACTTGAGCTGGGGAGTAATATATTTTTCATTAGTGATGTAATAATGATTGACAAGATTGTGGGATAAGAAGGGTAGAAGTCCACACAATTCCCACTACCAGAGTTCCATGTCCTATCCCCTCCATTGGAAGCCTCCCCTAACATATCTATTTTTTTTGCCTCCAGGGTTATAACTGGGGCTTGGTGCCTGGAGGCCATTTTTTTCCCATTTTGTTGCCCTTGTTGTTCTTGTTGTTGTTATTCTTGTTGCCACTGCTGTCATTGTTGTTGGCTAGGACAGATAGAAATCAAGAGAGGAGGGGAAGACAGAGAGGGAGAAAGACCGATACCTGCAGATCTGCTTCACCACTTGTGAAGTGACCCCCCCTCAGGTGGGGAGCAGGGGCTTGAACCCGGATCCTTACACCAATCCTTGCTCTTTGCGCTATGTGTGCTTAACTGCTGCGCTACTGCCTGGAAGCTTCCCTATTCTTTATCCCTCTGGAGTATGGGCCAAAATTCTTTATGGGGTGCAAAAGGTGGGAGGTCTGGCTTTTGTAATTAATGAGCAGTATTTTTACTGTTCTCTTATTTTGCCATTTTATTTGGATCCATTAATGTGCTTTAACCTTTTAGATTTTAGGTTATGTTATGACCTAACACTACTGAGAATGCCTACTACATTTTCAAAAAGCTAATTTCAAGATATTAATTCTTTATTGTTCTATATAGGATTCTAAGATAGCTTGCTGTCTTGTGTTTCCAACCTTATTCTTCGCTTCTTTGAAGGTCTGGTATTATATATAGCTTTCTAAAACTTTCATAACAGATTGTTTTTTCTTTAATCTTATCCATTTCAACTCACCAAAAAGCTTATTTTTTCCCTGACTTTGAAGAAAATCCCAGTGTTCTCTGTGGATGATTATCTTTTTGAAGATTAAAGTGATGATTAAAATCAGCTTTTGGTCATACGATGATACTATAATGCTATTTTTGGCAGGGGCATGCTACATAAAAAGTTTTATAAATACATTATCTGAGCAGTAACCTCAGCCCCAGGAAAGATGGAAGCATGATCTTCTAAGACCTTACAAGATTAGTGTGAGATTTCCGGATTCTGCAGTGACTGAGCTCTGCCTTCTGAAGTGGGCACACAGCCTTTTTTGAGACTCTGGAGCTCTTAATAGTCCACCCTGGGGAAAGCAGATCATGGAGACCTGAAAGAGGAGGAGAGGCAGAGAGGAAACAGGGAGAGAGGGAGGGAAGCAGGGATGGAAGATGGGGGCCAGGGAGAAGTTGAGTTACTTTGAGTTCAGAGTTGGCCTTTGTCAAAATCCATTCTAAAAAAAAAAAATCACAATGCTATGGAAACTGAAGCAGAAATAATTATGTACATGTATATTTCTGCTTCAGTTTTTATATATATGCTTATTGATATATTTATTATTGGATAAGAGACAGAGGGAAATTGAGAGGGGGAGGAGAGAGAGATAGAGACAGACAGCCCTGCTTCATTACTTTTGAAGCTTCCCCCATGCAGGTGGGGACCAGGGGCTTGAACCCGGGTACTTGCACACTGTACTGTGAGGCCACAACCAGGTGTGTCTTAGTCTGGATATGCATATGCATTCAGTAAGAGACAACAGAGGGGAGAATGAAAGAGATCACAGCAGCACTGAAGCTTCTTTCAATGTGGTCATGAACATGGGTCCTGTACAAAGCATACTTTGAAATTATTTTAAATGGGGAGGAGTTCAGGCAGTGACACACATAGTACTAAGTACAAAGACCTGCTCAAGGATCCAGATTTGAGCCCCCAGCTCTCCACCTGCAGGGAAGAAGCTTTACAAGCCATGAAGCACGTCTGCAGGTCTCTCTCTCCCTCTCTCTCTCCCTCCCTCCCCTCCCTCCCTCCCTCTCTCATTCTCTCATTTTCTCCTCTCTCCCTATCTCCTCCATCTCTGTCAATTACTGTCTGTCCTGTCCAATAAAATGGAAAAACATGGCTGCCAAGAGAAGTGGATTCCTAGTGCCAGCACCAAGACCCAGCAATAACCCTGGAGACAGAAATAAAAATATAAAAAAAAGAAAGAAAAAGAAATTACGTTAAATGGACAACACAGCTTATCCACCAGCAAATTGCCCTTTCTTTCCAGGTTAGGACATAAGGTCTCTTCTCTACATCCTCCCCTGGTGGCCCCAGATCTTCAAACATGGATCAAGGGTTTAAACATAGTTTGCCTTCTCTTCTCCTGTAAAGTACATGTTTTTTTTTTTTGAAGATGTTAACCTTTCTTTTCTTTTTTTTTTAAATTTTTAAAATTTATTTAAAAAAGGCGACATTAACAAAACCATAAGATGAGAGGGGTACAGCTCCACATAATTCCCACCACCAGCTCTTCATATCCCATCCCCTCCCTGATAGCTTTCCTATTCTTTATCCCTCTGGGAGTATGGACCCAAGGTCATTGTGGGATGCAGAAGGTGGAAGGTCTGGCCTCTGTAGTTGCTTCCCCGCTGAACATGGGCATTGACAGGTGGATCCATACTCCCAGCCTGTCTCTCTCTTTCCATAGTAGGGTGGAGCTCTGGGGAAGCAGGGATTCAGGACACTTTGGTGGGGATGTCTGCCCAGGGAAGTCTGGCTGGCATCATGGTAGTATCTGGAACCTGGTGGATGAAGGAAGAGTTAACATATAAAACCCCCCAAATAGTTGACTAATTATGAACCTAAAGGCTGGAATAGTGCAGATGAAGAGTTGAGGAGGGTGTCTCCATTTTGTAGATAGCTAGTAGGCCTATTTTAGTTACATTCCAAAGGGGCCATGATTATACTATTTTTTTTTCTTTCTTTATTTCCCCCCTGAGCCTGGAGCCTGATATATAGGTGGATCCAAGTTTTTGTCTGGGGAGATGATGTCATGGCTGGAAAAAGGACCAAAAAGCTGGATCAGGGAAGAGAGTAGCTCCTAAATATGGGAAAGGTGTATAAATATTGTTGACTGTAAACCCCATTGATTTGATGTGATCTGGGGCCCATATTCAGCTTAGGAGCCTATGTGATCTCTGCATCCCTGTAGATCTGAGCTCACATTCTGTGGTCATGAGTGGGAACATTCCAAGCTGCCCCAATATCAGGACCCATCTTCCTCAGGTGGAGCATAGAGTATGTTGTCCAGCCTCCCTTCGGAGGATGGAACATTCCCCACCATTGTTGATCAGAAGCACAATTTATTACAGACAGTTGCCACATTTAATAATAAAGCTGTTCGGTCTAGTTCAATACAGAGCATCTTTTTGTATCAAATAATAGTAATTTTGACATGTTAGTCTTGTTTTTATTACTAGTACTTTTGCTATGTTAATAGTAATATGTGTATGATACTTGATTTTGGTCATTTTGTGTTTAAATCTATCCTGTACCCTAAGCAAGTATTAATTCAGAGGTCCTCTCATTCACTGAAGAGCCACATAGAGATGAAGATACCTCCATCTGTCCGTCTGTCTTTCTACGGTGATCACCCATCATCCCTCAAAAACATGGGGCCAGTTAACACTGCCTGGACTTTACTTCCGGTCTGTCCCTGAGAGAAGGAGCTGCACCTGAAACTCACTGGCACGTAGGGTAGGTTTTTCCAGCTGACCTACCTCCCTGTCTCTGAATTTTCTTGCCTCTGCCAAATGCCAGCTGCTGGGGACTCCGTCTTGCTCCACCTGCCTGTTTACATGCTGTGTCTTTCTGGTCTACCCTCTGTGTCCTGCTAGCATGGCTCCTCACCTGTTGCTCATTGCTGACCTCCTGGACCTGAGTCTGCCTACACACATGCACACACTGGCCCTAGAGCTACCTTGGCATAGTTAGCGCCTGCCTCTGCCTCCAGACATCTTTTTCCAAGTTTTTTTTTTTTTTCTGGAACCACCATGCCCTTTTTATTCTAAGTCGTTTTGAGGAGGTCATTTAAAAATATTGAGCACAGGGGGTCAGGCAGTAGCACACTGGGTTAAGCACAATTGGCACAAAGCACAAGGACTGGCAGTTCGAGTCCCTGGCTCCCCACCTGCAGGGAGGTTGCTTCACAGGTGGTGAAGCAGGTCTGCAGATGTCTATCTTTCTCTCCCTCTCTCTTCTCTTCCCCTCCTCTCTCCATTTCTCTTTCTGTCCTGTCCAACAACAGCAACAGTAACAATAACAAGGTCAACAAAGTGGAAAAAAAATGGCCTCCAGGAGCAGTGGATTCCTAGTGCAGGCACTGAGCCCCAGCAATAACCTTGGAAGCAAAAAAAACAAAAAAAGTCTTGAGCACAGCCTGTCTCCTAAAGAGTAAATATGATGCAATTTAAATAGACATTTACATTTTTTAAAATTTAATTAATTATTTTTCCCCTTCAGGGTTATTTCTGGGACTTGGTACAGTACAAACTGCAGTGAATTGCGAGATGGCACGTTAAAGTATGATACAGGGTAACGGACTGTGGACCAACTACTGTTTAAATAAGTTGCCTGCTAGTATAAAACTGTTAAAGTGCACTTTCAATTGAACATATAGGTCTGAATTTATCTGTAGTAGAAGGAAGTATGCTCCAGGTTATGTGGTTCAAATGGTGACAAACTTAGTTCTTGTTTACAACCAGTGGAGAACCTAATTAGTGGGGAAAGCCAGGGGGTAAAAAGTATTGAGGAAAAGGAAGACTCCGTGCATGGTACTGAATGCACAGGGTATGTTTCGTAGGCAGAAAAGTATTCTTGTTTGGCTTATGTTGGGGGAAAGGGCAATAGTATAGGAAAGACATGCTTTATGAAGTTAATTCTGTAGACAAGGAAGGACTTCCGAATAGAGGAGTGAAATGATTAGAGCTGAGAGCAAGAAGTAATTTGGGAAGTAGCAGGGAAATGAAAAACACAACAATAAACAGTGCAATTTGATTTGGAACAAGTTAATGTCAGCAAATAGCAAAAGGAATATTGGACTGGAAACCGGAACTCAAAGGTTAGCACTAACACTGATTCTATGTGAAGACTTTACATAAAAGTGGCCTATGTTAGACCTAGCAGGGCTATGATTATGAAAAAAGACATTCATGCCTGAGGCACCAGATCCCAGGTTCAATCCCAAGCACCACTGTGAACTAGAGCTTAGCAGTGCTCTGGTAAGAAAAACAAAACGAAACAAACAGAAAATAACACACATAATAAGCTATTGTTCTTAAACTGTGAATAATCAGAGTTCACAGGTATTTTCTAAGTTCAATTAGTTAAGTTTAGACATACTACTACATACAATGATAATACTGCTAGCTGAAATTAGATTTTCATTTTCAAAACGAGGCTCTGTGACACAAAGCAGACAGTACTACGGACTTCCAAGAACTGAAAAGAAGTTCTTTTTAAAAAAAAAAATTTATAAAAAGGAAACACTGACAAAACCATAGGATAAGAGGGGTACAACTCCACATGATTCCCATCACCAGAACTCCATATCCCATCCCCTCCCCTGATAGCTTTCCTATTCTTTATCCCTCTGGGAGTATGGACCCAGGGTCATTGGGGTGCAGAAGGTGGAAGGTCTGGCTTCTGTAGTTGCTTCCCTGCTGAACATGGGCGTTGACTGGTCGGTCCATGCTCCCAGTCTGCCTCTCTCTTTCCCTAGCAGGGTGTGTCTCTGGGGAAGGTGAGCTCCAGGACACATTGGTGGGGTCTTCAATCTAGGGAAGCCTGGCTAGCATGGAGATGCGAGGGTCCAGGACACATTGGTGAGGTCATCTGCCCAGACAAGTTGGGAAGGAGTCATGGTAGAATCTGTAACTTGGTGTCTGGAAGGTGGCATGACCTAAATTGAGACAAGATGGTTAATGAACAGGAACCAAAAAGTAGGATTAGAGCAGATGAGATTAGGGATTTTAGGGTAAAAGAAAGCTAGAACAACCATTTTAGACATGCTCCTGGGGGCATACAACTATGGTAGTTTGGTAGCTAGCCTGAGTTTGGATAAGAATATTGCCTGAGAGAATGGTGTCAGAGTAGAAAAAAGGGCTAGAAAGTTGAATTAGGGCAGGGAGTAGCTCTCATTCTTATAAAGGAAATTCTGTGACTAGTGGCCCGGAAGGTGGCACAGTGGTTAAGGAACTAGACTCTCAAGCATGAGGTCCTGAGTTCAATCCCTGGCAGCACATGTACCAGAGTGATGTCTGGCTCTTTCTCTCTCTCTCCTCTTATCTTTCTTATTAATAAAATAGATAAAATCTTAAAAAAAAAAGAAATTCTGTGACTAAAATTAACTATTTACCTCCATCCACCTGCTCCAGGGCCAATATATATATATTTAGTGCCAGAACCTGTGTAACCTCTAAGTCGTTACTGGTCTGAGCTCATAGCTCATGGTCACATCTGAGGAACATTGCAGACTGCACTCATTTCAGGGCCAGTGTTTTTCAAGTGGCAGGATAGGATACCCCCAGCCTCCCTTCAGAGACTAGGGCTATCCCTACCGTCATTGCTTTATGGTAAAGCCAAGTTCCTGGGAGGGCCCACAAGATGCTCTTCCTTATGGAAGCGACCAGTGGTAGTGGAGAGAGAGGGACCCTTTACAGGTCTAGGCCCATCATATGTGTTTGGGAATCCAAGGATTCCGTAACTAGGGCCCCAGATGATGAGGTGATGAGATATTGACCAAATAGGCCATTATTAAGTCGGCCAGTCTCTTGCTCTTATCCAACTTTTGTACTCCTCTCTTTATCTGATTATCTTAGATTTTCTCTCAGTTTTTTAGGCATTGAGTATCATTTGTTGAGCCCAACCAGAGTTAAGTTTTGGGGATCTGCCTTCTTTGGGCCTTTATGCTAGGCTGTCCTGCTAATTTGGTCTAAGTCCAATCAGTTACAGAATTTATGATGCCTTCTTTAGGCACTTCAACCATTATTGAGCACTTTGACTTTGAGTTATATGATTGCCCATTATTTATGGATATGTGTATACCCAGTACCCTAAACCCTAGCCTAATCTGGTGTCTGTTACTTAGTTAAATGACATGCCATCTAATGTGGATGTAAGGAGTCCCATGTGTTCAGAAAGGTCTCACCAGATTTGAAGAGTTGTGAGGTTGACTTCTCAGGCTGGTTTCTCTGGTTACAGTCCACAGTAGGATTTCAATAGCAGCATGATGTGGGGTGGCAGCACCAGTAGCGATTTGGTTGAAGTCAACAAAGTTGGTATGACAGTAAGGAATCATAGAGAAGGAATTTCAAAAAGTATGGGCATGTCCTAGAGGTACCAGGACTAGGAGAAATGCAGGTCTTAAAGAGAATTCAAGGTGTTTCTTATAGTCTTAGAAAGAGTTAAAATATCAGTGATTAATTATTATAACCAGGTTAGTTGGGGGGGTTTAGTATTTATATTAATATACTTGACTTCACTATGCTTTGAACCCTTTTAGTGGTATCTGAACCTCTTTGTAAATTAAATACTTACATGGTCAAAAGGTCTTGACCTGTCTGGCCTAAAGCTATAGCTGATTTAGATGTTTGCAGAAGTATATTTTTTAGATAAAAGTAGTCTTGTTGTTGTTGCACTTGTTGTTATTGCTGTTGTTATTGGACAGGACAGAGAGAAATGGAGAGAGGAGGGGAAGACAGAGAGGGGAGAGAAAGATAGACACCTGCAGACCTGCTTCATTGATCGTGAAGTAACTCCCCTGCAGGTGGGGAGCCTGGGGCTCGAACCGGGATCCTTCTGCTGGCCCTTGTGCTTCGCACCATGTGCGCTTAACCACTGTGCTACCGCCCTACCCCTTGTTTTCCAATTCTTATTTGATGTTATTTTTTGGACATGTCTATTCATCTTATTTGGAAAAAAAAATCTTTGAGAATGCTCTTGGTCATTCATGAAAGCAAGTATCTGTGATTTCATTTAACAGAAGTGGGAAATAGTTGTGCTGAGGGCCGGGCAGTGTTTGCACCTGGTTAAGCTCACATAGTATTTGCAAGGATTCTAGTTTGACCCCCTGGCTCCCCACCTGCCAGGAAGTCACTTCATAAGTGGTGAAGCAGGTCTGCAGGTGTCTTTCTCTCTCCATCTCTATCTCCTCTCTCAACTTCTCTCTGTCCTATCCAATAAAATGGAAAAAATGTCCTCCAGGATTGGTAGATTTGTAATGCCGGCACTGAGCTCCAGTTATAACCTTGGAGGCAAAAAAGAAAAAAGAAACAGCTGTGCAAATGTGGCATTAATACCACAAGACCAATGCAATCCTCAAGTGGGATGTATTATTTTCCTGATGAACATTACATACTGAGGAAGGTACAGATTACCCTAAGTATGTAGAGTTAAAAGTATAAATATTTTCTCTTCTTTTAAAAAATATTTTAATTATTTTATTTTAATGAGAGAAAGAGACCAGCGTACTGCTCAATTCTGGCTGATGCTGGTGCTAGGGATTGAACCTGGGACCTCAGCGCTTCAGGCATACAGGTCTTTTCCATAACCATTATGTTGTTTCCCCAGACCACAAAAGTGGTTTTGTAATGTGTGGTTTAATCTACTCCTTAGAACATTGTCCTGGGTTGGTAATTTTGATTTCACTTTATGTATCTTTATAAAGCAATTTACTAAGACAGATTATTTTTCATAAGAAGACAACTGTTTTGTCCAGACTAGGCTTTGTAAACTTTTTTCTTTTTTTAAATTTTTATTTCATTTATTTATTGGGTAAGACAGAAATTGAGGGGAAGAAGAGATAGAGATAGAGAGAGAGGGACACCTGCAGCCCTGCTTCACCACTAGTAAAGCTTTCCCTCTGCAGGTGGGGGCCAGGGTCTTGAACCATGGTCCTTGTGCACTGTAATGTGAGTGCTTCACCAGGTGTGGCAACACCTGGCCCCTCACTTTGTTTTCTTTATAGTTTTCCCTTTAATATCAAGTCTTCTAGACCATAAGCTCAATTCATGAGAGATTTTCTACAAGCTGTCCCACACTGCTTTATCACAACCGTGTTGTGGGTGTGTAGACTCCTAAGCTGAACTTCAATTTATCTGTCAAGTCTAGTGTTTGCTAACTGATGTTTAGAGCAAGTCCCTACCTCCTTTTTAAAAAAATATTATTTATTTATTCCCTTTTTGTTGCCCTTGTTGTTTTATTGTTGTAGTTATTATTGTCTGTCTTCATTGTTGGATAGGACAGAGAGAAATGGAGAGGGGAGGGGAAGATACAAAGGGGGAGAGAAAAACAGACACCTGCAGACCTGCCTCACTGCTTGTGAAGCAACTTCCTTGCAGGTAGGGAGCTGGGCTCGAACCGGGATCCTTACACTGTCTTTGCACCACGTGCACTTAACCCGATGCGTTACCACCTGACACCCACTACCTCCTTTACGAAGAGAGGAAGGCTTAAATCTGTTGGCAAATGACTTACACCTATAAACCAAAAGAGGAGAAAGGGGGTGTTTGAATGTAGCTCGTAGAGGAGAGAACCACAGCTGCTCCTGTCTCTGGCAAAACATTCTAAGAGGCTCCAGTTTCACTTGGCTGAGATGAAACACATGTTGCCCATGTGCTTCAACAGATCTGATCTAACAATGTTACAGATGGTCCTCATTCTCTTAATTTGGACCTAGTAGTGGCCTACAGCCCGCTGATAGAATTTTTTTTTTTGCCTCCAGGGTTATTGCTGGGGCTCAGTGCTTTGCACCATGAACCCACTGCTCCTGGAGGCTATTTCCCCCCTTTTTTGTTGCCCTTGTTGTTTAATCATTGTTACTATTATTGTTGTTATTGATGTAGTTGTTGTTGGGTAGGACAGAGAGAAATGGAGGAGGGGGAAGACAGAGGGGGAGAGAAAGACAGACACCTGCAGACTTGCTTCACCACTTGTGTGCCCCCCCTGTTCCCCTGCTCCCCCCCCCAGGTGAGGAGCCGGGGGCACGAACCGGGATCCTTACACGGTCCTTGGGTTTCGGGCCATGTGCACTAAACTCGCTGCGCTACCGCCCGACCCCTAGAATTTTTTTTAAACTTAGTTATGAATACCTGACTTTCAATTCACTCTTTGTGAAAGGAAATACACACATTTAACAGGTATTATTCTGACTTTCTGATAATAAAGCAACATGCCTTTTTTTAAATGTAATATACTTCAAACAACTCCATTTGGAATGAGGTTTTCTGTATTCTGATGAGTCTTTTAAAAGATTGGTAGTCAGTGTGGTCTGAAGTCAAATGTTGGAATTGAGCTGACTTCTTGTTAGAAATGAAGCATCCAGGGAGACGGGCCGTAGCGCACGTGGCACGAAGCGCAAGGACCGGAGTAAGGATCCCGGTTCAAGGCCCGGGGCCCCACCTGCAGGGGACTCGCTTCACAGTTGGTGAAGCAGGTCTGCAGGTCTGCAGGTGTCTTTCTCTCTCCCCTCTGTCTTCCCCTCCTCTCTCCATTTCTGTCCTATCCAACAACAATGACATCAATAACACAACAACAACAAAAAAACAAGGGCAACAAAAGGGAACATAAATAAATATAAAAAAAATAAAAAAGAAATCAAGCATCCTGTGTCTTAACCCCAAACCTGAAGCAGAGTATGCATTTCTAACATAACCCCAAGGGATTTACACACACACACACACACACACACACACACACACACACACACACACACACATACACACGGCAAATCTGAAACTGGCATATCTACAACAACATGTAGATATTACAGAAAATGGATTGGCCTGATGACTGAGATAATAAAATATTGATCTTATTGGGTAGGACATAGCGAAATTGAGAGGGGAGGAGAAGATAGAGAAAGAGACAGACACCTGCAGACCTGCTTCACACTTTTGTTTTTCCTCCAGGCTTAGTACTGGGGCTCGGTGCCTGTACTATGAATCCACTGCTCCTGGAGGCCATTTTTCCCCCATTTTTGTTGCCCTTGTTGTTATTGTTGTTGTTGGATAGGACAGAGAGAAATCGAGAGAGGAGGGGGAGAGAAAGATAGACACCTGCAGACTTGCTTCATTGCTGGAGCTGGGGGCTCAAACCAGGATCTTTATGCCAGTCCTTATGTTTCGTGCCATGTGCGCTTAACCTGCTGCACTACCAGCTGGCCCCCTGCTTCACCACTCCTAAAACTTCCCCCTGCAGAAGTGAGCGGGGGCTCAAACTCAGGTCTTTGCAGGAGTCCTTCTGCACAGTACTGTGTGCTTAACCAGGTGTGCTAGCGCCCAGCCTCCTTTGAGCTGTTTTCTTATCATTGAATGCATTACAAAACAGCCTCACTGGCCTTTCCACAGCTTCTAATCCTAGTAAAATAACCCACATTCATCAGTAGTGGTTTGCTGCACATATGTAGCAAACTGAACTAACTTCTGAAATCATTCAGAGGTCTCATAACTGATGTTCTCTATAAAGTAAAGTTGTTGGTTAGAATAGTGAATTATATTTGTTTACAATTTCTTTTTTAACAATACTGTTTTTTATTTTTATTATATTTATTTATGTATTTATTGGATAGAGATAGCCAGAAATCAAGAGGGAAGGGGAGATAGCTAGAGAGATACCTGTAGCCCTGCTTCACCACCCATGAAACATCCTGCCTGCAAGTGGGGACCAGGGGCTTGAACCCAGGACTTCGCACACTGTAATGTGTGCGCCTGGCCTGTTTACAATTTCTTATCATGGGGAAAAATCCAGGAAGGAGAACTGGTTCTATGAATAAGAAGGCTAATTTCTTAAATAATGAATTCCCTTTTAAAATTACCTAGAGTATATAGGTGCATTGGGAATTAATTATAATTATTTATACTGCATTGTATTTGCATAATACACTACATATTACTTATGTTAACAATTGCTTCTTTTTCATTTATTTTTTAGTGGGCGTATTCATGGCTTACAGTAAATACAGTTGTTGATACATGTGCAAAATTTCTCAGTTGTTTGCGAAACACTCTCATCCCCAGCCTAGGTCCTCCTCCACCATCATACACCAGGACCTGAATCCTACACCTCCACCCCAGAGTCCTTTACTTTGGTTCAATACACCAAGCCCAGTCCAACTTCTGCTTTGTGTTTTCCCTTCTGTTCTTATTTCTCTATTTCTGTCTGTGAGAACATCCCATATTCATTCTTCTCTTTCTGGCTTATTTCATTTGAGATGATTTCTTCAAGCTCTATCCAAGATGAGGTAAAGTAGGCGACTTCATCATCATTAACAGCTGAATAGTATTCCATGATGTATATAAACCACAACTTGCATCTGTTGTTGGACACCTGGGTTGCTTCCAGGTTTGGGCTATTAATTGTGTTGCTATGAACATAGGTATATACAGATCTTTCTGGATAGGTGTGTTGGGTTCCTTAGGTTATATCCCAGGAGAGGAATTGCAGGATCATAGGGCAGGTCCATTTCTAGTCTTCTGAGAGTTCTCCAGACTGTTCTCCACAGGGGCTGGACCAATTGACATTCCCACCAGCAGTGCAGGAGGGTTCCTTTGACCCCACACCCTCTCCAGCATTTGTTGTTACTGTCCTTTCTGATGTATGCCATTTTCACAGGAGTAAAGTGGTATCTCATTGTTGTCTTTATCTGCATTTCTCTGTCCATCAATGACCATCGTTTTTTCATATGTTTATTGGCCTTTTGGATCTCTTCTTTAGTATATATTCTGTTCTTACCCTCTGCCCATTTCTGGATGGGGTCATTTGTTTTTTTTGTTGCTGAGTTTGGTGAGCTCTCTCTCTATATTTTGGTTATTAGCCTTTTACCTGATATATGGCATGTGAAGATTTTTTCCCTTTCTGTGAGGGGTCTCTTTGTGTGTTGTTTTCCTTTGCTGTGCAGAAGCTTTTCAATTTGATGTAATCTCACTTTTTTTTCTGCCTCCAGGGTTATTGCTGGGGCTTGGTGGCTGCACTACAAATCCACTGCTCCTGGAGGCCATCTTCTCCGTTTTGCTGGTCTTTGCACTTCGTGCCATGTGCACTTAACCCGCTGTGCTACTGGCCTGGCTCCCAGTCTCAGGACAGTTGAACTCTGTCTTTGAAGATGCATATAAAACTGGAATGAAAACTTGAGTTGTGCCAATATTTTCCTCTAAGTATTTGATGGTTTCTGATCTAACATCCAGGTCCTTGATCCATTTGGAATTTACTTTTATGTGTGGTAAAATGTATTGGTTCAGTTTCATTCTTCTGCACGTGTCAACTCAATTACCCCAGCGTCATTTGTTGAAGAGACTCTCCTTTCTCCATTTAATAGTCAAAAATTAGATGTTTGGGGGCCAGGCGGATGCTTTATTATCAGAAAGTCAGAATAATACCTGTTAAATGTGTGTATTTGCCTTCAGAAAGAGTGAACTGAAAGTCAGGTATTCATAACTGAGTTCAAAAAAACTCTGGGGGTGGACTGGTAGTGCAGCGAGTTAAGTGCACATGGTGTGAAGTGCAAGGACTGGCGTAAGGATCCCAGTTCAAGCCCCTGGCTCCCCACCTGCGGGGGGGGGGGGATTGCTTCTCCCCCTCTCAGTCTTCCTCTGTCTTGATTTCTCTCTATCTTATTCAACAACAACAACAACAAAACAATAACAACAACAAGGGCAACAAAATAGAAAAAGTGGCCTCCAGGGCAGTGGATTCGTAGTGCAGGCACCGAGCCCTAGTGATAACCCTGGGGGCAAAAAAAAAAAATTAGATGTTCATAGGTGTGGGATAAGAATTGTTTCTTAAATTTGATACAAAATCAAAAATACAAGCTCCCTGAAATCATGTTGTATTTCTTTAAAATTTAATTGGCCCTCACATTTTCTACGTACTTACGCAGAAATAAAATATCATTATTATGTAATAATATCATTATTATGTTAATACTGTTTGATTCTGTGACTCCTAACAATTGTGACAAGATGATATCATATATTGAATCATCTGTAACTTACCTGGTCCATGGTCACTAGCTAAATGGAGGTTGAAAGATTTTCTTAAAAAAAAAACCAAAAAACTCTAAATTCATATAACCTGGTTTAATTCTTTGTTTTTAGTTCCACTGACTGCACTCTTCAGTAATTAATTCAAGGGGGGGCCAGGTGGTGGTGCTCATGGTTGAGCACACATGTTACAGTTGCAGGGACTCGGATTCAACCCCTCAGTCCCCACCTACAAGGGGAAAGCTTTGCGAGTGGTGAAGCAGGGCTACAGGTGTCTCTCTGTCTCTCTCCCTCTCTGTCTCTCCTTCTCTTTCAACTTCTTGCTGTCTCTATCCAATAAATAAAAATAAAAAAGATAATTAAAAAAAGAAGAAAAATATTGTTTGGAAAAAAGGACCCTTTTTTACAATAAAAATTAATTCAAGGGAAGAAAAGAGACCAGTTCGTGTAATGTATTCCGAAGTTTCTGTTGGCACCATGGTAACACGTATTAATTTACAAACTCTACCACATAGAGAATTTATATTAGTGCTATGCATTTCTGCTGAAGAAACCTTCAAAATGGCTGAGCTTAAACATATATTTAATGGACACACACATACACTGCTATCTGTCACTGTGCATTAACATATACAGTGTAGCGGCACAACTTGGTGGGGAGGAGGCACACATGTAGGCAGGACAGAAAGGTAGTCTATAACTTCTCAGGTGCAACTGCAAATATATATATATATATATATATATATATATATATATATATATATATATTTGCAACATAAAGATCCCAATGCAATTGCAATAGCCTGATGTGTCCCCAAAGAGCTACTGTGTACTGTCAGAAGGCTGTGCAGTAATCCTTGCAGTGTCAAGGGGTGACGCTTCAGCTGTTGGGAGATCATGAGATGGAATCCCAGCACTCATAAGACAGAGGATCCCAAACACAGAGGCATACATGGGAGTACAGATCATTATGACAGTCTTGGAAGTGATCCACAAGAAACGTCAACACCCCGGAGGTCAAAATAACACTCCCTGAATAAACATTTACAACTTTTGTTCAAGACTAAGTTTAAATACGTTAAGGGCAAATTCATCTTGAAATATTAAGCCCTGTAGAAATTTGCACTTGGGCTCATTCCTCAAAGAAGAAGAACTTCCAAAAAATCTCTGGGTTGTTTTCTCTTCGACATTTAAAATGCGTATTTATTCTGTACACAACAAACTATTTGGAGTCACTTGTTTCCTGGAACTGCTTGCTCCTAAAGCATTGACTCCAGTAAGTAAGGCACGGTAAGTAAAGTTCCCTCTGTGGCTGCACAATTCAAATCAGAAGCACGAGGGAAGTGATTTTTGATCCCTGAGATTTGAAAATTATCTTGCCGTTGTTATCTTTGGTGTGGATTTTTTTTTTTTACATAGTTGTCTCTTCCCATTCCAGCTCAACATCACCTGGAGCATAAAATAACATGGTCTAAGTACAAATTAGAGCTCATCATTCTAAAGAGTTAAATATTGCATGGCCCAAATATGGGGCAGACAAGAAGGTTTTTATCATAACACACAGAGATAAATGGAAAAAAAATATGCTAGGTGCACTCGCCAAGCTTCTAAAAACATTTTCGTTCTTTTTTAAAAAATATTTAATTTATTTATTCCCTTTTGTTGCCCTTGTTGTTTTATTGTTGTAGTTATTATTGTTGTTGTCGTTGTTGGATAGGACAGAGAGAAATGGAGAGAGGAGGGGAAGACAGAGAGGAGGAGAGAAAGACAGACACCTGCAGACCTGCTTCACTGCCTTAACCCGCTTAACCCGCTGCGCTACAGCCCGACTCCCAAACATTTTCATTCTTAAAAAAACCTTTTACTTAAAGATTTATTTATCATTGGATAGAGACTTGAGTAGGGAGGGGGAGATAGGGAAAAAGAAAGAGAGACACCTGCAGCCCTGCTTCACCACTGCAGGCAGGGGCCAGGGGCTTGAACCCAGGTCCTTGTGCACTGTCATGTGAGCGCTTAACCCTGGTACACCACTGCCCAGCCTTGCTTTTAAAACATTTTCAACATAGGGTTATAGTTAAATTCATGCCTTTGCTATAAGGGGTTCAACGCTGCTATCTGCTTACCCTCCATGGCATCCAGAGAGTCCATCTTTTGAAGCGCTGAATAGTTAACAAAGCAGATGGGCTGACTGTTTCCTTTGCTTGACAGGATACCCAGAATGCACTGGTGTAAAAAGATGTACTGTGCCTAGACACCAAAGAGAGCATTCAGATAAGCCACTCAGGAAGGGTACTTTCTTTTCAATACCATCACAGTGAACAGATGCTGAATCCAACAAATGTTAAATGACTGAAGGCAAACAACTCACCATGTATATAAATGATGCTTATTTTCCAGTTTCTTTTAACTTGCTTTTTTTTTTTTAAATTGTCTCCAGGGTTATCACTGGGATTGGTGCCTGTACTACGCCTACTATCCCCTACTCCTGGAGGCCATTTTTCCCCCCATTTTATTGGATAGGACAGAGAGAACTAAGGACTAAGGAGGTGGAGGTAGAGAGGGGGAGAGAAAGACAGACACCTGCAGATCTGCTTCACTGCCTGTGAAGCAGCCCCCCTGCAAGTGGGGAGCCGGGGGCTCAATCCCCAATCCTTGTGTGAATCCTTGCGCTTAATACTATGTGCACTTAACTGGGTGTTCCACCACCCTGCTCCCACTTTTTTTTAGATGTAGTAGATTTATTTTCATCTACTGTATATATTAACTTTATTTACAGTGTTCATATTTTATAAAGAATCTACATCTCTATATGGAGTATGAAATACAAAGTATTACTACTTTAAAATACATTATAAATCATTTAAAAAACAACAGTATTGTCAAAATGGATTCTTCATATGCTATGAAGAACTCATCAAAGAGAAAGTTATCTCCCTTCATCCCCCAAGGGAAATAGATATTGATAATTTTTGGGCATTTCCAAGGACCTTTCTTTATCTTAAAAAATAATCCTACTGGGGGTTGGGCGGTAGCACAGTGGGTTAAGCGCAGGTGGCGCAATGCGCAAGGACCGCCTTGGGATCCCGGTTCGCCCCCGGCTCCCCACCTGCAGGGAAGTCACTTCACAGGCGGTGAAGCAGGTCTGCAGGTGTCTGTCTTTCTCTCCCCCTCTCTGTCTTCCCCATCTCTCTCCATTTCTCTTTGTCCTATCCAACAACGAATGACATCAACAATAACAATAATAACCACAACGAGGCTACAACAACAAGGGCAAAAAAAAGGGGGAAAAATGGCCTCCAGGAGCAGTGGATTCATGGTGCAGGCACTGAGCCCAGCAATAACCCTGGAGGCAAAAAAAAAAAAAAAAAGAAATCCTGCTAAAGCTAATGCTTATATTAAATGAAGGAAAGCACTACAGATAAGATTTTTCTACAGAAAATCACATAAAAGAAAGAAAATAACATCGAAAGTGACACAGGCTCTAGAATGATACTGGCGGTATCATCCTTTTTCAAAATTAGAAGGGACCAACAGGAATCGATTTGTCAATAATTACTATAACCAGTAACAGGTGTTTAGTGCATGCAAGGCACTTTATACTGAGGAGGAATCCAGTGGACAGGAGACAGTTGTTCTCAAGGCTCGAATGTGATGTGTGTGTCTGTATGAAGGGAAAGCTATGTGAGCGTGAAGGGAGGGAGACCAAATGTGGAAGAACAGAGGAGAAAAGGGCTAAGATCAGCCATCAGACAAGTCTCAGACAGGCAGACATGGGGATAAGAGAGGAAACTGAATGGAGAAGAGTCTGGTCTGGCTACCTGGCATGGATGATAAGAGGAAAGTTCCTTGACCAGCCACTGGTGGTTGTAAAAAGCAGGGATGAGCCCAGATTAGGACTACAGTTTACAAGATGGCTCTGGCAGCATTTACGATTGGACGAAACACAATGCCTTGGAACTAGAAGAAAGGTTTCTTTATGGTCCAGAAGGTGGCACAATGGATAAATGCACTGGACTCTCAAGCATGAGGTCCTGAGTTCAGTCCCCAGCAGCATTTATATCAGAGTGATGTCTGGTTCTTTCTCTCTCCTCCTATCTTTCTCATTAATAAATAAATGAAATATTAAAAAAATAGAAGAAGGGTTTCTTTTAATTTTCTTTTTTTATTATTATTTAATTTTTAAAAATATTTATTTATTTTCCCTTTTGTTGCCCTTGTTGTTTTATTGCTGTTATCGATGTCCTTGTTGGTGGATAGGACAGAGAGAAATGGAGAGAGGAGGGGAAGACAGGGGGAGAGAAAGACAGACACCTGCAGACCTGCCTCACCGCCTGTGAAGTGATTACCCAGCCTGTGAAGCGACTCCCCTGCAGGTGGGGAGCCGGGGGCTCGAACCGGGATCTTTAAGCCGGTCCTTGCGCTTTGCATCATGTGCGCTTAACCCACTGCGCTACTGCCTTACTCCCTCTTTTAATTTTCTATGGCTCTATGTAGCTTCACAATGTTTTTCTTGAACACTTGACATTAAACACCAAGCACTGATACATTTTTTTTTTTTTTACTGTGACTTGTGGCAAGTTAGATGACTTGACCTTGTTCAGGAGTTTTCCTTGTAGGTTTAATTGAGCAATTTATCTTATAAATAATTTTCTTGTTAGAACAGCTGGCTACTGAAGTACTGATGCAAGATGTACTTTTTGCAGGTATGAAGGAGCTTATATGTTCTCATCAGCACATTGAGAGTATGATGATCATATCTACTAATTACTTGGCTTTTGACCTTAAGTGGTTAAGCTCAAATATCTGGGATCTGTAAATACAAAACATTGAAACATTGGACTCTCCAAACATCTAGATGCTGGACAAGGACTCTTCACATTTCGTCTGTCTGAGCTAACTCAGTATCATATTGGCTCTTTAATTTTATCCAGTAGCATCTGAGTTTGAACTTTTCCAAAGATAATTAAGGTGACGATGCTAGAAAGGTCACTCTCACTTTGATATATAGAAAGCATGCCCAGTGTTAATGGGATTTAACTAAGTATTTAAGCTATGTATCTTGGAAAACATTTTAAATATTTTCATTAAAAAAAAAATCTAGGAGGCTGGGCAGTAGCGCAGCGGGTTAAACACACATGGCACAAAGCACAAGGACTGGCTTAAGGATCCCAGTTCAAGCCCCTGGCTCCCCACCTGCAGGAGGGGGGGATCACATCACAATTGGTGAAACAGGTTTGCAGGTATTTATCTTTCTCTCCCCCTCTCTGTCTTCCCCTCCTCTCTCCATTTCTCTCTGTCCTATCCAACAACAGCAATAACAACAATAACAACAAAGGCACAAGGTAAAAAAAAAAAAACAACTGGGAAAAATAGTCTCCAGGAGCAGTGGATGCATAGTGCAGGCACTGAGCCCCAGCAATAACCCTGGGGGGGGGGGAGTAGCAGTTCTCTGAGGGCAGAACTCTTATATATTCACTGCGATCCTGCTATTCTCTATAAGGATACAAGCTGCATAGTAGATATTTGGTAAGTTTGTGTTGATCTAGTCCCATCTAGTTTGTACGATACACAGTCTTTGTGGTGGATGATCAAAGTACAGAATTCAAGTTTGGTAAGAAATGAAGTTTTGGCATACAGTATAATTCAAATCCCATTTGTAATGGTTCAGTAAATCACTCCTCAGGGTAATTCCAAAACGGTCTTTTCAAACACATACCATGCAGTGAATGTTATCTAAGAGAAATATATGGATATCATTAGAATGTCTCTGAAAAAACTACAGTCACTTAAATATATGGAATCTGGGATTTTTTTTAAAAAAGGTCACGTTTGAATTTAAGGTCACATTTGGAATGTGAAGCGTCTGCCTGTCCCAGTCTCATCTTGTCCACTGGAAAGAATGATGGGGGTAGACTGTGCCAGCAGGCGGGCTGAGCTCCGCTGGGCAGAGCTACATTTTCCAAGGTCTCTCTGCCATGGTGTGTCATTCCCAGATCCAGTGAAAAGTTCAACCTCAGTTTCTGCTCTAGCTAGTGATACAGTCTTAAAATTAACTGTTGGGTAAGCATAGTTTCCCCCAAGTCTGAGCCCTGGCTACAGCATGAGCCATAGTGATATGTTTTGCTTTTGTTTGTTTGTTTTTCTCTTCTCTTTCTGAAAAATAAATCCTTCATTTAAAAAGAATTAAACATTCCTGATTTTTTAGTTTCCTGAAGTGGGGGATTATAAATCTTATGGGGGTAATCAAAAGACCTAAGACTTGTTTCTAAATACAAGTCTTTATATATTCCTACTAAAACTAATAAATTTTATATTCCTACTTTTTACTACTTAAAAAGTAGGAATATAAAATCTATTATTTTTTTGTTTATTTATTTTCATTTGCCACCTTATGTACACCAGTTAATATTTAGGAGAACCAGAACAGGAAACAGTCGGCCAAATCATTCCTGTTTAATACCAACAGTATTGTAGGATAACATCTTAAAAAAAAGAATTCTTTCGGGGAGTTGGGTGGTAATGCAGTGAGTTAAGTGCATGTGGCATGAAGCGCAAGGACCAGTGTAAGGATCCCAGTTCGAGCCCCCGGCTCCCCACCTGCAGGGGAGTCGCTTCACAGGCGGTGAAGCAGGTGTGCAGGTGTCTATCTTTCTCTCCCCCTCTCTCTCTGTCTTCCCCTCCTCTCTCCATTTCTCTCTGTCCTATCCAAGGACAGCAACAACAACAACAATAATAATAACAATAATGATAAAACAACAAGGGCAACAAAAGGGGAAAAAATGGTCTCCAGGAGCAGTGGATTCGTGGTGCAGGCACCTAGCCCCGGCAATAACCCTGGAGGCAGAAAGAAAGAAAGGAAGAAAGGGAGAAAGAAAGAAAGAATTCTTTCAGAAAAATCTGTCATATCCCTTGGGGCTGCCAGAAGCTTCTTATTTTGTTTGTTTTGAATTGTGTGTCTCTGTGAGAGGGATGCCAGACATTGCTGAGCACATAGACAGTGGTAAGGCTTGAACCCAGGGCCACGTGCTCTGCCGTGGACTTACTTCCCTGGGCCTGCTATGCAGCTCTTTTTCCTCTTTGCTGGGTCTGAGCCATGCCACTCATGTACTTAAGAGTGCTGATACTTTGCTGAAGTTTCTACTGCCATCTCCCTGGACTCCAGTATTAGGTGCTGAGTCATGAGCTTTCTTCATGGAAACTGGACTTACTCCCAAGGAAGAAAAATAAGAATCCACTCTTGTGCAAGCAGTGCTGGTTTGTAAGACCTGGAGAGCCAAGCTGTGATCACTTATTTTCCTTTTTCTTTTTTTGAATCACAGGGAGGGAAAGAGTGTTAACTCAAGGGAGTAAAGGGGTTAAAGAGATTTGCAATCAGCTGTAGATATTCACTACATGTGATTATTTTAGGTACTTTGTTATTTTAAACTGAAAGCAAATATATGAAAAATATAACTTAGCAGGGAGTAGGGCGGTAGCGCAGTGGGTTAAACGCACATGGCGCAAAGTGCAAGGACTGGCTCCCCACCTGCAGGGGAGTCACTAAGCGATAAAGCAGGTCTGCAGGTGTCTATCTTTCTCTCCCCCTCTCTGTCTTCCCCTCCTCTCTTCATTTCTCTCTGTCCTATCCAACAACAATGACATCAATAACAACAATAATAACTACAACAATAAAACAACAAGGACAACAAAAGGGAATAAATAAATAAATAAAAAGAAAAATATAACTTAGCTGTTTTACAGAGGGGAAAAATTCAGAGAGATTAATTAGATAAAGTCAAACAATCATCATTTAGCAAAAACTATACTGAATTTAATGTGCCTTTCTTCCCTACCCAATAAAAACATTTTACTCTCTGGGGCCAGACAGTGGTGCACCTGGCTAAACGCACACATTACAGCAGGTAAGGACCCAGGTTTGAACCCCCAGTCCCCACTTGCAGGGGGAAGCTTCATAAGTAGTGAATCAGGGCTGCAAGTGTCTCTCTGTCTTTCTCCCTCTCTATCTACCCCACCCCTCTTAATTTCTCTCTGTCTCTATCCAATAAATAAATAAAATATTAAAAAAGAACACTTTACTTTGACAGTGTAAATACACATAATGCATGAACTTCAGGATATTTATTGAGAACTAATTCTGTGGAGATGCTAAGAGACATTCCTGAATGGATTCTTCATAAAGTTCTGCTCTACAAAATTGTAGAACATATCAAAAACCACATTGAACTTGTAATATTCAAAGATGGACTCTTTCCCTTTCCCTCTCAATTTCTCTCTGTCTCTAGCCAATAAATAAAGTGTTAAAAAACCAGATTAAGGGAGTCGGGCGGTGGCGCAGTGGGTTAAGCGCACGTGGCGCAAAGCGCAGGGACCGGCGTAAGGATCCCGGTTCTAGCCCCCGGCTCCCCAACTGCAGGGGAGTCGCTTCACGGGCGGTGAAGCAAGTCTGCAGGTGTCTATCTTTCTCTCCCCCTCTCTGTCTTCCCCTCCTCTCTCCATTTCTCTCTGTCCTATCCAACAACAAAGCAACGTCAACAATGGCAATAATAACCGCAATGAGTCTGCAACAACTAGGGCAACAAAAAGGGGGAAAAAATGGCCTCCAGGAGCGGTGGATTCACGGTGCAGGCACCGAGCCCAGCAATAACCCTGGAGGAAAAAAAAAAACAAACCAGATTAACTCTAAAGTGGTATAAAAAGGCAACATACTAGATAATCTCAATCAATACATTATAAAGGTAAGAATAGAGATTATCAGTGGATATGTGTGCACTCAAGGATATGGGAAATCACTTTAGTTTCTTGGTTATCCATTGTCATTATTGTCATTTCTGCCAGCAGGGTTACCTCTGGGACCTGGAGCCTGTACTATGAATCCACTGCTTCTTGCAGTAAGCCCCCCTTCCCCCCTCTATTTTCTTTTTATTTGACAGAACAGAGAGAAATTGAGAGCAGAAGGGAAATAGAGACAGAAAGAGGAAGAGAGACAACTGCAGCCCTGCTTCATTGCTTGTGAAGCTTGCTCCCTGCAGGTGTGGGAGCTGGGGCTCAAACCCTGGTCTTTGCACATGGTGATATATAAGCTTAACCAGGTGTACCACCACCTAGCCCCCTCTTGTTTACCCTTATTGTTAACCAAAACCAAGAAATAATTGGGCCGACATTGTAGCCCTTCACGAGACCCCTGAATCAGGACCAGCTACATTATTTGTGGGGCCCACTACAAAATGAAAATATTCCTCAGAAACAGTGAAAGATTTCCATAGCAGTGACAGCAAGCATTCCAAGTGTACAGCCTCTGTGAATACGGGAACCTGTGAGAACATAGAAGCTGCAACTCATGCAGTCCAGTCCCAGGCCCAAGTCATATCCCATTTCTGAAGTGTCCGGAGATAAACATGAGACTTGATTCTTCTGTCACTTTCATTGTGGAAAGGAAGGCATATGCAACACCCTTCCTGTCTTTCCTTCTTCTTCTTCTTCTTTTTTTTTTTTTATAATTTTTTATTGAGAATCTACTTTCTTTTTTTTTTGACATGATTGTTTAAATATTTATTTATTTATTTTCCCTTTTGTTGCCCTTGTTGGATAGGACAGAGAGAAATGGAGAGAGAAGAGGAAGATAGAAGGGGAGAGAAAGACAGACACCTGCAGACCTGCTTCACTGCCTGTGAAATGACTCCCTTGCAGGTGGGGAGCCGGGGCTCGAACTGGGATTCTTCCACTGGTCCTTGCGCTCTGCACCACCTGCGCTTAACCCCCTGCGCTACCACCAGACTCCCTCTGTCTTTTCTTCTTACGACTTAAGAAGACTTAAGGAGATGCTTACTACGAGGCTGTGGATTGAATACAATGTTTATCATGCAATTCTCAATGAGTGATAGGAAAATTACAGGGCTGATTCTTTGTAGCCCTAGAAAACTTTGTACTGTGAGAAACAAACAAAGACAACATAATCAGATTTGACAAAGTCAGATGGCTTTCAAAAACGCATCATTGCTCTAAAATATGCATTTAAAATTATGAATGATGTTACAGGGGCCAGGTGGTGGCGCACTTGGTTGAGCACACTTGTTACAATGCACAAGGGCCAGAGTTCAAGCCCCCATACCCCACGGGGAAAGCTTTTTGAGTAGAGGAGCAGAGCTGCAGGTGTCTCTCTGTCTCTCTCCCTCTCAATCTCCTCCTTCTCTCTTGATTTCTGGCTGTGCCTATCCAATAAATAAATAAAGATAAGATTCTTTTTTCTAAAAAAAAAAAAAGATTACATTAAGTGTCTGTTTTGCCTTTGCTGAGTGCCTCATGACAGTAGGAGGCAATCCTAATTGGCTAGATTTTCAAAATATTGCGTATTTGATCTTTTCTCTTTTTATTTATTTTTTTATTATTTGTTATTGGATAGAGACAGAGAGAAATTGAGAGAGAAGGGGGAGATAGAGAGGAAGAGAGACAAAGAGACACCTGCAGACCTGCTTCACTGCCTGTGAGGTGACTCCACTGTAGGTGGGGAGCCAGGGCTAGAACTGGGATCCTTTATTATTATTTGTTATTGGATAGAGACAGAGAGAAATTGAGAGGGAAGGGGGAGATAGAGAGGAAGAGAGACAAAGAGACACCTGCAGACCTGCTTCACCGCCTGTGAAGCGACTCCACTGCAGGTGGGGAGCCGGGGGCTTGAACCTGGATCCTAACCGGACCTTGCACTTTGCGCCACGTGCACTCAACCCACCAAACTCCTCATCTTTTCTCTTTTTTTAGTTTCTTCATGAGTACAGTTTCAAACTCCTGTGGAAGTGGATCACTGCCTCTATATCCTCCCATGCAGACATTCCTGGAACTTGAGTACCACACGTGTTTAGACACTTACCAGGTTCTGGACCATACACATTCTTTCACTTCGCAGTTCAGCTACTAGTCCATAGATATCCACAAAATCGTGATGGTTGATATGCTGTGTTAGGTGGTCCAAAGCAATAAAAACCCCAGTCCTTCCAACGCCAGCACTGCAGGAGGAATGACGTCACGGGGGAATTAATATATATATATTTTTAAAAAAGTTTGGTATTATTGTTATTTATTGGATAGAGACAGCCTGAAATCTCGACTCAATTTCTGCCAAATAAAATATGAAAGGTCGGAGCAGCAGATCGCTTTCTCTCCTCTTCCCTCCTCTCCTCTCCTCTCCTCTCCTCTCCTCTCCTCTCCTCTCCTCTCCTCTCCTCTCCTCTCCGGATCAACTAGGAATACCAAAGGAGACCACCTGGGACTGAAACAAGACAGGACTAGAAGGACCACAGGAACCCACTAAATCACCGGTGAGTACAAACACGTGTGGCTGGAGAGAGGAGCCTAAGGAGAGATTAAGTGACTGCTAACAGTTCAGAAGTTTATCAATTGAGACATCACCTCCAGTCTGCTCCACCAACAAGGGGACAGCTTAAGGGAGGAGAGGACTCCCCAGAGAATCACCAAGTGCAACTCTGAGTCTCCATTGCTACTACCCTCAGAATCTGGAGCAGCGACAGGAAGGGACACCAGGGGACAGAGATCTAACCAGGAAACTCAGGAGAAGACCTGCACCTCGGTGCCATAGCTGAGGGGCTGTGAAAGTCTCTTTGCATAACCACTGGATTATCTCTGTCACACCCTGATTTATCTCTTGGTCAGGAGTCAGTGATTAAGCTAAGAAGCCTATTGACAGTTTAAAAGCCCTCAGGGTCACATAGCCTACATGGAAGAAAAAAAAAAAGAGGCGTTTAAACCACTTAGCTCCAACTCAGGGATTGAAACAACTGTTAATTACCACCACTGTAAACCCTTTAATTAACTTACTTAGACACAAGTCAATCCAGACAATAGTGATCAATAATTTGAAAAGTACTGATAAAGGGAACTCATAACATAATATATAAAATGGTTAAAACAACAAGAAAAAATATTGGAGAATCGAACCAGGACAAGAGTCCAGCTAAAAGTCCTCCAGAGGGTGAAGCACAAAATAATGAGTTCAACATCCAAACATTAGCTAAGGAAATAATAACAGGAGTGAGTAAAGAATTTGAAAAAATTGTAATCAGAAATACAGGAACAACAAATGAGAATATGGAAGAAAATACTAATTATCTCATGGTTATTAGAGAGCTGAAAGCTGAAATTTCTGAGCTAAGAATGCAACTAGCTGAACAAGCTAAAACAGTATCAGAGCAGGGCAACAAAATAGATGAACTCCAGAAAACAGTAGAGGGCAGAGAGAATAGAATCAATGAGGCTGAAGACAGAATTAGCAAGATTGAGGATGAATTAGAGACAACTAAAAAAGAAGTAAGAGATCTCAAAAAGAGATTAAAAGATGCTGAAAACAACAACAGAGACCTATGGGATGACTTCAAAAGAAACAATATACGCATTATTGGCATACCAGAGGAAGAAAGAGAAGAAGAGGAAGAAAGCATTTTCCAGGCCATAATAGCTGAAAACTTCCCTAATCTAGACAACATCAAAGACATAAAGATTCAAGAATCCCAGAGGGTCCCAAACAGAATTAACCCAGACTTAAAGACACCAAGACATATCATACTTAGAATGGAAAGGAATAAGGATAAAGAAAGGATCCTGAAGGATGCAAGAGAAAAACAAAGAATCACCTACAAAGGAAAACCCATAAGATTAGCAGCAGACTTCTCCATACAAACACTACAGGCCAGAAAAGAATGGCAAAATATCTATCGAGTGCTCAATGAGAAAGGCTTTCAGCCAAGAATACTAAATCCTGCTAGACTGTCATTCAGACTAGATGGAGGCATCAAAACCTTCTCAGACAAGCAACAGTTGAAGGAATCAACCATCACCAAGCCTGCCCTGAAAGAAGTTCTGAAAGGTCTCCTATAAACAGTCAGACCACCACAAATAGGCCATATATCAAAACACTCTAAAACCCTACAAGAATGGCGTTAAAATATCTTCAATCTTTGATATCAATAAATGTCAATGGCCTGAATTCACCTATTAAAAGACAGAGTAGGAAGATGGATCAGAAAACACAATCCAACAATATGTTGTCTACGGGAAACCCACCTAACTCAACAAGACAAACACAGACTTAAAGTGAAAAGGATGGAAAACTATCATACAAGCCAATGGCCCACAAAAAGGGGCAGGAACAGCTATTCTCATATCTGACATGATAGACTTGAAAATTGATAAGATTAAAAAAAGATAGGAATGGACACTACTTAATGCTCAGAGGATCAGTCAATCAATAGGACTTAACAATTATTAACATGTATGCACCCAATGAGAAGCCATCTAAATACATCAAACTTTTACTGAAAGAGGTACAGCAATATACTAACAGCAACACAATCATAGTAGGGGTCTTCAACACCCCACTATCTCAACTTGGCAGATCATCCAGGGAGAAAATCAATAAAGACATAAGGGAGCTAAATGAAGAGATAGATAAAATAGAACTATTGGACATTTTCAGAGTCATTCATCCCAAGAAACTGGAATACACATTTTACTCAAATCCACATGGGTCATTCTCAAGGATAGACCACATGTTAGGCCACAAAGACAGCATCAGCCAATTCAAGAGCATTGAAATCATCCCAAGCATCTTTTCAGACCACAGTGGAATTAAACTAACACTTAACAATCAACAAAAGATTAGTAATAGTCCCAAAATGTGGAAGCTCAACAGTATACTTCTTAACAACTTCTGGGTCAAAGAGGAAATCAAGGAAGACATCACAATGTTTCGAGAGTTCAATGAAAATGAAGACACAAGCTATCAAAATATTTGGGACACAGCTAAAGCAGTTCTAAGAGGGAAGTTCATAGCTATACAAGCACACATTAGGAAACAAGAAAAAGCACAAATAAACAGCCTGATTGCACATCTTAAAGACCTAGAAGAAGAACAACATAGGAACCCTAAAGCAACGAGAAGGTTAGAAATCACTAAAGTTAGGGCAGAAATAAATAACATTGAGAATAGGAAAACCATACAAAAGATCAACGAAAGTAAATGTTGGTTCTTCGAAAGAGTAAACAAAATGGACAAACTTTTAGCCAGACTCACAAAACAAAAAAGGGAGAAGACCCAAATAAATTGGATAGTAAATGAAAGAGGAGATATCACAACAGACACTGCAGAAATTCAACATATCATGCAAGGCTTCTATATGCCACCAAGCTAGAGAACCTGGAAGAAATGGACGATTTCCTAGATACCTACCAACTTCCAAAACTAAGTAAAGAGGAAGTGGATAACATGAACAGGCCCATCACAGCTAATGAAATTGAAACAGTTATCAAAACTCTCCCCCAAAATAAAAGTCCTGGACCAGATGGTTTTACAAATGAATTCTACAAAACCTTCAAAGAAGAACTAATACGTCTACTTTTAAAAGTCTTCCAGAAGATTGAAGACACTGGAATACTCCCTGCCAGCTTCTATGAAGCCAACATCACCCTGATACCAAAAGCAGACAGGGACACAACCAAAAAAGAAAACTACAGACCAATATCTCTGATGAACATAGATGCGAAAATATTGAACAAAATTCTAGCCAACCGGATACAGCAGTATATCAAAAAGATTGTTCATCATGACCAAGTGGGGTTTATCCCAGGCATGCAAGGTTGGTTTAATATATGTAAATCAATCAATGTGATCCACCACATGAACAAAAGCAAGACCAAAAACCACATGGTCATATCAATAGGTGCAGAGAAAGCCTTTGACAAAATACAACATCCCCTTATGATCAAAACACTACAAAAAATGGGAATAGATGGAAAATTCCTGAAGATAGTGGAGTCTATATATAGCAAACCTACAGCCAACATCATACTCAATGGTGAAAAACTGGAAGCATTTCCACTCAGATCAGGTACTAGACAGGGCTGCCCACTATCACCATTACTATTCAACATAGTGTTGGAAGTTCTTGCCGTAGCAATCAGGCAGGAGCAAGGAATTCAAGGGATACAGATTGGAAGAGAAGAAGTCAAACTCTCCTTATTTGCAGATGACATGATAGTATACACAGAAAAACCTAAGGAATCCAACAAGAAGCTTTTGGGCTCTCCTCAATCGCTATTGAACAGGCCATGGCCAGTGCACTGCTATGTTCCATCGCTGGGGAGCCAGAGACGACCCGGACTGCCCCTGCGGCTACAGACAGACTATGACCCACATAGTCAATGAGTGCCACCTTTCCAGATTCAAAGGAGGTCTCGAAACTTTACATCAGGCTCAACCTGATGCTGTTGACTGGCTACGGAAGAAGGGCAAACACTAGAAGAAGATCAGGCAATACAGTAAGGTGTCAGGCTATAAAATTAACATTCAAACGTCAGTGGCATTCCTCTATGCAAACACTAAGTTAGAAGAAATTGAAATCCAGAAATCAATTCCTTTTACTATAGCAACAAAAACAATAAAATATCTAGGAGTAAATCTAACCAAGGAAGTGAAAGACTTGTATACTGAAAATTATGAGTCACTACTCAAAGAAATTAAAAAAGACACAAAGAAGTGGAAAGATATTCCATGTTCATGGGTTGGAAGAATTAACATCATCAAAATGAATATAATACCCAGAGCCATCTACAAATTTAATGCTATCCCCATCAAGATCCCAAGCACATATTTTAGGAGAATAAAAAAAAATGCTACAAATGTTTATCTGGAACCAGAAAAGACCTAGAATTGCCAAAACAATCTTGAGAAAAAAAGAACAGAACCGGAGGCATCACACTCCCAGATCTCAAACTGTATTATACGGCCATTGTCATCAAAACTGCTTGGTAGTGGAACATGAATAGACACACTGACCAGTGGAATAGAATTGAGAGCCCAGAAATGAGGCCCCACACCTATGGACATCTAATCTTTAACAAAGGGGCCCAGACTATTACATGGGGAAAGCAGAGTCTCTTCAACAAATGGTGTTGGAAACAATGGGTTGAAACATGCAGAAGAATGAAACTGAATCACTGTATTTCACCAAATACAAAAGTAAATTCCAAGTGGATCAAGGACTTGGATGTTAGACCACAAACTATCAGATACTTAGAGGAAAATATTGGCAGAACTCTTTTCCGCATAAATTTTAAAGACATTTTCAGTGAAACGAATCCAATTACAAAGAAGACTAAGGCAAGTATAAACCTACGGCACTACATCAAATTGAAAAGCTTCTTCCCAGCAAAAGAAACCACTACCCAAACCAAGAGACCCCTCACAGAATGGGAGAAGATCTTTACATGCCATACATCAGATAAGAGTTTAATAACCAACATATATAAAGAGCTTGCCAGACTCAACAAGACAACAAATAACCGCATTCAAAAATGGGGGGAGGACTTGGACAGAATATTCACCACAGAAGAGACCCAAAAGGCCGAGAAACACATGAAAAAATGCTCCAAGTCTCTGATTGTCAGAGAAATGCAAATCAAGACAACAATGAGATATCACTTCACTCCTGTGAGAATGTCATACATCAGAAAAGGTAACAGCAGCAAATGCTGGAGAGGGTGTGGGGTCAAAGGAATCCTCCTGCACTGCTGGTGGGAATGTAAATTGGTCCAACCTCTGTGGAGAACAGTCTGGAGAACTCTCAGAAGGCTAGAAATGGACCTACCCTATGATCCTGCAATTGCTCTCCTGGGGATATATCCTAAGGAACCCAACACATCCATCCAAAAAGATCTGTGTTCACATATGTTCATGGCAGCACAATTTGTAATAGCCCAAACCTGGAAGCAATCCTGGTGTCCAACAACAGATGAGTGGCTGAGCAAGTTGTGGTATATATACACAATGGAATACTAACTACTCAGCTGTAAAAAATGGTGACTTAACCGTTTTCAGCCGATCTTGTATGGACCTTGAAAAATTCATGTTGAGTGAAATTAGTCAGATACAGAAGGATGAATATGGGATGATCTCATTCTCAGGCAGAAGTTGAAAAACAAGATCAGAAAAGAAAACACAAGTAGAACCTGAAATGGAATTGGCGTATTGCACCAAAGTAAAAGACTGTGGGGTGGGTGGGTGGGGAGAATACAGATCCATGAAGGATGATAAATGACATAGTGGAGGTTGTATTGTTAAATGGGAAACTGGGGAATGTTATGCATGTACAAACTATTGTATTTTCTGTTGAATGTAAAACATTAATTCCTCAATAAAGAAATAAAAAAATATGAAAGGTCATCAGGAAAAGTTGGATTTTTCATGTAGGCACTAACTCCAGCAATAAGAAAAATAAAATGTGTGTGTGTGTGTGTGTGTGTGTGTGTGTGTGTGTGTGTGGCTCACCTTGTTAAGCATATCTGTTGTAATGTGCAAGGACCTAGATTAATGCCCCTGTCCCCACTTGTAGGGGGAAAGCTTCATGAGTGGTGAAACAAGTCTTCAGATCTGTTTCCCTTTCTTTCTTTTTTTCTTTTTTTATTTAAAGACTTTATTTATTTATTTATTAATGAGAAAGATAGGAGGAGAGAGAAAAAACCAGACAGCACTCTGGCACATGTGCTGCCAGGGATCGAACTCAGGACCTCATGCTTGAGAGTCCAAAGCTTTATCACTCCCAGCCTACCTCTCTCTCTCTTAAGGCATTGCAAATAGACTCTTTTTTTATTTATTATTAACTTTATTTACTGGATAGAGACAGCCAGAAATTGAGAGGGAAGGGAGAGATAGAGAACAGAGACAGAGAGACACCTGCAGTCCTGCTTCACCACTTTCCCTGTGCTGGCAGGGACTGGGGGCTCAAACCCGGGCCCTTGTGCACTGTAACATGTGTGCTCAACCAGATGTGCCACCACCCAGCCCGTTTCTTTCCCTCTCTACCTACCTTTCTTCTCAATTTCTCTCCGTCTCTATCCAATAATAAATAAATAATAACATTTTTAAAAAAAGCCTGTAAAATGTATAATCTAGTCAAGGTTTTAGAAAAATCCCTTAACAAACAAAAACATGTACACATTCGCCTTGAAATACATTCCCCGTGCATTTAAATTCTGTCATCTAACCTTTCTCCAAAGCCATATCCTGGTTTGTTATAACTAGTTACATACCTGAAGACTGAAAGCTGGAATGAATCTATATTAACGTCTGCCAACAAATAATCAGGTGTCTTTGTCCCCTCCTCTCTGTCTTCCCCTCCTCTCTCCATTTCTCTTTGTCCTATCCAACAACAATAATAGCTATGACAACAGTAAGAACTACAACAAGGACAACAAGGGCAACAAAATGGGAAAAACAGCCTCCAGGAGCAATGGATTCGTGGTGCAGGCACCCAGCCCCACCTTGGAGGCAAAAAAAAAAAAAATCGCTTCTGATGTCAATCCCCAGGTTCAATCCCCAGGACCACAATAAGCCAGAGCTGAGTGATAGTGCTCTTGTTAAGAAAAAAAAAAAAGGAGTTGGGCTGTAGCGCAGCAGGTTAAGTGCAGGTGGTGCAAAGCACAAGGACCGGCCTAAGGATCCCAGTTCAAGCCCCTGGTTCCCCACCTGCAGGGGAGTCACTTCACAGGTGGTGAAGCAGGTCTGCAGGTGTCTATCTTTCTTTCCCCCTGTCTGTCTTCCCCTCCTCTCTCCATTTCTCTCTGTCTTATCCAACAACAATGACATCAACAACAATAATAACTACAACAATAAAACAAGGGCAACAAAAGGAAATAAATAAATATAAAAAAAAGAAAAAAAAGCTAAATTGAAAGTACCACTTACCTGCAGTGAACAATCATAGGTGTGGTGTCATGAGCTCTACTAGCTCGAACCAGCTTCACAAAGTGAACTAGTGGGGTACTGTTTTCAGGAACCCCATGCTCTGGCCAAGCAGTGAAGTTACACTGTCGAACCGTCATGCAATCCCCATGCTAGATAAAAATGACACGTTCAAGAAAAACAGTAAAATGTAGGTTGGAGACAGCTGACACCGCAGTTTTTCAAGGTTACCTTTTTATAGTGACAATTTACTGAACTGCTGCTGTTTTTTATGGTTCTCCGTGAGAAGTCCTTAATGACTGGCAGATAAAATTGCCGTGCAGTACAAACAGAAACAGTAAGAAAGCTTGGAAACATACTATACTCCATAGAATTTCTATTAAATGTTACCTAACATAACTCTAGGACAGTAGACTAGAGTAATTTGGACTGAAAACTGCAATTCACCAGTTACTCAAAACCCATGAGTATTTGCTGATGTTAGAAAGTAGAAAGACAGGAGTCAGGCGGTAGTGCAGCGGGTTAAGTGCACATGGACTGAAGCTCAAGAACAGGTGTAATGATACTGGTTCGAGCCCTCAGCTCCCCACCTGCAGCAGGGGGTTGCTTCACAGGCGGTGAAGCAGGTCTGCAGGTGTCTGTCTTTCTCTCCCCCTCTCTGTCTTCCCCTCCTCTTGCCATTTCTTTCTGTCCTATCCAACAACAGCAACATCAATAACAACAACAATAATAACTACAGCAACAATAAAGACCAACAAGGGCAACAAAAGGGAAAATAAATAAATATATAAAAAAGAAAGCATAAAGACCTATTCCTTTGTGTATAGGCACTTATGTCCACTTATGAGATGGCAGAATTGCATGCTGTTTTCTCTGAATTAATTTGGGGTTAAACAATAAAGCAGACTACTAGAATGTAGAAACTCACAGATGGGGAGGGAAATTCCTGTTGAGGTCAAGCATTTCATTTCTTCATTAAATAAAACAAACAAACAAACAAAAAATAGTGCTCTTGTTGTTTTCTTTTTGGGTCCCTCAGCTCACCTAAGATTTTGATGTTTGTTGATTAACACAAACTTAAAAAATTCAGACGCCAATTCCAAATGTCCATGGATAAAATAAAAGGAAACCACCGCTGAGTATGGCTGCAAGGTCTAGTTCTAGAAACGGATTTTGCTTTAGGCCATATTTTTTATCTTATTTGGCTACCCTCTACCCTCCCCCCCTTTTTTCTTACCCGTTCAATTTTCAGATCTCTGATGATCCAATCTATTTGAACATCCTCCATTAGTTTTGTAATCACTATATCTCCAAAGACAGTAACGGGTTTGTTGTCTTCTGGCCAATACTGATGACATCTGATCTGTATTCAGAGAAAATTACCAGCCATTAGAAACTTTGATATATATATATATATATATATATATATCACAATTATTGTTAGTTGGTTAGAAATGCGTTAATAGCTGTCCAAATTCTTCATGCCACACCATATTAACATGATGGCAAAATGATACTTTGTGAAAAGGTTTTCAGATGGCTTACCCGTCCTTTCTCAAAACAGTGTGTTAACATTACTAATGTCTTTGCTCTAGTCTCCCACACCATTCTCCAAAAATCCCCAACGGTTCCTGGCAATGGACCTTGGGTAGCGATGAATTCATTTGGACACAAGTAGCCCTAAGAGGATATAAACACAACACTTTGTCAGCACTCACACACATATGTATTTACACACATACATTGTATTTTAAGCAATACATGAAACATACACACAAGGAAAAGTGACCTCATATTTCAAAATATTATACGTTTAATGTCAAATAGTATTAGATATTTGAAATTCACAATGCCTTCGATTTAACCTCACAATGAAATGTATTTTTTCAATTCCACACTAAGGTCTACATAAAAATAACAATCCTGACTGTTCTCAGATGCTCACTTTATGGCAAACATCTTATGGCTAATATTATATTAAAATTATACATAGAAAAACCTGTAAATATAAGTGCTTTTGTTACCCCCTTTTTTTTAACAGGTGAAAATAATGAAGACTAGAAACGTGAATTTGCTCAAGTTCTTACAGCTGGGTATGTCCCTTAACCTTTGAGTGCACAGATCCCAGTGACCATTTTCCCCTCCTTTCTTTTTTATTAGATAGGATACAGTGAAATTGGGGTGGGGGGTTAGAGAGGGAGAGAGGAAGAGACACCTTCGCTGCTTGTGAAGCTTCCCTACTTGTGAAGCTTCCCCCTGCAGGTGGAGGCTCGAACCTGGGACCTTATGCACTTAAGGTGTGCTAAAGTTTGTGTATCACTGCCCCCTGTCTCACTGATGACTCTGGTCTGCACTTTTCCAGCATCAAAATCATCCCTCAGAATACACTCTTGTTCTCTCCTTCTTCTTCCTTAGAATTTAGGTTTTTTTTTTCTTTTCTTCTTTTTTGCTTTTTCAACTGAACACTATTTTTTTTTGCCTCCAGGGTTATTGCCAGGGTTCGGTGCCTGCACCACGAATCCACTGCTCCTGGAGGCCATTTTCTTCCTTTTGTTACCCTGGTTGTTTACCATTGTTGTGGTTATTATTATCTTTGTTATTGATGTTGTCATTGTTGGATAGGATAGAGAGAAATGGAGAGAGGAGGGGAAGACAGAGAGGGGGAGAGAAAGACAGACACCTGCAGACCTGCTTCACCACCTGTGAAGCGACTCTCCTGCAGGTAGGGAGCCAGGGGCTGGAACAGGGATCCTTCTGCCTGTCCTTGTGCTTCAGGCCATATGCACTTAAGCCGCTGCGCTACTGCCCAACCCCACTGAACACTAATTCATCTCCCTCACCTCTCTTTATTATTCTTCTTCCTTCTAAAGTAAGCAGAGTTAGAGAAGCAATTTGTGGATGGCTCCTGACTTTTCTTTATGGGACAGTGTTTGTGAGCTTTCAGATGGAGATTCTGTGGGACAAAAGTGGAGGCGTGGGTGAGTCAGGGGGACACTAGGGGTGTCAGACAGTCTTTTGTGAAGTGTGGACTGAATGGATTTAGAGATGGAGAAAGGAAGTCTACTACAGCACCTTAACTGTCTTTTCCCACTTGCCCCTGGCCTTCCAACAAAGGAGATTTCCCTGAAAACGATGAGCAATGTGCTAAAACCCACCTTCCTGCCAAGTGCTCTCCCTCTGGACCCACTAACCAAGCCGCTCAGAAGTGACTCTGCGGAGCTGGGTGGAGACGCACCTGGCTGAGCGCACAGGGTACAGTGTTCAAGGACCCAGGTTCAAGCCCACAGTCTCCATCTGTAGGGGGAAAGCTTCGCGAGTGGTGAAGCAGGGCTGCAGGTGTCTGTCTTCTTTTTCTCCCTCAGTATCTCCCCATTTCTCCTGGTTTCTGGCTGTCTATCCAATAAATAAATAAAGATAATAAAAATAAATTAAAAAAGAAGTCCCGGGAGTCCGGCGGTGGCGCAGCGGGCTAAGCACACGTGGCCCAAAGCACAAGGACCGTCATAAGGATCCCGGTTTGAGCCCCCGGCTCCCCAGCTGCAGGGGAGTCGCTTCACAGGCGGTGAAGCAAGTCTGCAGGTGTCTATCTTTCTCCCCTCCTCTCTGTCTTCCCTTCCTCTCTCCATTTCTCTCTGTCCTATCTAACAATGACGACATCAGTAACAACAACAACAACAGAACAGCAAGGGCAACAAAAGGGAATAAATATTTTTTAAAAATATAAAAAAAAGTCCCTCTGCATATCATTAACTACAGGGCAAAGTGACTTTGGTGCAAGATTTATTATACAACATCACTTGGTTACACAGAACATATGTATTCAGACTTCTTAGCCGGTTGCTTTATTTAGGTTAGCATTCTCTCATGACTGTCTGTCCACACCTTTCCCTCTTCAGAGGGAGCAGAGCCGAGTTCCTGAATATTCCTGTGCTGACACCACCCATGTGGCTCAGTTATGCCTATGAACATTGCTGAATTTCCCTCCTAACATAATCAAACCCTTTGCTCTCACCTCAGCTGCTCATGGGTTTCTATTTACTGGGAATGATTACAACATGATTCAGTTTAAACATCTAAATGTTCAGGTGTATCCTTGTATAAGTCAGACTAAGCTTTCAACATGCACTTGATGTAGGCTACAGAGAAAATGAAAATTATTGAGCATGTAAGATTTCACCAAACTCTTTAAAGAAGAATTAAATTTAGGGCCAAGCAGTGGTGCCGCTGGTTGAACACACACATTACAATGTGCAAGGAACCCAGGTTCAAGTCCCTGGTACCCATCTGCAGGGGGAAAGGTTCATGAGTGGTGAAGCAGGGCTGCAGGTGTCTCTCTGTTTCTTTCCCTCACTATCAATTTCCCTTCTCTCAATTTCTCTTTGTCTCTGTCCAATAATAAATAAATAAAAATATTGGGAGTCGGGTAGTGCAACGGGTTAAGCGCACATGGCGCAAAGCGCAAGGACCAACATAAGGATCCGGGTTTGAAACTCCGGCTCCCCACCTGCATGGGAGTCACTTCACAGGTGGTGAAGCAGGTCTGCAGGTGTCTGTCTTTCTCTCCGCCTCTCTGTCTTCCCCTCCTCTCTCCATTTCTCTCTGTCCTACCCAACAACGATGACATCAATAATAACTACAACAATAAAACAAGGGCAACAAAAGGGAATAAAATTTTTTTTAATAAAAAAATTTAATAAAAAATTTAAAAAAATATTAAGAAAATAATTACATTTTAGAGCTTACCATAATTTGAGAAATTAATAAAATATCACAATAGTGAGTGCATGATTTATTTTTATTATTACTATTACTATTATTATTATTACTATTGCTCAGTTCTGGCTAATGGTCGTGCAGGGGATTGAACCTGGGACCTCAGAGCCTCAGCAATGAGAGCCTTTTACAGAATCATTATGCTATCTCCCCCTCTTTGTGATTTTTTTAAAGTAATGTTTTTAAAATTTTTTTCTTTATTTCCTTTTGTTGCCCTTGTTGTTTTATTGTTGTATTATTGATATTGTTGTTGTTGTTGGATAGGACAGAGAGAAATGGAAAGAGGAAGGGAAGACAGACAGGGAGAGAAAGACAGACACCTGCAGACCTGCTTCACCACTTGTGAAGTGACTCCCCTGCAGGTGGGGAGCTGGGGGCTTGAACCTGAATGCTTATGCCAGTCCTTGCGCTTAGCGCCACCTGTGCTTAACCCGCTGCGCCCAAGTCCCCCTGTGATTTTTTTTAACTACATCTATTTCATGTTCTAGTATAAAACTACATGAGATGTAAAGGATACCTGTTTCACCTCCCAGCAATTCCCCTAGTAAGAAATTTAAAATTCTTCCTTTATCCATTCCTCTTAGAACAGCCTCAATATATGATTGCAACTTAAAAGCAGTTGTCAGCTAGTCTATACTTCAGAGTGACTCATTTTCCCCCTGAGCATATGCTTGGAAGGAAGAGGGCAGAGTTTAGGCATATTTGTTGTTGGGGAAACGATGGAAGAGTATGTATACTCCCCAGGGAGCATGATGAATAAGAAAAGAATAAAAGACCAATGGGAGCATGGGCTGTAGATGAAACTCTCTAAGACCTTTAGTGTCACCGTGGCACAGATGATTAACCTTCATCTGTGAGGTCTTGTCTTGTCTAGAAGCAGATGGTGTGGCAGCATAGCAGGTACTGGCTGGGTCTGAATATGTCAGTCTGATGCTCTGGCATCTTTCTCTCTCTTGTTCTCTTTCTCTTGTAAAATAAAGTGAGTCATTACACAGAGTGGTTTTGATGCCACTTCAACCACTGTTTCTAGACAATGGCTTTCAAAATATTTGAGCCAAATACATGATCACAAGTATTAGATTGCAGAGCAGTACACATGATTATGCCCACAGGAACTAATTTTTTGAAAAATGATACTTAACCTTACTGTATAAAATATGCCCTCATGAACTCTTAGACCATTTTCCCAGACAACATTTCTAGTCCCCCTCCATGCTAACCATCAAGCTCAAGCAATGATTGCTAAAGACATGGGCCCCTAGGACATACCTAAAAATAGACCTCCTAGCTTTTTCCCACCCTAAGATCCCTATCTGTTCTATTTATAATAAAAAAATTTTAATTATCTTTATTTATTTATTGAATAGAGGCATCTAGAAATCAAGAAGGAAAGGGGTGATAGGGAGAGGGAAAGAGCCTGTAGCCCTGTTTCACCACTTGTGAAGCTTTCCTCCTGCAGGTGGGGACTGGGAGCTCGAATGCGGGTCCTTGAGCACTGTAACATGTGCACTCAACCAGGTGTGCCACCATCTGACCCCCCATTTCTAAGTTTTTGGTTCCTGTTTATTAAACAACTTGTCTTGCTTTATATCTTCCTGCCATCAAGTTTCAGATGCTGCTATGATGCCATCCTGACTTCCCTGGGCAGATGGCCTCACCCATGTGTTCTAGAACCTCCCTGCCCCACAACCCTGCCCTACTAGGGAAAGCTAGAAACAGGCTGGGGGTGTGGATCCACCTGCCAACACCTATGTCCATCGGAGAAGCAGTTACAGAAGCCAGAACTCCCACCTTCTGCTCCCCATAAAGAGTTTGGTCTGTACTACCAGAAGGGTAAACGATAGGGAAAGTAAACCAGAGGGCTTAGAATCCCAACTCCACTGTGACCTGACACTTGGAGTCCTGTTCTTATGCCATCAATGAAAGGGAAGCAGATCTGGAAAACACCTGAGGAAGCCAGGCTATTTCCCTTATAAGAGAGGAAAGGAAAAGAAAAGAAAGGACACTCTCAAGTAGTAATAGGCACAGGTGTGTTTTGGAAAGGAAGAGAAGGCAGGAACATACTGAAAATGAGCAAAAAAAAAAAAATACACAGATAAGTAATAGTAGATATAAAGTAAACCCCTAAGTGTGACGTGGGTGGGACTACTGTAGTTTCCAATGGAGGGGACGAGGACACAGAACTCTGGTGGTGTGAACATTATGGAATTATACCCCTATGATCAGTAAATCAGTAATAAAAATAAAATAAAGTGAACCTTTCAAAACATTTTGGGGGCCATGGAGTTGCCTATAGACTTGATATCTTCCATGTATAAGGTACTGGGTCTGACAGTTCTCTTTCTCCCTCCCTCTCTCACTATATATATATATATATATATATATATATATGTACATACACACATACATATATATAATAAGAAACTAAAAACAAACAAAAAGAAAGAAATTTGGGAGCCAGGCGGTAGCACAGCGGGTTAAGCACATGTGGTGCAAAGCGCAAGGACCACGGAAGGATCTTGGTTCCAACCTGCTGCTTCCTACCTGCAGGGGAGTCGCTTCACAAGTGGTGAAGCAGGTCTGTAGGTGTCTGTCTTTCTCTCCCCCTCTGTCTTCCCCTCTGCTCTCCATTTTTCTCTGTCCTATCCAACAACAATGACAGCAATAATAACTACAACAATAAAAAACATGGGCAACAAAAGGGAAAATAATAATAATAAAAAATAAAATAAATAAAAAAATAAAAAGGAATTTGCTCAACAATTTGTTTGGCTTCGTATGTTAACTCTCTTTTCAGTCACCAGGTTCCATATGTCATCAGGATGCCGGCCAGGCTTCCCTAGACTGAAGACCCCACCAATGTGTCCTGGAGCTCCGCTTCCCCAGAGACCCACCCTACTAGGGAAAGAGAGAGGCAGACTGGGAGTATGGACTGACCAGTCAACGCCCATGTTCAGCAGGGAAGCAATTCCAGAAGCCAGACCTTCTACCTTCTGCAACCCACAATGACCCTGGGTCCATGCTCCCAGACGGATAGAGAATGGGAAAGCTATCAGGGGAGGGGGTGGCAAATGGAGATTGGGTGGTGGAAATTGTGTGGAATTGTACCCCTCCTACCCTATGGTTTTGTTAATTAATCCTTTCTTAAATAAAAAATTAAAAAAAAGGAATTTAAGGTGTCTGGATTAGATAACTACAAAGGCAGCTCCTACTGAGAAATCATGGTTGTGTCTACACCAGTGAAGCCCTCTTGCGTGGCACAGTGAACACCCAGAGGACACAGGAGCCAGGGTGGCTCAGTGGGTGGAAGGACTTGCATGTGGGACTCCCTAGAGCGACTCCCAGCATGGCATATCCTGGAGAGGTTTAGCTTCATATCTCTCTCTCTCTCTCTCTCTCATATATGTGTTTATTAAGTGAGATCAGCCAGAAAGAGAAGGATGAATATGGGACGATCTCACTCATGGGCAGAAGTTGAGAAACACAACAGAAAGGGAAACACAAAGCAGAACTTGGACTGGGTTTGATGTGTTGCACCAAGTGAAGGACAACCTGGGGAGGAGGGGGTGGGGAGCTTTCAGGTCCTGGTGCTAATGGTGGGAGGAGGACCTAGGCTGGTGGTGAGACCGTTTGACAGAAAAGTGAGAACATTTAACTGGGTATCAACCACTGTACTTACTGTAAGCCATGAATGCTCCCCAATTAAAAGAAAAAAGTAAAATAAAGCCAAAATAAAATGTGTGTAAAGAATCATAGAGAAGTGGGAGTCAGGCGGTAGCTCAGAGCTTGTGGCACAAAGCACAAGGACCCGCATAAGGATCCTGGTTTGAGCCCCCGGCTCCCCACCTGCAGGGGAGTCGCTTCACAGGTGGCGAAGCAGGTCTGCAGGTGTCTTTCTCTCCCCCTCTCTGTCTTCCCCTCCTCTCTCCATTTCTCTCTGTCCTATTCAACAATGACAACAATAACTACAGCAATAAAACAACAAGGGCAACAAAAGGGAATAAATAAATGCTTTTTTTTTAAAAGGAGACTCCTTAATACAAATTAAAAATTAAATTAGAATTTAAAAAAAGAATCATGGAGAAGAAACATTTACTTTTTCAGTTAGAACACAGTATTTGTTATCTGTGGTGTGTACATTCGGCGTGTCAGTCACCCCCTTGCTGGTGCATTTGAGGAGTATTTACTCTGTGGCTACAGTGGAATGAGTGTTCCCACAAGTAGCTGAAAAGAGAATACACAGGCCTCATGAAGGGCTGGAAGTCAAGAAAGGAAGATAATATAACTTTATGAATACCTGTTTGACCAATTTTCCCTGGAAAGACAGATTAAAAGACTTCAGTATGTATAGATATACATAAAATAGTAAAAAGAAAATGCAGCTATGTTCAGTGAAGTTGTTCCCTTTTTAAAAACATTTTTAAAAATTTTATTTATTATTTGATACAGACAGAGAAACTGAGAGGGGAGGGGAAGATAGAGAGGGAGAGAGACAGAGAGAGACACCTGCAGCTCTGCTTCACTACTTGTGAAGCTTTCCCCCTACAGGTGGGAACCAGGGGCTTGAACCTGTGTCCTTGTACACTGTCATGAAACAGGTGCGCTACCACCTGGCCCCAAGCCGTACAGTTTTCCACTGGTAGTCAAAAAAAAAAAAAGATTGCTAAATGGTAATCTCTTTTAGGAGCTTCTGTTCCTCTGTAGAATGGGTTACTTGATGGTAGTGTCAATCTAGCACATGAAAAGCCACAGAGGGGACAATATGTTTACATGTAGTCAGAAAAGCCATCTGTTTTGAAAAGTATAAAATAATTATAGAACAGCAACTTACAGAAACATAGCTGGCATTAATGTAATCGGATCCTGGAATGCTGACATCAGCTATTAGTTTCACTCTGTTGTTATTGTCTAGAAAAAAAAAAGAGAAATCAATGCTAGTTCAAATTTAAATTTGCCAGTATAGTACTTTTTTTCATAAACGTAAAACAAAAGACTTCATGACGTGATATCCAACATCACAGATGGGCTTAATATTGAAACAACCAAAGATTTTGGTTATTAAGCTATTCCAGAATTTTCTACCTCTAAAAAAAAAAAAAGAAACAAATGAGGTGACATACTCTTTAGTCCACAAACTGATACATATGTAATAACATTTTTAAGCTTTTAATTTTTTTTTCCCTCCAGGGTTATTGCTGGGCTCCTTGCCTGCACCATGAATCCACCGCTCCTGGAGGCCATTTTTTTTTTTTCTTTCCTCCAGGGTTATTGCTGGGCTTGGTGCCTGCACCGTGAATCCACCGCTCCTGGAGGCCATTCCCCCCCCCCCTTTTGTTGCCCTTGTTGTAGCTTCGTTGTGGCTATTATTATTGCCCTTGTTGACGCAATTCGTTGTTGGATAGGACAGAGAGAAATGGAGAGAGGAGGGGAAGACAGAGAGGGGGAGAGAAAGATAGACACCTGCAGACCTGCTTCACCGCCTGTGAAGCGACTCCCCTGCAGGTGGGGAGCCGGGGGCTGGAAACGGGATCCTTATGCCGGTCCTTTGTGCCACATGCACTTAACCTGCTGCGCCACCGCCCGACCCCCAAGTTTTTAATTTTTTACCAGAGAACTGTTCTCTGGCTTATGGGTGTGTGGGAGGATTGAACTTCAGACTTTAAACCCTCAGGCATGAGAGTCTTTTTGTATAACCAATATGTTATATCTCTCACCCCATCTATATTTCTAAGAAACAACATGAACAAAGAAACTTCATCTCATTGATTTAAAGCCCAAATATCCAACAATAGATAAATGCTTAAGAAAGTTGTGCTATGTAGCTTTTTATTTTTTAAAATAGCTTATGTATTTATTATTTTATTTTATTTTATTTTATTTTATTTTATTTTATTTTATTTTATTTTATTTTTGCCTCCACGGTTATTGCTGGGGATTGGTACCTGCACCACAAATCCTCTGCTCCGGGAGGCCATTTTTCCCATTTTTGTTGCCCTTGTTTACTTTTTATTGTTACTGTTATAGCTGTTGTTGGATACAACAGAGAGAAATGGAGAGGAGGGGAAGGCAGAGAGGGGGAGAGAAAGAGAGACACCTGCAGACCTGCTTCACTGCCTGTGAAGCGACTCCCTTGCAGGTGAGGAGCGCGACCTCGAACTGGGATCCTTACGCTGGTCCTTGTGCTTTGTGCCATGTGCGCTTAACCCGTTGCGCTATAGCCCGGCCCCCATGTATTTATTTTTAATGAAAGAAAGATATATATAGAAAGACCAGATTACTGCTCAGCATTGTTTTATGGTGATGCTGGGAATCAAGTCTGGGAACTTGGAGCCTCAGGCATGAGTCCTTTGCAGAACCATTATGCTGTCTTCCCAGCCTTACTATATCACTTTTTAAATCAATGAGACTAAGTATCTTTGTTAATGCTGCCATTACGAGTAGTGCAACAATGATAGTAAGTTGTCATGTATACACACAATGGAATTCTACTTAGCTATAAGAAATGGTGAAATTTTCTTTTGTTATGACCTGAAGGGAATTTGAAAAAAAAAATCACATTAAGTGAAATAAGTCAGAAGGAACAGGGTAAATACCAGAGAGCTTTACTCCACAGGTGAAATTTAAGAAATAAAGCAATGTGAAATACAGGGTAAAACTTGCAGCATATTCAAAATAAAATATAATATTTATAGAATAAAATATTGTTTTTAAAAATATTTTTTTATAAATGCAAAATAAAAGACTTCATGACATGATTGAACCTGGGACCTCAGAGCCCCAGGCCTGAGAGTCTGTTTGCATAACCATCATGCTATCTCCCTTACCTTTATTTATTTATTTATTTATTTATTTATTTATTTATTTTCTGCTTCCAGGGTTATCGCTGGGGCTCAGTGCCATGACTATGAATCCACTGCTCCTGGTAGCCATTTCTTCCATTTTATTGGATAGAACAGAAAGAAATTGAGAGAGGAAGGGGGAGATAGAGAGGGAGAGATAAAGACAGACATCTGCAGACCTGCTTCACCCCTGCTGGTGGGTAGCATGGGCTCGAATCCCAGTCCTTGTACTATATGCACTTAACCAGGGGCACAACCTCCCAGCCCCCCCCCCAAAATATTTGATATATTTATTGGATAAAGTCAGAAATTGAGAGAGAGGGGGAGACAGAAAAAGAAAGAGAGGGGGAAAAAACATTTGCAGCACTGCTTTACCACTTATGAAGCATCCACAATCTGAAGATGGGGACTGGGATATTGAACCTGGGTCCCTGCTCATAGTAACATATGTACTGTACTGGGCGCATCACCTCCTAGTCCTCAAGAACTCTTAAGGGAACTAGGTTGGGCATTCAGTCTCCTACACTGGAGTAAAAGAATAAGAGGGTGAAGTGAAGGAGAGGTGAAATTGTATACTTAGGACAATAGTTTGGAAAATCAATATTCCCTCCAAAAACTATTATCTGCTAATAGCAAAGAAAAGAAAAAAAATTCCCCAAAGCCTAATATTTAACTGTTTAAATATATTCAAGTTTTTTAAAAAAATATTTATTTATTTTCTCTTGTGTTGTCCTTGTTTTTTATTGTTGTGTTATTATTGATGTCGTCATTGTTAGATAGGACAGAGAAATGGAGAGAGGACAGAACGACAGAGAGGGGGAGAGAAAGATAGACACCTGCAGACCTGCTTCACTGCCTGTGAAGTGACTCCCCTGCAGGTGGGGATCCAGGGGCTCAAACCGGGATCCTAAAGGTCCTTGCGCTTTGCGCCACATGCGCTACCGCCTGCCTCCCCTCATTTAACTCTTTAAGATGATTTATATGATTTTGTTATTATAAAGTGTTGCATAAACATAATTACAAATTCTGTATCTATATTGGGACATACTTGTAGAATACACTACCATTAGTAAAATTCCTGAATGTCACTGTACTTCTCAAAGTTTAAAAGCTATGCCAAATATCTCCTGATTATTGCAGTTCATTATCAAACAGTTCTGATTTTCTTATTTTTACTGTCATAAAATAATATTAGACATTTAATTAATTAATTAATTACTTTAAAAAGTTTTTATCTATAAGATGGAAACACTGACAAGACCATAGGATAAGAGGGGTACAACTCCACACAATTCCCATCACCAGAACTCCATATCCCATCCCCTCCCCTGATAGCTTTCCTATTCTTTATCCCTCTGGGAGTATGGACCCAGGGTCATTGTGGGATGCAGAAGGTGGGAAGTCTGACTTCTGGAATTGCTTCCTCACTGAACATGGGTGTTGACTGGTCGATCCATACTCCCAGCCTGCCTCTCTCTTTCCCTAATGGGGTGGGGCTTGGGGGAAGTGGGGCTCCAGGACACATGGTGGGGTCGTCTGCCCTGGGGAGTCCGGTTGGTATCATGGTAGCATCAAGACATTTAATTTATTAACTTTAGAGAGGTACTTTTTTTTTTTTTTTTACCTGAGCCCTGCTCACTCTGGTTTATGGTGGTGCAGGGGCTTGAACTTGGGACTCTGGAGCCTCAGACATGAGAGTCTCTTTGCATAACCATTATGCTATATACCCATACCCGACAGATAAGAATTTTTATCTCCTAGTATTTCTTTTGATTTCCTTGTATATACGTAAAAATAAGCCACTTTGATGATTGATTTTCCATCTTGAATGCCTTTTCCTATGATGTCTTTCTGTGTGTTTAAAGAAATTTTATACTGTAGCCACAAGGTCATAGAAAACCTTTTGCCATCTGTATTAAAATTTTCCCCTTAGGACACTGTCATTACCTAGCTGTCCTGCCGTTATGTCAGTTTCTTTGTAACGAATGTCTTATTATTCTTTACATTATCTTCATTTTGACTCTTTGTAACTATTCATGCCAAAGTGTCAGAGAAATAATCTTACTATTACAAATGTATTGAAAGTTTCTTCTGGAACTTTAATGAGTGTCTCTGCTTTTGTTTAAAATATTTCAATGACTTATTTAGTTTTTAAATAAAATGATTTTTTGTTTTTAAATAAAATTTATTATTTTTAAATAAAATGATTTATGAAAAGATATGCTCTATCTTTTATTATTTGTTGCCACCTGAAGTAAGACAGTGTTTTTTGTTTGTCTTACGTATTGTCTTTTGCCTTCTTTTTCCCATTTCAGACAATGTATTTATTTAGTTCAATTTCTAGTTTTCTTTTTACTAATTTACCTGCCTACTACTTCTTTATTATCAAGTTTTCAATTGTTATTATTTAGAATATTATATTATCTGGTATAATTAGATATCTCTTTTCCAATACTTTTCTTCAATTATTAAAAGTGGTTGAAAATCACGTTTATTTCCCCCTCAAGTATTTCTACCAAGTTGGCATAATAACTGAACATGTTCAGTGATAGTTTTAACAAAGCAAAATAATATAATATAATATAATATAATATAATATAATATAAAATAATACAAAATATTTATAATTATCTGATTATTTTGTAGGCTTTGCTTTAAAAATATTTTATATTTATTTATTTATTTTCCCTTTTGTTGCCCTTTTTATTGTTGTTGTAGTTATTATTGTTGTTATTGATGTCATTGTGGTTATTATTGTTATTGTCGATGTCGCTCGTTGTTGGCTAGAGCAGAGAGAAATGGAGAGAGGAGGGGAAGACAGAGAGGGGGAGAGAAAGAGAGACACCTGCAGACCTGCTTCACCGCCTGTGAAGCGACTCCCCAGCAGGCGGGGAGCCAAGGCTGGAACCGGGATCCTTCTGCCGGTCCTTGCACCTTGTGCCACACGCCCGAGGTTTTGATCTTTACTTGACATTTCTGCTTCTTACTCTCAAGAGTCCACAATTAGCTAAACTTTTTCCTCTCTTCCTCTCTTCCTCTCTTCCTTCCTTCCTTCCTTCCTTCCTTCCTTCCTTCCTTCCTTCCTTCCTTCCTTCCTTCTTCCCCTCCCTCCTTCTTTCTCTCTCTTTCTTTCTTTCTTTCTCTCTTTCTTTCTTTCTTTCTTTCTTTTTCTTTCTTTCTGTGTTGGAAAACTGTTGAAGGTCAGTCTTCCATCAAACCAGCATCTAGAAATCTCTACTGCAAGCATTTGCTGCTAATTCTAGTATCTTAAATCCCTGTAAGTTAATATCTTTTAAAATGCACAGTGATATTTGAAATCCTTTCTACATTACTCAGGGGAGACAAGGCACTTCACTTAGCAGGCAGGCTCAAGCTAACTATCAGACTCTATTAAAATGAGATCATTCCCTCTGAAAGGAAAAACATTTTTTTCTGTATGGCTTCTTCTCTGCAAGTACAATGTGAGAATGTATTTAGTCTGAACATCTCCTCTGCTTATTGTGTGGATGTTATGTACTTGCTTCTAGAGGTGACTGTGAATTTCAAATGTGCCTTCTAACCCAGGCGATGGAAATAAACTTCTATAAAAAGGCTATGGGTCCTGGGGGTTGGGTGATAGTGCAGCGGGTTAAGCACACGTGGTGCTAAGTGTAAGGATCCCTGTTCGAGTCCCTGGCTCCCAACCTGCGGCGGGGGGGGGGGGGGAGGCGGGGTCACCTCACAAGCAGTGAAGCAGTTCTGCAGGTGTCTATCTTTCTCTCCCCCCTCTGTCTTCCTCTGATTTATTTCTCTCTGTCCTATCCAATGATGTCAATAACAACAATAATAATAACCACCACAATGATAAAACAACAAGGGCAACAAAAGGGGAAAAAAATGGCCTCCAGGAGTAGTGGATTCGTGATGCAGGCACTGAGCCCCAGCAACAACCCTGGAGGCAAAAAAAAAAAAAGAAGGCTATGAATCATTAGAGCCATTACTTATCTTGTTCACTTAGAAAGTTAGTCACTTCTTTGCAGCCATCATGAGTCCAGATCTTAATGAGATCTCACTGAGATCTTAATAATGAAATGTTGAAATGTTACATCAAAAGTACCTATCTTTTTATGCCATTCTATGCTCACAGCTCTCCTATTTACAGTAGCAAAATAAATAACCTAAAGGTCCAACAATAGACAAAGAAGTCACAGTATCTATATTCCATGGAATATAACTATGCAGTCAAGAATACGAGAGTGCATCATTTAGAATGAAACCAATGGAAATGGAGGTGGTCGGTTATGCTAAGTGAAATAAACAGAAGTCAAGAACAACTACCAGTTTCACTCATATCTGGTGGGACCTAGAGGACTAAAGCAAATGAACTTAAGAAAAGGGGGGGAAGTGTTGGGTGGTAGTGCAGTGGGTTAAGCACACATGGCCTGAAGTGCAAGGACCGGCTTAAAGATCAGGGTTTGAGCCCCTGGCTCCCCACCTGTGGGGGGGGTCACTTCACCACAGGGAAGCAGGTCTGCAGGTGTCTTTCTCTTCCCATCTCTGTCTTCCCCTTCCCTTTCGATTTCTCTCTGTCCTACCTAGCAACAACAATAGCAATGGCAACAACAACAAGGACAACAAAATGGGAAAAATAGTCTCCAGGAGTAGTGGATTCGTAGTACAGGCGCCGAATCCCAGCAATAACCCTGGAGGCAAATAAATAAATAAAACAAAATAAAAGTAAATAACCAAACTGTCTCTTGGACTTTGTGAGAACTATATTGGAAGAGTGGTAAATGTCACACAGAACTTTTATGCAGGGTGTGGTCACTCACAAACACCATGTATGAGTGAGATATGACACCCTTGAAATCTCATAATTTTGGGCAGGGGCATAGAGCATAATGGTTATCCAAAGAGACTCTCATGCCTGAGGATCTGAAGTCTCAGGTTCTAGTCCCTGCACCACTATAAACCAGAGCTGAACATTATTCTGGTAGGAAAATAAGAAATCTCATAATTTTGTAAAATGCTAATAAATCAGTAAAAAAGTGAAAGAAACATTCTAACGTCTCAAATTTCTACATATTTAAAATTAGATACTTCTGGCGCTTAGAATTGAGTCACCTTTTAAATATGTAACAGTATATGATAGCTAACCATGACCACATATCAGACTTCAATAGTCACAGTCCTTCAATCAGATGATACTGATCCATTTTCACACAAGGTGAGAAGCACAGTGTCTTATTTGTCAACCTGCCTTTAAAGTCATTTCCTTATGGTTTGTTTTGTTCCAGAAAGGATTTTAGGCGATAAGATCTATTTGTATTTTCATCCTATTTTAAATCTTGGGAATTAACAGAATCCCTTAGATCATAACTTCCCATATCAGGTTTCCTGAAGTTTGTTTACTTGATGACTCAGTTTTCTCCTAGCAGGAGATCCCTAGAATTCCCTCTCTTCTAAGCCATATCCTTCGTAATTTTACATTCTGTGATTGTATCTTTTTCAAAGTCTATGTCTTTTTAGACAGAAAAAGAACTCAGTTTTTTTTTTTTTTTGCTTTCTTATTTTTTCTTCTTCAAAAATTGAGTTTTTAAGTAAGGAAATTTCCCCAGTACAATCTTGAAAAAGCATAGAAATATATTTAGTATAGAAATCAGGAAAAAATTAAATATTTCAAACACATCACTCTTCAATCTTACAACAATATATACTGACACTAAGGTAAGTAAGGACACCTGCTGAAAATGTAATGTCGACACAGTAGCCATCACTAACAGAACGTTATGCTTTCCCTTTACTGCTGAGTCTTGAATCAGTATGAAAGCATGTTGACTACACATTTTTGTTAAGATCCTTTTGTAACTTCAGTCTTGAAGTACTTCACATTACCCTGATGCTCAATGAATAGTTTGCAGTGAGTCTTTAATATCTCGTAAGACAACACTGCCACACTGTGAAGGGACCCTAAGCACAAAGTCACAAGTGAACTTTTTCTTTTCACTTAAGAGCTAGGTCTGTAAGAAGATGTTACAGAGGACTGTTTTCTGGATTCGTTTACAAGGCTAAGCAACGAACAGTTTTACAGTTTCTTACCCTTGCGGACATGAACCATGTGTGAACCATTTAAAAACCATATACACTAACTTTCATAAATATTAACAAAGTTAATATTGGAAAGTTATGGCTAGTAAAAAAAATTATTATTGTAATATAATAAATATAGGATAAAATATAGCAAAGAATAAATGCTAAGATTATGCTGTGATCACTGTTAAAGACCTCCCAGCCAAAAGCAGAAAACGGTAAGAGAGCACGTACATGGTTTTATGTTTGGGAAACGATTTTTCGCCCGGTTCCACGGCAGATCTGCGTCAGTGGAGGAAAGATCTTGAAGGAATTTTGGTAATTCCTGTGGAATGAAGTCACAACAAAGTTCACTTACTTAAGAGGTAAGTAAGAAGTCCTACTTAGTAAAAGGCAGATTGTTATTCTCAATCTCGTGTTTGAATGGAAGGCACTTCAACTGAGTAAACAAAATCCAATGAACAGCAAGGAGGGAACATGAACGTTCACCACAAACATGCTGAGTCCAGCTGACCCGTGGAGTTTTGGTTCTCCCTGGGTAGTTTGTGTACCGTGGGGAGACTGATATAGTCAAGTGGCAACCAGTTTTGCACCTTCCCCTGTCCCGTAGCTGTGGTTCTACCAGGTGCACTCTGAGCATTATTTAATATGTTAATGTCTACTTAGTAGGGAGAAGGAGTTCAGTGATTTATTTTTTGTTTTTTCTTCTCAGGCAGAGTGATTTCATGCCTGTTAGTGGGTACAACACTGGTCAGTTTGAGAAGATGCCAGAGGTCAAGGCCTGTTCTCAATGGGCATTGTTAAATCAATAGTGGAATGCAAAGGTGTGATGAAAAATTATCAGGCACAGATGAAGGGTCTCAGAGATCTTCAAGTGGCATTTGGGTGAAAAATCTTGATACTGTCCATTTGGCATTAAGAAAGGCTGTGCAAGCAAATGGATTGGTTATTGTGTTGCATTGATGGTGTATGGAATTTATGCTTTTCTATTTTAGAAACAACTGTCTTGCCTTCCCCAGTCCTTTGCTAAGTGTTAAAATATGTTTAAAAATTTAAATTGTACCCATGTGTCAACAACTATAGATTAACCTCCACTAAAGTGATAAAAGCCAAGTAAATAAAAATAAAGTAAAAATAGTATTACAAATTATTTTTAATCATACAATCCCACCACCCTTTTTTTTTCTTAAAAAGATTATCTGGACAGTCTTTTGCATGTAACTGTACGAGAGGGAAAATGTATTCACTTAATTTTTTTTTAACTTTAGAGCTTTATTGAGTAATGGTTTACAGTATATTGTTTTTATCCCTCACCACTCCTGTCACCAAAGGCCCGTGTCATCCCTAACTTTCATTCAAATTTAATTAAAATCACTTTAGTGTCAGTGATTTAGCACCAAAGACTTAGGAAGATAGTTTTCACCAAAATGAGAATTACTCGAATAGCTTTCTAGTGGCATGGTTTGGGAGACAGATGTCAGGATATTTACAAGACACAGTGAAATAAAGAGGAAAATAAGGAGGGGAAATAAGGGAAATAAGTTAGAAATTACTGGAGCAGTGTACTTATGATTTATGATGACTTCATTTGTTTTCACTTAAAAGTTTAAATGACTTTTGCCTTGACAATCAATACTCATTTATCAGGTTGATTCTAATGTTACAGTGGGAAGCTTATTCTTGAAATTTTTTTTCTATTAATGATTTAATAATGATTAACAAAATTGTAAGATATTAGGTACAATTTCACACAGTTTCCACCACCAGAGTTCCATGTCCCATCCCCTCCATTGGAAGCTTCCCTATTCTTTATCCCTCTGGGAGGATGGACCAGAATTCTTTATGGGGTGCAGAAGGTGGGAGGTCTGGATTCTGTAACTGGGGAAGCTTATTCTTATCAGGCACCAATGGCCTAGAGTGTTCGTTTCATTTGTATCGTTAACATTCTGTTTCTGCTTTTCAGAGGGGTTACAGGAGTGGTGGACTGTTTCTGCCTCCTCACGCTTTTGTATTCAGACTATGGCACTGGAACACAGTCCCTGCTATTTACTGTTGGACTCCAGTGCCTCTTAAACTTCACTATCTTAGATTTTTCCTTTTGCCTAAAGAGATTTAGCTACTATGTGCTAGATGGATATTTAATAATAATATACTAAATACAATGCCTATTGCACACATATGGTCTGAGTCAGTATCTCCTATGTTACAGGGTTCATCAAATACATGTATCCTTATACATTTACAGAAACAAAAATTTGCTATAGGATTAAAAAAATGAAATTACTTACATAGGTAGGTACTTTTATATAGCATACACATACAACCGAAATATTTATAATCAAAACCTAGTTCTTGCAGCCCAGGCGGTAGCACAGCCGATAAATTGTTGGACTCTCAACCATGAGTTTCTGAGTTTGATCCCTGGCATCACATGTGCCAGAGTGATGTCTGGTTATCTTTCTCTCTTTCCTTCTCTGTCTCTCTTTAATAAATAAATTGAAAAACAAAACAAAACAAAAAACAAATTCTACAAACATACTGCCAAAAAAGAAAAACTTTGATCTAGGAGCTCTCCTGGTGTGAACACTTCAATTCTAATAAGATTTTGTCTACTCAGTCACGCTTCTGTTCTGTGGCAACTACACTTTAAGGAGACTTCAGCTACTCAGTCATGCTTTTATTCTAGTAAAATTGTACTTTTCCTTCTAGAAAATTTAAATTTCTTACTGTATAAATGTTCAGGAGAGTGTTATGGTACTATTGATTTTGTTATGTCCAGGCCATTACTTCTTAAGAAGCATAACCAAAAAGTGTAGGAAATACCATTAATCTTCTCACATTTTTTTTGCTATTATTCCCTGAGAGACTGAAATATTATAATCCTGAACCACCCAATCCAATTGTTTGATTCTTTGTTTCCTAAGTTCACACAGAAAGAATTTTAGGGGGAAAAAAAAGCTGAAGTAAAGCTTTTGGTGGCAACTGAGAACTGGACTGTTTGCAAAATATTCATCGAAGTCACATTAACACATTAACAAATCCTAGAGTAGCCTGGGGGTATGCTGTCCACCTTGTGCTTTCAGTAATATCAATTTTACAGATACACAAAATGTAAAAGCAATAAGATCATTAACTTTTTAGTAGTTTCAGGTGGCAAACATATAACTTTATATATTCTCCATTATGTGATTTAGCACCAACTTCACAGTAGCTGAAGAGTTGGCTTTGTAAAAATATGGATATAGGGAGCCGGGTGGTAGCGCAGTGGGTTAATCACACTCACGTGGTGCCAAGCACAAGGACCAGCGTAAAGATCCCGGTTTCAGCCCCCGGCTCCCCACTTGCAGGGGAGTCACTTCACAGGCGGTGAAGCAGGTCTGCAGGTGTCTCTCTTTCTCTCCCCCTCTCTGTCTTCCCTTCCTCTCTCCATTTCTCTCTGTCCTATCCAACAACGACGACAACAATAACTACAACAATAAAACAACAAAGGCAACAAAAGGGAAAATAAAAATAAATATAAAAAAATAAAAAAAAAGAACTCTGAAAAATATGGCTATTAGTGATCCTGGGTTCATACTCCCAGAGGGATAAAGAATAGGGAAGCTTCCAGTGGAGAGGACAGGATACAGAACTCTGGTGGTGGGAACTGTGTGGAATTGTACTCCTCTTATCCTGTCTTGTTGGTCATTATTAAGTCAATCAATAAAAAATGTAGACATGATTTATCTGCTTTTTGAATTTAGGAGGGGAACAGCTGGAGAACATGGCTTTTATAGTTTCTGAAAACACTGAATTCCATTTTCAGATCCATGTATACTGCTAGCATAAAATTGCAGAAAGAGAAATTATGTAATTATTTCATGTCTAGATCTAAAATACCCAAGTAGAAAGTATAACCTAAGATCCTAAACTTCACACACAAATGAAAAGGAGATTCAGCAATCTAGAGTCCCGGGTGCATGTGGATGAGAGAGCAGAGAAGTAACAGACCAGGCTGGTATTACGGAAAGGTGCCAGTAAGAGAAGCACCTATTCCTAGCACAGCAGCTGGGTGAATCTGTCCAGGCTGCACCAGAGGTTGCCCAGTGTAGCATTACTGTCCAAACAATCAACTTGGTAATTGGGTATTGATTATCAAGGCCAGAGTCCTCCAAGGCCCTGTGTGCTTAAAATGGACATGAAATGTGACACATGAAACGGCTGCAGGTCTGGCAATGTTGTGACAACTGTTGGTAACATACCGAAAATTCTTCTTGAAACTTTAGGTTGTTGTTTGCACAGAGCTCTTCAACATGTTGCAGGAAGGATTTCTTACTGATTGGCCTCAAAGTCAAGACAGTTACAACAGGGAGACATGTTAGATTTGCGTGCTTTCTTCTGAGGATGGGCACAGAGTGCCTGGTTAGTGATTTAACAGCTCACTAACAACAGGCATTACAAAACCCAGGAAGTGAAACAACCCTTTCAAGTCACTCTGCCATGTTTTCGATTCTTATCTCCCCTTCCCTTCCCTTCCCTTCCCTTCCCTTCCCTTCCCTTCCCTTCCCTTCCCTTCCCTTCCCTTCCCTTCCCTTCCCTTCCCTTCCCTTCCCTTCCCTTCCCTTCCCTTCCCTTCCCTTCCCTTCCCTTTCCTTTCCTTTCCTTTCCGGAGTTGTAACCCTCTTATCCTATGGTTTAGTCAATGTTTTCTTTCTATAAATAAAAAAATAAATAAAAAAAGATTCTTTCCATTTTTATGTGACTAATGATTTTCCATTGAATTGGTCTGGAAGTTTTTCCAAATAAAATATCAGGGCATAAAGTTATCACTGCATCCTAAAGTCTGAAATACCTCTTTGTCACACAGAGGACATTTCATACATTACAAGGTTTTAGAAGATATAAAATAGTGCAGTGACCTCATTCTCATAATGACATGGTTTTTAAGCCCCGAGGAGTTTAAATATCCCTGTATTACTTCCCAAGCTAAAATACAGACATGCAGACTTCACCCCAGAGAGAGAGAAGGCATTTCTCCAGTTACCATGCAATTAGTCATGCTTTTATGATTTATTTCCAGGTTGGAGGCTCCCCCCCTTTTTTTTCTAACAAACATAAAAGAAGGAACCACACATTAAGATTCATTGACTCAGGGAATTTAAAGTTGATATTCAAAGAGAACAAAAAGATATTTAACACACTTACTTGATGGATTTTCTATAACTAAGTAACCTGCAACAGAGATTGTGGTAAATGCATTGTGAGTTGATGGTACAACTCTTTCTGAAAAAAAAAAAAAACAACACAAAAAAACTAGATAAAACCAGAAAAAACGTAATTAGTACATAATATGCAATGTGATGTACAATGGTTTGGGGGTATTTTCTACAATTCTATTTCATATTTTGAACTTATGTAATTCAGATACAAATGTGACCAGACAATAATATAGAACCTTCCTCAAGTTTTACATAACTAGGCAGTTGGCATGATACATTAAAAAAAACATACTCTCTAGTAGTATACAATACTTAATGGCTTAAGAGAGTTAAGGGAGATTTCAATTTTTTTTTTCCCACAGAAAGTGGGAACAATGGATATTTGAAAACTGTCACTATATAAGGTTTGATGGATATATAGTCAAAGCAAAATCATGATCATTTCCGTTATTTTAGACACACATTTTCTGTGACAGGTCAAGTTCTTTATGTTATTTAAAAAACTGAAATAATTTAAGTTATCAAGTATACTATGGAACACACATATATTCAGAGACAGACATATTTCTACTCATACATCCTTGTCATGCACAGCAAACTGGCACAGCAACACCCACAAAAGACACAATGTGTGGTGCGGTAAGATGAATAACACAGTTTTAACTTTAGTTCTAACAACTATTAAGGATGGTACCACTGTCTTTATTGGTAGGAACTAAGGAGAAGAAGATGTGGACTTTGAAGTAAACAGTAAGAAAATAATGATTGGGGGTCGGGCGGAGGCGCACGTGGCGCAAAGTGCAAGGACCGGCTTAGGGATCCTGGTTAGAGCCCCCGGCTCCCCACCTGCAGGGGGGTTGCTTCACAGGCGGTGAAGCAGGTCTGCAGGTGTCTATCTTTCTCTCCCCCACTCTGTCTTCCTCTCCTCTCTCCATTTCTCTCTGTCCTATCCAACAACGAATAGCGTCAACAAGGGCAATAATAACCACAACGAGGCTACAACAACAAGGGCAACAAAAGGGGGGAAAAGTGGCCTCCAGGAGCGGTGGATTCATGGTGCAGGCACCAAGCCCAGCAATAACCCTGGAGAAAAAAAAAAAAAAAAGAAAATAATGATTAAGGGCAAGGGTAGATAGCATAATGGTTATGCAAAGAGACTCTCATGCCTGAGGCTCCAAAGTCCCAGGTTCAATCTCCTGGACCACCATAAACCAGAGCTTTGCAGTGCTCTGGTAAAAATAAAATAAAATAAAATAAAATAAAATAAAATAAAATAAAATAAAAAGAATGACTAAAAATATTTCACCTACTATTATGAAAAAGCTCACAGTGACGAGCTTTTGACATGAGTCAAAAGAAGCATCTTTTACTGGAAAACAGGAATTGCTGGAAACCAGGGGACTCTTCAAGTAGACACTGCCAAGAAGAACAGTGGCTAGAGCTTTAGGTGTTCCTGACCTCTCACCATATAACTAAGCAGAACATCTGTTACCAAGCATTGCACAACAGTAGAAAATCAGCATCTCTAGACAGTCTCGAAAGGCATGTTTGCAGGCTGCCTGCAATATACTAGGGACACTGAACAGAGAAGCCACCAGAAAAGTTCTAATCTTAACCAGGCAGATACGGAGGTGGCTGTATGGGGTACCGATTCAAACAAGAACGCTGACTTAGTCACAGAAAGACAGTGAGTTAGAGGCCCTGCAAACACTTCGGACATGGAAAACACATGCAGTGGATGCCAAGTGGATACCTATCCCTAGTGGAAATACTTACCTTCCAGCAAAGACCAGCAAGAAAAAAAAAAGACACCCATGGGTTGGACTCACCCTACACAGCCCTGCTTAGAGGCCATGGAGTCCCTCAGAAATAGTACCAAAGTGGACACATTCTAATGAAATGAACTTAAGACATACAGGCAAATGGAATTTCACAGATCAATTCCCTCATTACCACGTGGAAACAGAGGAGCCTTCCTGAGCTGCATGGAGGCAGTAACAAGGAACACTGTTCACTTTGTCGGAGGTGAAATCCACATATACTATATCTGATTTAACCATGAAGTCCAGCGGTCTGCCACTGAACGACAACTGAACCTTTACAGGGGGAGAGCCTCTCTTCCTCCAGAGGCTGTAAAGTCGAGAGTGTACCGGCCAAAAATTCTGACTTACATATCTAGAATCCAGAGTAGAACTTGCTTTTGAGCATCTCTCAATAAGTCACATGAAGAATCAGGACACACTTGTGAAATCCCTGAGATGCTTAGCACTAGGTGATCACGTAAGTTACACATGAGGACAAAGCAGCAATATCATTCACATCCTTGTGCACTTGTCAATAGTGATCTCTATATTCAATTAACCAAAGAAATATATATATATATATTTGCCTCCAGGGTTACTGCTGGGGTTTGGTGCCTGCACCATGAATCCACTGCTCCTGGAGGTCATTTTTTCCCTTTTGTTGCCCTTGTTATTGATGTCGTTGTTCTTGGATAGGACAGAGAGAAATAGAGAGAGGAGGGGAAGACAGAGAGGGGGAGAGAAAGATAGCCACCTGCAGACCTGCTTCACCGCTCGTGAGGAGACCCCTCTGCAGGTGGGGAGCTGGGGGCTCGAACCGGGATCCTTACGCCAGTTCTTAAGCTTGGCTCCATGTGCCCTTAGCCCACCAGCCAGCCCCCAAATGTTTTTTTTCTAAGTTTATTTCTTTTTAGTGAGAACATCTGCAGAAAGTTGTTTTTATTGTTCTTATAATTTTAAAGATTTCTCTAAAGATACTAATCACACTGAGAATGTACTTCAGGACACTACATGATAACTGGTTGACTGATAAGATTGGGCAAATATTAATGAATTTCTTCCTTATTAAAAAATGCCTAAACACCTGCTTCAACAGTCAGAGAAACAGTCTCCTAGGAGAGTTATTTAATCTTCCTGTGCTTTACTTAATTTGGAAAATTAGGAAATATGGGACTGGGTGGTGGTGCATCTGGTTGAGCACACATGTTACACTGTGAAAGGACCTGGGTTCAATCCCCCAGTTCCCACATGCAGGGGGGAATTTGCGAGTGGTGAAGCAGGGCTGCAGGTGTCTCTCTTCTATGTGTAGGTTTTTCTCTCCTCTCGATCTCTCCCATCCCACTTGATATCTGGCTGTCTCTATCCAAGAAATAAAGATAATAAAAAAAAGAAAACTAGGAAATCTGCTAAATAAAGTTTGTATAGACTAGATGCCTAGAGATAGTATCTGGCTTTGGAAGCAATGCCTATGTATTCATTGTTATCATTATTACTACAGTAACTGATATTGCCATGTATTTGCATAATTCAAGATCCTTTTACCCAGACTGCAAAAGAATAGGATTATATATTTATATGAAGAATATTTTTCCCCAAAGAATATTCTTTCTTAATTTTACTCAAAACCAAATACTCCCTTTTCTCTTTTTGCCTCCAGGGTTACTTCTTGGGCTCAGTGCCTATACCATAAATCCACTGCTTCTGGCAGCCATTTTTCTATTTTTTTGTTGTTATTGTATTGTTGTTATTACTGTTGTAGTTGTTGGACTGGACAGAGAGAAATCAACAGAGGAGGGAAAGACAGAGAGAAGGAAAGACATACACCTGCAGGCTTGCTTCACTGATTGTGAAGCGACCCCCCTGCAGGTGGGGAGTGGGAGGCTTGAACTTGGATCCTTGTGCTGGTCATTGCGCTTTGCACCTTGTCCGCTTAACCCATTGTGCTACTGCCCACCCCACCCCCGCCATACTTTTTGAAAGTTTTTTATTATCTTTATTTATTGGATAGAAAGAGCCAGAAATCAAATGGGGGGGTGATTGAGAGGGAGAGAGACAGAGAGACACCTGCAGCCCTGGTTCACCACTCACAATACTTTCCCCCTGCAGGTGGGGACCAGGGGCTCAAACCTGGGTCCTTGTGCACTGTAACATGTGTGTTCAACACCTGGCCCCAACCCAAACACTCTCAAAGTAGCAAGTGTTTCTGTTTTACTCCTCCTCACTATTGTCCCTCCAATCAAGAGTTGTCACAGATACTTAGACCTCAAATTCTTGAATCGAGCTCCTTAATAATGTCTAGCATGTATGTGCTATAGCATCAAGTTTTAAAGAATCATGTGAATTTCCTCATCATTTCTGACATTCTGCAAAGCTACCTCTTCCGCATCCTATTTGTGCCCTAGATGTTCCCGTTGACGTCCCTGCTTTGCACTGCCATTTTAGGTGTTCTGCACATCTGATTTTTTTCTTTTTAAAAAAATTTAATCCTAGTCGGGCGGTGGCGCAGCGGGTTAAGTGCACGTGGCGCAAAGCACAAGGACTGGCGTAAGGATCCCAGTTCGAGCCCCCAGCTCCCCACCTGCAGGGAAGTTGCTTCACAAGCGGTGAAGCAGGTCTGCAAGTGTCTATCTTTCTCTCCCCCTCTCTGTCTTCCCCTCCTCTCTCCATTTCTCTCTGTCCTATCCAACAAGGACAACATCAATAACTACAACAATAATAACTACAACAAGGGCAACAAAAGGGAGTAAGTAAATAAATATTTTAAAAGTTATTATTTAAAAAAATTTGATCCTTGGGAGTCAGGTAGTAGTGCAGTGAGTTAAGCGCATGTGGTGTAAGGCACAAGGACTGGCATGAAGAACCCAATTCGAGCCCCGGCTCCCCACCTGCAGGGGAGTCACTTCACAGGCAGTGAAGCAGGTCTGCAGGTGTCTATCTTTCTCTCCTCCTCTCTGTCTTCCCCTCCTCTCTCCATTTCTCTCTGTCCTATCCCACAACGATGGCATCAATAATAACAACAATAATAACTACAACAAGGACAACAAAAAGGAAGTAAATATTAAAAATTAACCCTTTATTTATTAATCAATTTATTTTATTTGATAGAACAGAGAGAAATTGAGAGGGAGGGGAAACAGAGAGGGAGGGAGAGACAGAAAGACACCTGCAGACCAGCTTTTCCCCTGCAGGTGGGGTCTGGGAACTTGAAGTCAGTCCTTGCGCATCTTAACGTGCACTCAACCAAGTACATCACCACCCGGCCCTGTTTTTTTTTTTTTTTAAATGAATTTTACATTTATTTATGAAAGAGAGAAAGAGAAAGAGAGTACCAAAAAGATCACTTGGACATACTTGATGCTGAGGATCGAACTTGGGACTTCATGCTTGAGAGTCCGATGGTTAATCCACTGTGCCAACTCCCAGACCACTCTTCCGTTTTTAAAAATTTTTTTTAAAAATTATATTTTGTTTATTAATTATTAGATTGTAACACAGAGAAGTTGAGAGGGAAGGGGAAGATAGAGAGGAGGAGAGACAGAGAGACATCTGCAGCCCTGCTTCACTACTCCCCCTGCAGGTGGGGACCAGGGACTTGAACCCAGGTCCTTGTGCATGGTAATATGTGCACTTAACCAGGTGTGCCACCACCTGCCCCTGTAATAGCTGATTTACATGTTGGTCTCTCCTTCCTGCAAAACAAAATGTCTAAGACTAAACTTTGTTCACCCTGTACTGTGACTATTTAAGTAAATGTATTAATGATAAGCTCCTGATGGCTGTCACAAATTTTTTTTTTTTTGCCCCCAGGGTTACTGCTGGGGCTCGGTGCCTGCACCATGAATCCACTGCTCCTGGAGACATTTTTCCCCCCTTTTGTTGCCCTTGTTGTTGTAGCCTTGTTGTGGTTATTATTGTTGTTGATGTCATTCGTTGTTGGATATGACAGAGAGAAATGGAGAGAGGAGGGGAAGACAGAGAGGGGGAGAGAAAGACAGACACCTGCAGACCTGCCTCACCGCCTGTGAAGTGACTCCCCTGCAGGTTGGGAACCGGGGGCTTGAACCAGGATCCTTATGCTGGTCCTTGCGCTTTGCACCGTGTGCGCTTAACCCACTGCGCTACTGCCCAACCCCGTCACTGATATTTGAAGGCAGAGGTAGGTTTAACACAGTTCACTACAACTCCCTCAGAAACCCTACACACAGGCAACAACATATAAAATCATTGTTAACACATGCAATTGGATGTAAGTTCCAACTAAGGTAAACAGTAAACTGAATCTGAGTGAGTGTTCTGATAATTAAAGAATATATCAAGTGAATGAAATTTCTATGAGTCAATTAAGTATTCCCAAGAGGTCCTAATCTTGAAGCTTTAGAGGCATCTAAACAAAAGTGAAGTGGTCCGGGAGGTGGCACAGCGGATATAGCATTGGACTCTCAAGCATGAGGTCCTGAGTTTGATCCCTGGCAGCACATGTGCCAGAGTGATGTCTCGTTCTTGTTTCCTCTCTCTCTGTTTCTGCCTCTCTATCTCTCTCTTCCCCACTCCCTCTCCTTGTATCCCTCTCAATAATACATAAATAAAATATTTTAAAAAAGTGAATAGGTGCTAGATATTTCATTAAGAAATCAGATAGTCTGGAATTGGCGTATTGCACCAAAGTAAAAGACTCTGGGGTGGATGGGGGAGGGGAGAATACAGGTCCAAAAAGGATGACAGAGGACCTAGTGGGGATTGTATTGCTATATGGAAAACTGGGAAATGTTATGCATGTACAAACTATTGTATTTATTGTCAAATGTAAAACATTAATTCCCCAATAAAGAAATTGAAAAAAAAAATAAATCAGATAAGAGATGGTGGTGGTGCACCTGGCTGAGTGCACATGTTACAGTGTGCAAGGACCCTGGTTCAAGCACCCACACCCCACCTGCAGGGGAAAAAGTTTGAAAGTGGTGAAGCAGGGCTGAAGGTGTCTCCCTCTATGTCCCCACCTTCCTTCTACATTTCTGGCTGTCTCTATCCAATAAATCAAGATTTAAAAAATAGCAATCTGGGGGCCTGGCGGTAGTGCAGCAGGTTAATCGCAAGTGGCACAAAGCGCAAGGACTAGCATAAGGGTCCCAGTTCCAGCCCCCGGCTCCCCACCTGCAGGGGAGTCACTTCACAGGCGGTGAAGCAGGTCTGCAGGTGTCTGTCTTTCTCTCCCCCTCTCTGTCTTCCCCTCCTCTCTCCATTTCTCTCTGTCCTATCCAACAACAATGATATCAACAATAGTAACAACAGCACCAATAAACAACAAGGGCAACAAAAGGGAAAAAATGGCCTCCAGGAGCTGTGGATTTGTAGTGCAGGCATCGAGCCCCAGCAATAATCCTGGAGGAAGAAAAAAAAATAGTAACCTGATTAAAAAAATCATATAAACAAGCAATATAGTCAACATTGCCTACTCAAGTAGCTAAAAGTAGGTTTAAAAAAATAGGATCAGTTTTGTCTCATTTTCTTTTGTATTACTCTCCTTAGTTAAACCACATTAACTGTATTTTATTGGTTCCTGACATATGCATTCACAGGAGAAACAAAGCTTCTAATAGTCTAAGCTTATTATATAATTTTCTGTCAGTTGTAGGGATAACAGAAATGTAGATATATGTAGATATTTTTTGCCATATTTCTGGCAAAATTCTCACAGAAATCAACGTTCACGAAAGTTCAAAATATTATTCCAGGGGTCACAGTGATAGTCCACCAGTCTAATGCTCTTATTTGTTCCATCACACTAAGGCAGGTTAAGTCAGATTCAGTTCATTATTGTATAAAACAATTTGGGAATGGCCAAAAGTCCAATAAGATAAGGGACTGCTTTCTAATAGAAAAGGTCCACCACTTTTTTATTACATGAATCTTAGCTGCCTTAAGTCCTATGCCCTCTCCCCCCCCCTTTTTTTTTTTGAAAAGGGTATTATTTCATGCCTGGGCTCATTTTTTAAAAGTCTATCAAAAACTTAAATTCTACTCAGATTACTCTTGATAGACCTAGGGAGAAGCCATTTATTTATGTTGGCAGTGCTGATTGAAGACCATATTGTCACAGAGACTCAGCTTTCCCTCCAGGTCAATTAGTTGAAATCTCTAGGGATTTAAAATATAGTCCAAATAAAGAGCCATACAGGAATAAGCTTATAGATAGGCTGCTTAAATCAGTGTGACTAGTGCAACAGGACAACTGTGAGACTATGTTTTCTATTTAACCTATGAGGGTTAAAAGAAAAGTTACCTCCAATTCTATAGCCTTGAGATGAAACTAAGTTGTATGCACTAGTTGTGTAATTTATTCCCAAATAACAAATTTTTGTGAATGATCTCTCTGGCTAAGACTGTTAATCTTTCCAAGCTCTGTGGAATAGAGTGAGTTTTTAAGTTATTTATGAATTACTAAGGCTTTTACATCTATGATTGTATTCTCTTTCTTAGTCATGGCATTCACCATAAAGTTCTCAAATATGCCCTCTGATTTTTTTTCTCTTCCCTGTTGTTTTATTTGTCCTGGGATTCCACACAGTATCCCTACCAATCCTGCATTCTTATACTTTAAAAAAATAATAAATAGATTTTCCGTGTTCCTCAGTATACATGAAGAATTCGATCCTAACCTGGTTCTGATGAAAGTAATGAAATAAAGCTTTACACAACACTTTTCTTGCTCAACTAGAAAAACCATCAATTGTAGCTAAATACTTTATACTCATAGCTATAATTTTAGACTCTAAGGATGAATAGGTTTAAAAGGAAAAGCAACTCATATGAAATCCTAATCCTTCACTGTTCATCTCAGTGGCTCCTGTGCCTAGAATAGTGCCTGGCACTTGAAAGCTGCCCTACTGATCATTCTTTCACTTTAAAAAGTGCAGTGGATTTTTAGTAGGTCTGGAAGTAGCACCCTTGCTGAAATAAACAAGTAGGATAATAGTTCCAGTGAGGCAGGAGTAGAATACTCCTTATTACTAGGCCTCGCCACGTTTGCACATTTAAAAACGAATTCCTGACTGGTGTTTTATTTTGTCAACCATGCATTTTTTTCATTCAAAACTTAGCTATTTCAGGGGCAGGGGTGGGGGGAAGCAGAAGCAGAAAGAGAATGAGGCAGCTGCTGGCAGTTGAGCAAAAGTCCTTAGTGAGGTCTCTAATGGAGAGGAGACAGATGACACAACTCCCTTCATCTGCAATGAAGTCTTTGCAGCCTGAAGCCGTGGGTAGTACAACAGGGAAGCTGTGAAACGCTTCAGGGAGGGGTTGAAGGTAATTTCTGAAAAGAGAGTTAAGAGAAGACCACGTCTGCTTTACATAGTGGTGGCTAACTATTCAGGTTAACTCTGTTAGTGTAAGAAATCTGACTGAACAGGATACTAGTCATTGGTTCTAGAAAAGAAAATGTGATGGTTCTTTAAAGAAGAGACACATATGGCTCACAGAAATATGCAGAAATGCTCAAATTCACTTATCATCAGAGAAATGCAAGTCAAAACCACACTGAGATCCCACCTCACACCTGTGAGAATGGGCTCCATCCATAAAACAAGAGAAGATAAGTGTTGGAGAGGACGTGGAGAGAGAGGGACTCTACTGCACTGCTGGTGGGAATGCAAACTGGTACAACCACTATGGAGGCTGGAGTCTGGAGAATCCTTAAACAAATACAAATGGAAATACCTTATGACCCAGCAATCCCACTGCTAGGCATATACTCAAAGATATAATACATATGCACCCACATGTTCATAGTGACTTTATTCAAAATAGCAAAAATACTTGGAAACATCCAAAATTCCTTTAGACAGATGACTGGATAAAAAAAGTATGGGATGTCTACTCAATAGAGTATTATGCAGCAATAAAAGGGGATGATATTGGGGGCTGGGCGGTAGTGCAGCGGGTTAAGTGCACATGGCACAAAGCTCAAGGACGTGTGTAGGGATCCCAGTTTGAGCCCCTGGCTCCCCACGTGCTGGGTGGTTGCTTCACAAGTGGTGAAGTATGTCTGCAGGTGTCTATTTTTCTCTCCCTCTCTCTGTCTTCCCCATCTCTCTCGATTTCTCCGTCCTATCCAGCAACAACAGCAGCAATAACAATAACAACAACAACAAGAGCAACAAAAATGGGAAAAAATGGCCTCCAGGAGCAGTGGATTCATGGTGCAGGTACCGGGCTCCAGCGATAACCCTAGAGGCAAAAAAGGGGGGATATTGTGTCCTTTGGAATAAAGTAGATGGAATCAGAGAAGATGATGCTTAGTGAAGTAAGGAGGTGAAGGACAATTACACAATAGCAAACTGAATATACAAATGTGAAAAAAATGTCAACCTCTTTTCAAGACTGAGATACTAGATACTAGAGTAGTTATCTATGGGGGTGAGGATGGGGACACAGACCTTTGGTGATGGGAGTGGTGGAAAAAATTGGTAATTGAGGAGACATAGTAAGGACTCTGTAAAAACCAGAAACATTTTTCTCTGAAGTACTAATGGAATACAGCAAAAAAAAAAAATGTAGTGGGATCTTATTTAATGATGCTGAAGAAAGACATTGAACAGTGTTCCTCCACTCGACCATGTGTGAGTCTGGAGTGCAGAGAGGTCAGCTCTCAGTGCTGAGTGGGAAATGGATCTTTTCTGTCTGATGAACTCACTTCATCTTTGGCAGTGTTTTTCTTTAACCAAGAAGACCCTCTGAAGAAAATGTGTATATATAAAACCCTTCTAATCCTGTCCGTGTGAACTTGGCAATTATTTAACATGAGATAAAACCAAGTGACCTATGATTCCAAAGTGTTAAATGTGATGAGAGTTGGAACAGGCCTTTTGTCCTTGGTTTTAATTATGCTGAGTGGTTTGCCTGGCCCCATCAGGACTCATGGTTCAAGGAGACTGACTGCTGTTTAGCAGACTCAAATTTTGTGTTCAAATGCCATTTCACTCTCGGCTTTCTATCTGATCTCTTGCAGGAAGAAATGTATTCTTTCTGGGGCACTCAGTCATTTGAAGTGGCTCTTGCTAATAGCTCCCATTTTACTATGCTACTGTCAAAAGGCATAATGCAGTATTTGTGTGCAAGGATACAAAAGTGCTTGAACCAGGCTGGTAGTGGCACACCCAGTTGAACACACACAGGCTACAATACAAGTGCCCAGCTCCACCTGCAGGAGGGAAATCTTCACAAGTGGTGAAGCAGGTCTTCAGGTGTGTCTCTCTGTCTCTCTCCCTCTAACTCCCCCTTCCTTTCGATTTCTGGTTAGCCCTATCAAATAAATAAAGATAACAAAAACATTTAAAAACAAACAAAACCTCCCCAAAGTGCCTGAACCACACACTGTTCATTGGTCAGGTAAAGGTCATGATGTGTGTCACACAGTGCATGTCCCAAAGAAAGACATCATCTTGGTCATCACAGATTCCTGTCAGAATTTAGTTGACGTGAAATGTGTTAAGTATGGACCCAACTTTCAAATATCAGAGAAAAACTCAGTGCTTGTGTCATGATATCAACAAAGCAAGAAACTCATGGGGAAACCTAAGTGAGTTATCTCTCTCTCTCTCTTCCTCCATGGTTGGTGCCTGCACTATAAATCCACTGCTCCTGGTGGCCATTTTTTCCATTTTATTGGATAGGACAGAGAAAAATTGAGAGAGGAGAGGGAGACAGAGAGGGAAAGAGAAAGAGAGACACCTGCAGACCTGCTTCATCACTTGTGAAACGCTCCCCCCTGCAGGTGGGGAGCCATGGGCTTGAACTCGGATCCTTGTGCAGGTCCTTGCACTTTGTACTATGTGCACTTCACCAGGTGTAACACTGCCCAGCCCTCTCTTATTATCACTCTTAAAGCTGACACAACATGATAAGAACACAGCAAAACCTCAAGACATGCACATTATGAGCAGATGTGCATTAAAAAGAAGTTAATTCCATTATACCAATAGCATGCAGCCTTATATAGGGCACAGAGCAGGTGGGAAGCACAGTGAAATTTTCTCTGTGTTGGAAACAACAGCACGTTAAGCACCCAAATTCTCAGTATCATGTATTGAAAAGATATAGAGCAAACCACCTGACAGGATTAAAATAACCACAGCAGAGGTCTGAATCACACCAGTGACTTACTGGATGACAAAGATCTCCTTTCGTCTAAAGAAAAATGAAGAGTATCTGGAAGTAAAGATTCATTATTTGTTTAGTATAAGAAAAACACATAGCATTATTTTTATTTGCTCCTAAGAGAACACTAACGTCACATATCTGATGTTTCATTCTACTTCTGGGCATTTCTCATTCTGATGTCACATATTCTTTAGATATGTCTTGTCTGGATTCATATATATTTATTAAAACACTTTTTTTTTTGCTAAGAAAGTTTGAAACAGAAGGAAAATGAATGGCCAGACTCTATCAAAGACCTGAGAGCAATTATAATGAAACTATCATATACAAAGTTGCATACATCTGTTGAAGCCACAATTAAGAAACACTGCACGCAAGATTCTCCTGTCTCTGCAAGTTTGAACCTACACAGAAATATCATTACTCCATTGTCTTTTTACCAATAGAAAAATGAGTAATACAAATGCAGCAGTCTTTCCTTAGAATCATCCTCTGCACAGAACATGCTACTTGATGAAGGATCAGATGGACGTCTATGTAAGTGTCTATGTAAGAGAGTTTATTTGGATCTCATCTAACAATCATCAGAGTCAAACACACACACACACACACACACACACACACACACACACACACACGCACACAAACATTTTGACACTTCAGAATCAAGCACACCTGGGTTAGCATAACAATCCTATTTAGAGGTGTGACCTTGGAATGTTACATTGATATTCTAAGTATGATTGATTAATTGATTGATTTCATTTATTTTGCCAGAATCCTGCTTAGCTCTAGCTGATGGTGGTGCTGGAGACAGAAACTGTGACTTCCGGAGCCTCTGGTAGGAGAGTCTTTTCGCAGAATCATTGTGCTGTCTCCCTAGCACCTATCTATCTATTTATTTATTTACCAGAACACTGCTTAGCTCTGGCTTATGGTGGTTGGGGAATTGAACCTGGAACTTCAAGCCTCATGGATGAGAGTCTCTTTGCATAACCATTATGCTATCTACCCCCCTCATATAAAATAAATTGATTTATTTATATATAAAATAAAATATAAAATATAAAATAAATTGATTAATTTTTTTAACTGTAGGGTGGGATAAGAGTACCTAGCATAAAAGATTGAGAGTCAAGAGAAATCACTGCATATAGAATTTTATTTTATTCTTTTTTTGTTACCAGAAAACTGCTCACCTCTGGCTTCTGGTGGTGCTGGGGATTGAATCTGAGACCTCTGAGCCTCAGGCATAAGAGTCTGCTATGTTATCTCCTCTGCCCCAATGTACAGAATTTAACAAGTACTAAGTGCTAATAAGCAGTAGCAATTATGTTAACACACCCCGTAGGTAAAATAGAATGATATAATACATAAATTTTTCAATTTATTTTCTCTAAAGTTTTATTTATTTATTTAGAAGAGAGACAACCAGAGCATCATTAGGAAGGTTGAACTTAGGACCTCAGTCTGGCATGCTAACTACTGTGTCACTTTCTGGGCTGCTGAATTTATTGTTTTTACTTGTTGTCATTCTTATTTGCAGAGCCAAGACCTTGTGTAGGGGTGACAGCACCTTGCTGACTTTTTATACAGAGAGAGCTCTCCCTCTGGTGCATTCACATCTCCCATATGGTGCCAGCATTCAAACCTGAACTTCCTGCATAGCAAAACATGCACCCTACCCAGTGAACTCTCTCTCAAGCCCCCCAACACAGCCTAGAGTCACAAGTGCTCCAAATAATGGTGCTTCTGATTTGAAGCTTATAAAGCGTACTCATAGGATTCTCTCATATATACATATATATATATATATATAATTTTTTATTTATAAAAAGGAAACATTGACACAACCAGAGGATAAGAGAGGTACAACTCCACACAATTCCCACCACCAGAACTTCATATCCCATCCCCTCCCCTGATAGCTTTCCTGTTCTTTATCCCTCTGGGAGTATGGACCCAGGGTCATTATGGGGTGCAGAAGGTGGAAGGTCTGGCTTCTGTAATTGCTTCCCCACTGAACTATGGGCATTGACAGGTCGTTCCATACTCCCAGCCTGTCTCTCTCTTTCCCTAGTGGGGTGGGGCTTTGGGGAAGCGGGGCTTTAGGACACATTGGTGGGGTCGTCTGCCCAGGGAAGTCTGGTTGACATCATCGTAGCATCTGGAACCTAGTGGCTGAAAAGAGAGTTAACATATAAAACCCAACAAGTTGTTGACTTATCAGGAACCTAAAGGCTGGAATAGTGCAGATGAAGAGTTGGGGAGTCCTCCATTTTGTAGATAGCTAGTAGGCCTATTTTAGTTATATTCCAAAGGGCCCATGACTATACTAGTTTTTTTCCTCCCAAGCCTGAAATCTGATATGCAGGTGGATGCAAGTTATTGTCTGGGGAGATGATGTCATGGCTGGAAAAAGGACCAGAAAGCTGGATCAGGGAAAAAAGTAGCTCCCAAGTATGGGAAAGGTGTATAAATATTGTTGACTGTAAACCCCACCGATTGGATCTGATCTGGAGCCCATATTCAGCTTAGGAGCCTGTGTGACCTTTGCATCCCTGTAGATCTGAGCTCACATTCTGTGCTCATGAGTAGGAAAAGTTAATACTGACAAAATCCGTAGGATAAGAGAGGTACAACTCCACATAATTCCCACCACCAGAACTCTGTATCCCATCCCCTCCCCTGATAGCTTTCCTATTCTTTATCCCTCTGGGAGCATGGACCCAAAGGACATTATGGGGTGCAGAAGGTGGAAGGTCTGGCTTATGTGATTACTTCCCCCAAAACAACAACAACAACAACAACAAAACACTAGTATAGTCATGGGCCCTTTGTAATATAAGTAAAATAGGCCTACTAACTATCTACAAAACGGAGACCCTGAAATCTTCATCTGCACTATTCCAGCTTTTAGGTTCATGATTAATCAATAATTTGTTTGGCTTTATATGTTAACTCTTTTTTCAGCCATCAGGTTCCAGATGCTACTGTGATGCCAACCGGACTTCCCTGGGCAGAAGACCCCACCAATGTACCCTGGAGCCCCGCTTCCCCAGAGCCCTGCCCCACCAGGGAAAGAAAGAGGCAGGCTGGGTGTATGGATCGATCTGCCAACGCCCACGTTCAGCTTTAGTCTAATCATCCTGAGGTCATAACCACACATTGAAGAAAAGATTCAACATGCAAACTTTGTTATGGATGGCAAAAAGGTAGAATTACTCACTTCATTGGTTTAAGGATTTTAATGGCATTCATGATTACTGAAGCGGACCCTACAGTAATCCATTAAATAATGCACCATTTGAGTCATTCAATCAAGACAAGCAGTACAGTTAATATGAAATAATGTACAAAGCTCTAGGGGGTAACTGAGTGCTTGCCGAGTAGGCATAATGCTGATTACTGATATTCAATTCTCTTATCGGTTTATTTACCATAAAAGGCAAGGCAATTACAATTCAGTGAAGTGTGAGAACTGCTGGAGAACATTCTTGTTTGTATATAATATACTTAGCATGTGAGAACTGTGTGGCATCTTAAAATTTTGTATTCTCTCTTTGGAAGGTCGTTTGTGTCAGTTAAATTATTTATATAAAGTCCTGTCAGTTAGCATCAGTAAATTTAAGACAGACCTTGGTTTCAGCCCTTCTCACTTCAGCACCAAGCAGAAAAATCTTTGCTCATTTCTTTTTAAAAAAAATATTTATTTATTTATTCCCTTTTGTTGTCCTTGTTTCTTTTTATTGTTGTAGTCACTATTGTTGTTGTCGTTGTTAGATAGAACAGAGAGAAATCAAGAGAGAAGGGGAAGACAGAGGGGGGAGAGAAGGATAGACACCTGCAGACCTGCTTCACCACTTGTGAAGCGACTCCCCTGCACGTGGGGAGCCAGGGGCTCAAACCGGGATCCTTATGCCAGTCGTTGCGTTTTGTGCCACCTGCGCTTAACCCATTGCGTTACCACCTGACTCCTGCTCATTTCTTTATAAAATAGTAAAACCTAAGGGTTATTTTCTTTTTTAAAATTTTATTATTATTATTATTTTGCCTCCAGGGTTATTGCTGGGACTCAGTGCCTGCACCATGAATTCACTACTCCTGGAAGCCATTTTCCCCCCTCTTTTGTTGTCCTTGTTGTTGTAGCCTTGTTGTGGTTATTATTGTTGATGTTATTCATTGTTGGATAGGACAGAGAGAAATGGAGAGAGGAGGGCAAGCTAGAGAGGGGGAGAGAAAGACAGACACCTGAAGGCTTGCTTCACAGCCTGTGAAGCAACTTCCCTGCAGGTGGGGAGCCAGGGGCTGGAACTGGGATCTTTACTATGGTCCTTGTGCTTTGCACCACGTGCTCTTAACCCACTGTGCTACCACCCCACCCCGCTAAGTGTTATTTTCTAAGCCACTGGATGTAGAAAAGTTAAGCCAGACATGATAAATTTTCTAACTAAGAGAGATAGCTTGTAATGTCTACACTTTAGTGTGAATGTGAACAATGAAATTATTGGCGTATTGTACCAAAGTAAAAGACTCTGGGATGGGTGGGTGGGGAGAATACAGATCCGAGAAGGATGACAGAGGACCTAGTGGGGGTTGTGTTGTTATATAGAAAACTGGGAAATGTTATGCATGTACAAACTATTGTATTTACTGTTGACTGTAAAACATTAATTCCTGAATAAAGAAATTTAAAAAATTATATAGTTGCCCATCACACAAATGTGGATTTGAAATATTATTTTGGCATATTCCTGAATATTCTCTTGAAGATACACAGTGCTAAATCCTTGACTGCCAGTCATCTTTGAGAAGAAGTGCAAAGTGAGTGACTACTTCAAATTCTTTCAAGGTAGGATAAAGTCAAATAATGATGATTTATGTACACCATCATAATAGGATGTATCTGAAAATTTAAATATACAGATATATAAAACACAACAAATACCTAATTTTGACTGATTGAAAGGATTTAGAACCATTTATCATAATGACTTTTTGGCCAACCTGATAGCTCCCTAAAATAATATTTTAATTATTGATTTGTATTCTTTTTTTTCCATTTGTTTATGGGGGTATATTGAGACAATACAGCCCCATGGAAAACTGCAAGTTAAATCACTGGTCAGTTTGAGAGGAAAAGAAATGTTTAATCTACAAGAAGAAAGTATATCCTAGCTGGGTAGGCTTAAAGGAAATTACCCAATTTCTTCCTCGCAGACCCATCTGGCATCACTCATTCAACAAATTGGAAGCTAATTCAAACTCATTGTTCCTTACTTGGAGAATCTGCCAGCAGCCCCACTGCCTCCATCCTCATCAGCTATGTGACCTTAAACAGAGATGGATCTTCCAGCACCTGGGTACCAGGTGGGGCCTACCCGAGCTTCTCAGGAGCAAGACTTCCTGTGGGTGTGCTCATAGCTGATTAGGAATCCACTAGCTGTGACTTCAGTCGCCTTACTGTGTGATGTCTTACTGATTTCACTCACATCTATAGTGTTGAATAACTAAGTCAAGCTGGTGAAAAGTCTCTGGGAATAGGAAGGAAGTTAATACTCAAACCACTTGACGGTGATTTTAATAAATTTCAGTGATAAACAAGAAAAGCCTATTACTGTGTGCCATTAGAATTACAAACAAGAATGTATTACCCCCACAAATACTGGAATAATAAAAATGAGCTGGAAAAAAAAACATGGTAGTCTACAATTTTTTTCAATTAATTAATTACTATTATTATTATTTGCCTCCAGTCACTGGGGTTTGGTAATGGCACTATGAAATCCACCACTCCTGGTGGCCATTTTATCTCTCTCTCTCTCTCTTTCTTTCTCATCTTTTTTCTGGATAGGACAGTGAGAAATTGAGAGGGAAAGGGGGGATAGAGAGGGAGGAAAGACACCTGCAGACCTGCTTCACCGCTTGTGAAGCTTCACCACCACAGGTGGGGAGCCAGGGCTCAAACCCGAGTCCTTTGAGTGAATCCTTGCAGAGCCTGCCTCCTCCTTTCAGACCCCCTGGCTTGCTCTGGGATGGAAGTTGTAGATGACAGGATACTGGGTGGCTGCTGGGACTAAGCTCACCCTTGCTCTGCCTCCCCTGCCCCAAAGTCTTTCTTCTCCTCCTCCTCCTCCTCCTTCTTCCTTCTTTTCCTTCCTTCTTCTTCTTCTCCTCCTCCTCCTCCTCCTTCTTCTTCTTCCTTCTCCTCCTCCTCCTTCTTCTTCCTTCTTCTTTCCTCTCCTTCTTTTCCTGTTTCTACTTTTAACCAAAGGGGTGTACCTCTGGCTTCTCGTGAGACTGGAGTTTGAGCTGAAGCTCTGCTGCCTTGGGCATGAAAGCTTTTGTGCAGAGCCACTACATTTTTAATTTCTTTAACTTATCTTTACTTATTTATTGGATAGAAACAGTTGAGAGGGAAGGGGGAGATAGACAGGGAGAGAGACAGAGAGACACTTGCAGCCCTCACAAAGCTTTCCCCCTGCAGGTGGGGGCCAGGGGCTTGAACCCTAGTCCTTATGCATTGTAACACATGCGCTCAACTATGTATGCCACCAGCCAGCCCCTGAGATTTGTTCAGTATAAGGGTCATAAGTACTCATTTTTGATGTGCAAAAACACACAAAGTCATTTGAAATATAGCTGAAAGACACGCCTACATCTCTTTAGATGAAACACTGCCTGTCAACAAGTCATGGAGGGCACCAAATCAGAGAGTTGAGCTGAGGTTCAGTAAGTTCCTGATGTTTCAAATCCCAACAATAAATTATTGGCCGGGTGGGGGTAGATAGCATAATGATTATGCAAAGAGACTCTCATGCCTGAGGTTCCAAAGCCCCAGATTCAACCCCCCACACTACCATGAGCCAGAGCTGAGCCAACCAACCAAGCAACAAACAGTTATTTGTATTGCTCCTGCCAACCATTTTCATGATAGGCACTTGCTAAATTAAAAAAACAAAAAAACAAATCATATATCTTTTTGAGAATGGTTGTGTCCAGACATGGGGAGGAAGCAAGCTATGAAAACACAGAAAACATGGAGATTCTGACCCCACCACAGCCTATGATGGCCATCCTCCTAGTAAAGAATGCATTCTTGGGCAGAGGTAGATGGTATAATGGTTCTGCAAAGAGACTCTCATGCCTGAGGTTTCAAAGTCCAAGGTTCGATCTCCCTCCCGCACCACCACAAGCCAGGGCTGATCAGTGCTTTATACATATACATATACATATACATATACATATACATATACATATACATATACATATACATATACATATACATATATCTTTTTTTTCTGTATGAACACCCATAAGTAAATTGTTCAGAAAACTCAGGCTGCACTGAGAGGCTTTAAGTTTTTTTTTTTAATCCCTTATATATTTGCAAGTGTTGACGAGAGAAAATGTCTTCATAGTATTACTCAGCTTCAATGGTAGTGGTCTGTACTCGTATCTAAACATGGAATCTAAACTCGTATCTAAACACATGAAGATTAAGTTTTCACATGCCACAAACCAGATTTTCTTAGAATTTACTGATCCTGCTGAAGAACTTTACACTTAGCGTTTGGAAGGATCTTGCCTATCAGATAACACTGTCTCTAGAACACAAAGAAGACCTTTTTAGACCAACCATAAATATCCTGGCAAAGTAATGTCTGTTAAAACTAACACCAGTACATGTAATGTTTTAAAATGGTCAGCTATAAACTTTTTAAAAGTCAAGATGAATTTTTATTATTTTAATTAATAATTTTTTAAAAGCCCAACAGAAATGTGGAACAATAGACTTATGCTTATAAGCATCAGAAACTACAGAATCATTTAAATAAATCTAAGCTTGAGAAAACCATATGACATTGTTAACAATTAATGAACTATCTTCATAAAAGATTTTTTTTAATCTGCCAGCATCTTGAGTTATACATAACTTAATTTTAAAGGGTTTAAAATAGCTTATTTAAAAAATTACACATAAAATATAAAAATACACATAATCTTACTTTTCCTTCTATAAGAAATACTTTTGGCCATATATTTAATTTGAAATTATAAGTAGTTCAGTAAAGAGGTGTCCACACACAAATAATTTTTTCCAGGTGATTTTCTTCACTAAAACATTGAGCTATATTAAGAGAATTTTATAAAAATGCTAAAAGCTATACCAAGTCATTACAAATCTCATTCAACCTGTGATAAAAAAAAATATGGACACTTCTAGAAAAGCTAAGTAAAAAAAAATCATTTTGCAGTATGTGTATGTAAAAAGATTTTCTCAGGAGAGAGAGAGAGAGAGAGAGAGAGAGAGAGAGAGAGAGGGAGAGAAACCACAACAAAGCACCTACAAAGCCCACTTGCACATCATAGTCCAAGGTTCATATTGAACTCAGAGTATTAGGAAGATTAAGTGATTCTCCGAACACCAGTGAGAAGTGTGTAGAAGACGGAGGTCACCCTTTGAAAGAAGATCTCTGGAACTTGTGTAAATAGGAGCCCCCGCAAACACTTCCAACAAGCACAGGTCAGAACAGGGTCATGGCTCCAGGCCTTCTGGACCACGGCTGGCCCAGAGGAGTGTGCTCACCGCGTTAATCGCTCGTCCTTCAGTTCCAGGTCTGCCACTGTGATGAGCTGATCCAGTTTGAATTTAGTGTCAATGATTTCAGCATCTCGAGGAGAATAGGTACCTCCTTCTTTCTGCTTCTGTCGAATTCTGCAATAAGAGCAGGAAAGTTCAAGAAGGGAATATTATAGAGGACACGGAAAACTAGATTGGTTTCTCCTTTTTGTTTTTTTTTAAAGACATACGTGAAATAATTTCTGCATTGGAAAAATATATTTAATATATCTTTACTTAAAAATTTTACCCTGCATTGATTCCATAAAGCCTATTCTTTTTTCCCCCGTTGTTTTTCTCTTTTCTTTTTATTGGTGATTTAATATTTGATTTACTAAATTTTGGGATAACAGGAGTATAATTCCACACTGTTCCCACCATCAAAATTCTGTGTCCCCATTCCTTCCTCTGGTAACTGCTATAGTTCTCCCAAGGTCACAGATATGGACTATTATTTCTATAACTGTCTGTATTTGTATATAATTGCCACTTTTATATAGTCCTGCCTTTTCTTCCTCTCTAAGTCAAACCTATGCCTATTGCTATTTCTTAATTCTTTCCTTTTTTCCTCTTCTCTCTCTGGGTCCAAGGGATTTCATTGGAATTTAGAGTCCTCTGGTCATCTTCCCCTTACAATTTTTAAAGATGTTCTGACATTCTGAATTTCTCTCTCCCTTCCTTTCCTTTTCTTTCTCTTCTCCCCTACCATCTCTGTCTCTTTTAGCCTTGTCTCTCACTGTAAGGATTGCACCTGGGACCTCAGTCTCAAGCATGAAAGTGTTTTTGCATAACCACTGTGCTACTTTCCAAACTCAGATTCAACTAATGTTGATGAGAATGTATTGACCAAGGCCTGAATCACTGGCTCAGGTTATAGAGAGAGGAAATGACCCTTCTGGGATTTTCTGTCTCCTCTAGTTTTTTCACAGATTTCTTAGAAGTAGAAAATAGGTCAAAGTGAAAACATCTACTTCTAGGGCCAGGTGGTGGCACACCTGCTTGAGCGCACATGTCACAATGCACAAGGAACTGGTTCAAGCCCCTGGTCCCCACCTTCAGGGGGAAAGCTTTGCGAGTGGTGAAGCAGGGTTGCAGGTCTCGGTCTCTCTCTCTCTCTCTCTCTCTCTCTATCTCTCTATCTTCCCTCTCAATTTCTGGATGTCTCTATCCAATAAATAAATAAAGATTGAAAAAAGGCTTCTTTAAAAATCCACTTCTTACCAGTACAGTGCCAGGAAACAATATCCCCTTAATTTTACACATATAAAATGGTTTTGCATACATAAAAATGCATTTTGACTCCCTCATTACATAATTAGGATTTATTTATTTACTTATTTCTATTGATAACAGGATTATCTCTGGGCTCAGTGCCTGTACAATGAATTTGCTGCTCCTGGTGGTCATTTGCCCCCACTCCAACTTTTTACTTTTGTTTGATAGGACAAAGAGAATTTGAGAGGGGAGAGGGATATGGAGATGGAGAGAGACAAAGAGACAACTGCAATGCTTTCTTCACAGCTCATGAAACTTTCCCCCTGAAGGTGGAGATCGGGGGTTCAAACCTGGGTTCTTGCACATGACAACTTGTGTGCTTAACCAGGTGCAACACCACCCAATAATTAGGATATTTATAATTATATTGTGTTTGTTTACAATGAAGAAACCCAGGTTCCAAAATAAAGGTTAAATGAATCTGTGAACCAAGTCTTTTTAAGCTTCTTACATGTTTGCTGCTCTGTAGTACAGTGCAGGAGGTTATGAAGTGGTAGTGACAAAGTTTTTTACACTCAAACATATATTTATGAAGACTTATGAGTTATGCATGATATACAAAGTATAAAACATGGTCCTTACCCTCAAGATAGTACAACTGACTCAAGAAACAGCATTGAAAAAGAGAAAAAAAAAGCATTTTTGCCATATCTCACATGGACCTTTTAAGAATCTTCCCAACAACAAAAGTCCAGGACCAGATAGCTTTACAAACGAATTCTACAAAACCTTCAGGAAACAGATAATACCTATACTTCTAAAGCTCTTCCAAAAGATCTAAGAAACAGGAACACTCCCTTCCACCTTCTATGAAGCCAACATCACCATGATACCAAAAGCAGACAGGGACACAACAGAAAAGGAAAACTACAGACCAATATTTCTGATGAACATAGATGCTGAAATATTGAACAAGATCCTGACCAACCGGATACAGCAGTATAGCAAAAAGATTGTTCATCACGACCAAGTGGGATTTATCCCAGGAATGCAAGGCTGGCTCAACATCCATAAGTCAATCAATGTCATTCACCACATAATAAAAGCAAAACCAAAAACCACATGATTATCTCAATAGATGCAGAGAAAGCCTTTGACAAAATCCAGTACCCACTCATGCTCAAAACACTACAAAAAATGGGAATAGATGGAAAATTCCTCAAGACAGTGGAGTCCATATACAGCAAACCTATAGCCAACATCATACTCAATGGACAGAAGCTGAAAGCATTCCCCCTCAGATCGGGGACTAGATAGGGCTGTCCATTATCACCCTTATGCTTTAACATAGTATTGGAAGTTCTTGCCGTAGCAATCAGGCAAGAGAAAGAGATCAAAGGAATACAGATTGGAAGGGAGGAAGTCAAACTCTCTATTTGCAGATGATGTGCTAGTATACATAGAAAAACCTAAAGAATCCAGCAGAAAACTACTGGAAGTTATTAGGCAATATAGCAAGGTGTCAGGCTCCAAAATCAATGTACAAAAATCAGTGTCATTTCTTTATACAAACACTAAATCTGAAGAAGAGGATATCCAGAAGTCACTCCCATTCACTGTTGCAGCAAAATCAATAAAAGATCTAGGGATAAACCTGACCAAGGCAGTGAAAGATGTGTATACTGAAGGTGTCATGATAAGTAGGGTAAGCTAGAAAGAGAAGAACAAATGTCAGATGAACTCACTCATAAATGGAAATGAAGAGGGCAAACATAGGGTGAAACTTGGGCTGGTTGTGATGTATTATACCAGCGCAAAGCACTCTGGGGAAGGAGGGAAACACAACTTTGCAAATGATTTTTGTTAAAGGAAATGAAACTATATGATTATTGCAATTCCATAGCTACAATTTTCTATTTCCCTGTGTCTGGTGTCTGCAAACTATTCCCATCACCAACTTAAGTCCTTCTCTACTGAAATGGTCTTTTGTTGTTGTTGTTGCTAACGTATGTCAGATCCCCTGAACTCTGTGATCTCTCTTAGATTTTGGGACTGTTAAGTACAATTCTGTACTTTGAAGACCTGTAAACAACAGGACAATTAAAAGGTGCTTACTGGAGTTTGGGGCCATGGCATACCTGGTTAAATGTACGCAGTATTAAAAGGTGCTTACTGAGAATTTTAAAAAATATATTTATATATTTATTATTGGATAGAGACAGAGAGAAATTGAGAGAAAGAGGGAGATAGAGAGGGAAAGAGACAGAAAGACACCTGCATCCCTGCTTCACCACTCGTGAAGCTCCCCCCCCCCCCCCCCCGTGCTTCAGGTAGGGACTAGGGGTCCTCATGCACTATAATGTGAGTGGTTAACCAGGTACACCAGCACCTGGCCCCTAGAGGCTAGAAATCTTTAAAGGGGGTGATATCTTTTAGGGGCCAGAGAGGTGACTGTGTGGGCAAAATGAATATTTTGCAAGCCCAAGACTAAAGGTGTGGTCCACTAGCACTGCTTAAAACCAGAATGACACTCTTGGTCTCTCTTTTTAAATCTTCTGATTTTTTTTTAATCTTTGAGAAAAGGAAGTACCTCTTCAATAGATCATTTCACATTTAGACCTTGTTGAACTATGTATATGAAAACCTTTCAGTCATAAGTTACTGAAAGCATTTCAGAAAGCCTGGCAGCTTCTGCTTTTTTATTCCCAACTTCATTGTCTCTCAGATTTAATCTCACTCTTCTCTGCTCTGTTGGAGCTGGGTTTGGTAACATGTATCCTTTGGCCCCTGGCAGGGTGCTAATATCATTAGCAGAAGACACTAGAATGACCCTAGAGCCTTCAGGTGCAGGGAAACACTCTAGCCAACTCCTTTTCTTCCCCATGTAGAACTGGGGTCTCCTGCACAAGCCATTTCACCACTCTAGGGCATTATTTATTTATGTATTTATGTATTTATTTATTTATTTATTTATTTTAATCACTCATTATTCAGTGGGCTTGCCAGGCCTTTTTCTTTTTCTTTTTTTTCTTTTTTCTTTTCTTTTCTTTATTTATTTATAAAAAGGAAACATTGACAAAACCATAGGATAAGAGGGGTACAACTCCACACAGTTCCCACCACCAGAACTCCGTATCACATCCTCTCCCCTGATAGCTTTCCTATTCTTTATCTCTCTGGGAGTATGGACCCATGGTCATTACGGGGTGCAGAAGGTGGAAGGTCTGGCTTCTGTCATTGCTTTCCTGCTGAACATGGGTGTTGACAGGTCGATCCATACTCCCAGTCCAGGGCACTATTCCCCCCCCCTTTTAATGAGGAGGATTAATGATTTGCAGTAAATACAGTTGTTACTATGTGCATATAATTTCTCAGTTTTCTGCAAAACACTCTCATCCCAGCCTAGATCCTCCTCCACCATCATGCTCTAGGGCATTTGTTCATTCAGATGGAGAGAGAGAATAAAGTGGGGCTGGATGGAAGATGGCACACCTGACTGAGTGCACGTGTTACACGGTGTAAGCACTTGGGTTCGAGCCCCCAGCCCTCCTCTACAGGGGGAAAGTTTTGCAAGTGGTGAAGCTGTGCTGCAGGTATCTCTCTGTCTTTCTCCCTTTCTATCACCCCTTCCCCTCTGAGTTTCTGGTTGTCTCTACCTAATAAAGATTTAAAAAATTACTGGGGGTATGGGGATATCAAGCACCAGAGCTTCCTCTATAGCCAAAGCACCTTCCTGAGGTATAGGGGCTCCAATCAGGCACCTTGTGTAATGGGCTCTCTCTCTCTCTCTCTCTCTCTCTCTCTCTCTCTCCCTCCCTCTTGCAATTCTGTGTAAGAAGTGCTTCCCATTCAAGATGTGCTTTCTATATTTCCTGGAACATAGCTACATAATAACCATAAAGTACCCTCGGCCTGTAAATACAAATACATCTTACCTCGTGAATGCAAAAATAGCTGTTCCCAGAAGAATGATTGACAGGATGCACAGAGTAACTGAAAGAATTATCTCCACCGTTCTTTCTGAAAGCCCTTCACCTGCAAAGGGAGGTGTGAAATGTCATTAAGCATCTGGAATGTGAAGCTATGTTGCATCTCCACACATAGAAATGACTTTGCTTGTCATAGTTCTCAAGATTGTTAATAAGATGAACCAAGAAACTCATTCTCCCTTGAACTTAAGAGGCACAAGAGCTTCTTTCTTTTCCTCCCTCCGTCCCTTCCTTTCTTTTTAATTATATTGATTGATTGATTGGAATAGCCAGAAATCAAGAGGGAAGGGGGAGATAGAGTGTTGTGACCCCAGCAGGAATTTGGGACAATTAGCATATGAATGATGTCAGCCTGAGGCTGAGCGCACTCCCAAGGGAATGTGGGTGCAGGGACCATATAAACAAGGAAGGCCTAGTTGTCTTGATGGGATTACTTTCATCATGACAGTCTCCTGTTGGTGTGGCTCCAGACTGATCCTGATCTATGCATGTGGTGATCTTGGGTAGCTTTGGACCTTTGCCAATTTTCTTAACTAGACTTCTCCCCTCACGTTTACAAGTGATTTTTATGAATAAACTTCTCTTTTGTCTAACCTTAAATGGAGCCATGTGTTGTTTTCAACAATAGAGAGACGGACAAGACTCCTGTAGCCCTGCTTCACCACTCACAAAGCTTTCCACCTGCAGGTGAGTACTAGGGGCTTGAACCTGGGTCCTTGTACACTGTAACACGTGTGTTTAACCAGGTGCGCCACCACCCAGCCCCCCCTTTTTTCTATCTAAAAATGGCTTTGACAGCATAAAACCTTATGATAGTTCAAGTTGGGGGTCGGGCAGTAGCACAACAGGTTAAGTGCACGTGGCACAAAGCGCAAGGACTGGTATAAGGATCTGGGTTTGAGCCACTGGCTCCCCACCTGCGGGGAGGACACTTCATGAGCAGCAAAGCAGGTCTTCAGGTGTTTATCTTTCACTCTCTCTCCCCTCCCCTCTCAGTTACTCTCTGTCCTATCAAATAAAATTAAAGCAAAAGAAATAAAAGAAGTCAGTCCTGACAACAGACATGCTATTTGCAAAGTCTAAAAGCTGGTGCTGTCAGTCAGTCCCTGGCCCTGTAACCTAGAATGAGCTGCTTAAAAACCTGGCTTTTATTTATTTAGTTGTTGGATAGAGAGAGAAAAATCTAGAGGGAAGAGGGAGATAAAGGAGAGAGACAGGGAGACACCAATAACCCTGCTCTATCACTCATGAAGCTTCCCCCCTGCAGGTGGGGACAGGGGGCTTGAACCCTGGTCCTTGTGCACTGTAACATGAGCACTCTACTGGGTGCCCCTGCTGGACACTCAATTTTATTACTAATCAACTGGGGCCTTCCGTAAACAGGAGATAATATCATAGAGCTGTAGTAAGAGTACATGACACTAATTCAAAAGTGTTAATGAAAGAGAAGGCTCATAATTAAACATTGTCTGGTACCATTATTAATAAACATTTCCTGGGGGCCAGGCAGTGGTGCACCTGGTTAAGCACTCACATTACAGTGCACAAGGACCCTGGTTCAAGCCCCTGGTCCCCACCTGCAGGGGGAAACCTTCATGCTGGGAAATTATGCCAATGCAGTCACATCTGCCATGTTGTCTCCTCAGGCTACTGCTAGTTCCCGGGAGAGTTGGGACATTCTCAGAGTGCCTGTTCCGCCATGTTATCCCTCAGGGCATTGTCTATATCCCCGCGCTATCCGGAGTGCTTTGTTTACTCCTCCCCCTTCCCATTCTCATGAGAGTTATCATCCTATCCTGGAGTGCTATGGTTACTCCTCCCCTTTCCCATCGAAAGCTGCTTCGCACCTCTCTCTCTTGCCAGCGCTTCATTTTCGCTACCTCCACGTGGCCCAACCTGCTTCTCTAGCACCCAACTCTGAGGTGCCAGCGCAAATAAAGATTTGTGTTTCCTCTTCTCTCCGGACCCCCTCTCTCTTCTCTGAGGCTCGCGCACAACAACATCTGGCACAACAACATCTGGCACTCAACGTGTCCTGCACTCAGCCCAGCCTGAGGTCCAGAAAGGCCGCCCAGACACAGGTAAGTGGCATCCGCCCGCCTCTGTGGCCCCGCGTTTCCCTCCACCATGGGAATTTTTTCGTTTTATGAGGAGGTGTCCCAGTTATTATCTCCTTCTGCCCTGGGACAGATTTGCGCTCTCACAGACGGTTTAATTTTCGCTACCCCTTGGATTTTTATAACTGTGGTTGCCACTTACAAGATATGTACAACGTGGTCTACCATGAGGATAAGTGACCTTGAGGCTGAGATACAAGAGTTAAAGCACATGTGCTTAAGACTCAGATGCCCTCAGCAATCAGCAGATAGACCCAGAACTTCCGTTCCCACAGACACATACACGTGTTCAGAAGCTCCTCCTCCGACCCCGCCCCCTGCCGCCCAGGGTTCAGCTTCTCCTGAGATACAAGAGTTAAGAGATATGTGCTTACAACCTAAACGCCCTAAGCGATTTGCAGTCAGCACCCAAACTTCTGTCCCTGCAGACACGTGCTCAGTTCCTTCTGCAGCTTCCATGACCCCTTCACCCACTATCCCTGCAGACATGTGTTCTGCAGACACGTGTTCAGTTCCTTCTGTGGCAGACATGTGTTCAGTTCCTTCTGCTTCTCTGGCCCCGCCCCCTGCTTCCCCTGAGGCTTCCGGTTCTCTAGCCCCTCCTCCTACTGCCCCGGTTTTGGCTTCCCCTGAGGCTTCTGATTCTCTGACCCCACCCCCTGCTGATACGTCATCATTAAGAGACCTAGTGGCTGAGGTACGGGAGTTAAAGGCAGCATTTAAGGACTTTAAACCATGTGCAGTCCACCCCAAGAGCTCTGTCCCCATAGATATGTGTGCAGTTTCCCCTGTGGCCACTACAGCAGTTTCCACGGCACCTTCTACTTCTGTAGCTCCCTCTCCCGCGCCATCGGACCAAATCCACACCTTCCTGGTAAACGTGGCCCCTTCTAAACAAAACCCTCAGCCGTGGCAGCCATACTCCTCTAAAGACCTAAGAGCACTCAGGCAAGTGGTCTGGGAGGTGGCACAGTGATAAGGCTTTGGACTCCCAAGCATGAGATCCCAAGTTCGATCCCTGGCTGCATGTGTACCAGAAAGATATCTGGTTCTTTCTCTTTCTTCCTCTCTTTATCATAAATAAATAAACTAAAATGTTGAAAAAAGGAATTATAGGACCTATTGTGAGCAGAAGAAGTAAAACAAACTAGGGTCCTACAACTAAGGGTAGACAGGTAAGGAAGGGGGAATGTATCTATTGTATGAAGAGGTGGGATCATATCTTAAGTCTAAGGGAAGCAGTCAGTGGATGTGATGTCCAGGGGAACAGCCATTTGTCATTGGGGATAGTAAAGGATGTCTGTGGCATGGGTGATGTTATAAAGGGAAACATCTTTAAATTGTTGGCTGACAAAGTCATGGCTTATGGTGACAAGACAAGATACACCAGTTAAGTGTACAAGAATATGTGAATGTTGTTAATTCACATAGGTTGGATATGGAGGAACTTCTTACAGTTTAATACCTTACCATATGAACAGATGACTTCTCATATGAAGGCTTGATAGTTGTAATCACTTACTTGTGAAAAAAAATAAAACTTGTAACAAGTTAGAGGTTTACTATAATTGACTTTGGACTATAAGCAGACTCAGGTTACTTAGAGAGTTAACGCATGTTAGTGACAATGGTTTTAACATTTAGAGTACTCTGAGCAGATGGGTCATACAAAAATTTTTGGTCATTCAACACACTCACAAAACACAACTGGCCATTCATAACATAAGACATTCAGGGAAGGGGTAGGAGAGAGGGCTCTGTGAGCCAACTTTTGTAGGTTCTACCATGTCATATTATGGATCCTGGGATGTATCCTGCATCTAGTCCTCTTGTATTTCTTGTTCTTCAGGGATAACAGTGCCATCATGAGGGTATTGTCGGACATGGCGGGCAGGAACCCAGACAGGTTTAGAGTAATTATGAGGGAAAATGCATGAAAAGCCTCTTCCCATGGTCAATAGAGGGTCAGGCCCTTTCCAAATTTTATCGAGTGGGTCTCTCCATTTGATCTTAATAGATGGGAGAGTAGATGGTGTTTGCCAGTGAAGAATAATAGGAGGTAAGTCCGAGTTATTATAAATATTAAAGAGATTTAACGTAGTTAAGGCTTTTGCTAGCTGGATATTGGGGGGGTACATTCCTCCTTTATCTTTATTTAATTGAGCCTTAAGTGTTTGATGGGCCCTCTCGACAATACCTTGTCCCTGTGAATTATAGGGAATGCCTATGGTATGAGTAATGTTCCAGAGGGAACAAAAATCTTTAAATTGTACCCCCTCTCTCTTCTCCGTGGCCCGCGCACAACAACAGCTTCATGAGTGGTGAAGCAGGGCTGCAGCTGTCTCTCTGTCTTCCTCTCTATCTCCCCCCTCATCTCAATTTTTGGCTGTCTCAATCCCATAAATAAATAAAGATAATAAAAAAGCATTTCCTATCCACCCATTCATTTATATGATATAATTTCCCAATTAGCTTATGAAGTACACACTATTATTCTCATCTTAAATGTAAATTTTTTTTTAATTTTAAAGTTTTTAATCTTTATTTATTTATGGGATAGAGACAGCCAGAAATTGAGAGAGTAGGAAAAGATAGAGAGGGAGAAAGACAGAGACACACCTGCAGCCCTGCTTCAACACTCACAAAAGTTTCCCCCTACAGGTGGGGACTAGGGGCTTAAACCCGGGTCCTTGTGCACTGTAACATGTGGGCTTAACCTGGTGTGCCACCACCCAGCCTGGAAGTAAGATATCTGCAGTTAATGTGTTAAGTAACTTGCTCAAGGTCCTTGAATTCCACATGTACCCAAACTGCTTGAAACACTTCTGTCAGACTGTAAAGTGTGTGAGGTTCACAATCACATTACCACCTCATTAACCCTGCTCCCTGTCCCTCTGGATTTTTTATTTTTATTTTTATTGCCTTCAGGGTTATAGTTAGGGCTCAGTGCTGGCACTATGAATCCACTGCCCCCAGCAGCCTTTATTTTTTATTCCTATTTTTTTATTTGCTAGGACAGAGAGAAACTGAGAGGGGAGGGAAGAGATGGGGAGAGGGAGGGAGGGATGGAGAGAGGGAGGGAGGGGGAGAGAGAGAGAGAGAGAGAACTACAGACCTGCTTCACCACTTGTGAAGCATCCCCCCCACAGGTGGGGAGCAGGGGCTTGAACTTGGGTCCTTGTGTTTAGTACTATGTGTGCCACTGTCTGGTCCCCCTCCTCTGGCTTTTTTGGGGCAAGCTATCCATTCACTGCAAAAAATACACTGTGGTTCTTTCTTTATTTTTCTTTCTTTATTTTTTCTTTCTTTTTTTTTTTTTTTTTGACTCCAGGGTTTTTGCTGGGGCTCAGTTCCTGCACTACAAATTCACTGCTCCTGGAGGCCATTTCTTCCCATTTCATTGCCATTGATGTTGTTGGATAGGACAGAGAGAAATCAAGAGAGGAGGGGAAGACAGAGAGGGGGAGAGAAAGATAGATACCTGCAGACCTGCTTTACCACTTGTGAAGCGACTCCCCTGCAGGTGGGGAGCCGGGGGCTGCAGTCGGGATCCTTATGCTGGTCCTTGTGCTTTGTACCCCGTGGGCTTAACCCGCTGCACTACAGCCTGGCCCCCTTGTGGTTATTTCTGTCTGTAAGTGAGCAAGGTGGAACCTTTCATTGTTATAGTAATTCCACAAGAAATGTTATGACCAAAGAAAAATTGATGGCAGAGTGCCTTTCTCTTGGGGGGGGTCTAAGGTTTCATCTTGCTCAGCTTTAATGAAGTCCTTGGAAGTGTGAAAAGGGGTATCTGGTTTTCAAACACAGGAACCCTCAAATAATTCAATCCTATAATCAAAACATCATCGATAAGCAGTTTTCATACACTCATGTCTCTCGTGGTTATTAAAGGAAAAAAGTTCACAAGGGAATCTGTTGAACTCTGTCACTATAAATGCTAATGTTCAATCTTGAGTAAAAACAAAAACAACGGGGCCAGGTGGTGGCGGACCTGGTTGAATGCACATAATACAAAGTGCAAGAACCTGGGGGGGGGTCGGGCAGTAGGGCAGCGGGTTAGGCACTTCAAGGACCTGCGTAAGGATCTGATTCAAGCCTCCAGCTCCCCACCTGGGGAGGGGTCACTTCACAGGTGGTGAAGCAGGTCTGCAGGTGTCTGTCTTTCTCTCCCTCTCTCTGTCTTCCCGTCCTCTCTCCATTTCTCTCTGTCCTATCCAACAACAACAATGACAACAATAACAATAACAACAAGAAGGGCAACAAAATGGGAAAAGGGCTTTCAGGAGCAGTGGATTCATGCTGCAGGCACCAAGCCCTAGTGATAAACTCAGAGGCAAAAAAAAAAAAGTGCAAGAACCTGGGTTCAAGCCCCCAATCCCCACTGATGGGGAGAAGCTTCACAAGTGGTAAAGCAGAGCAGCAGGTCTTTCTCTCTTCCCCTTCCCTCTCAATTTCTATCTCTATACAATAAATAAATAATATATAAAAATCAAATAAGTATGTGATTCTTTACGATTAAAACAGTGGCATTCTACTTGTGTCCTCACCAAAAACATTCCGTAAGTGCAAAATTTTCCTTCCACTCAACTCATTCTTGTCCAGCAAAGACCTGTCTGCCTGTGACCTTAGTCACTAGCACTCCAGTTAGCAACCTTTCTCTAGACTTCAGTGTTCGCTACTCTACTTCAGTGATTATTTTGGCCTTTATCTTAGTTCCCAAATGTCCCCGAGATGTGTAACTACTGTGCAAATGCTCTGTCTTTATTAATAAAAATAAAAAAAGAACAAAAACAAAGTCTGTGTCCATTTCTTTTTTTAAATTTTTTTAGTTTTTAATATTTATTTATTTCCTTTTTGTTGCTTTTGCTTTTATTGTTGTTGTAGTTATTATTGTTGTTATTGATGGCGTTGTTGTTGGATAGGACAGAGAGAAATGGAGAGAGGAGGGGAAGACAGAGAGGGGGAGAGACAGACACCTGCAGTCCTGCTTCACTGCCTGTGAAGCGACTCCCCTGCAGGAGGGGAGCTAGGGGGCTCAAACCGGGATCCTTAAGCTGGTTCTTGCGCTTTGCACCACATGTGCTTAACCGGCTGCACCACTGCTGGACTCTCGTCTGTGTCCATTTCTTACTAGCACAGCTTTAACCTGGCCACACCACACTTGGGGGGGGGGTTTCCATGAAGTTCTATCTTCCTGCTTTATTCTGGAATTAATGGCTATATTCTTGTACTTCTATGAGAGTGTAAACTTAATGGCTGTACCATAGTGACCTGAGAATGGGACCTTCCACAGAAAGGAAGAGAGTTGTGCGAGGATAGCTTTCCCCCAAGATAATTGTTTGAGACTGCCAACAGCTAAGATGTTGGGTGGGGCCCAGTAGTGGCCAGAGAAAGCTGGTAGAGTCCCAGGTCTCCTCTGTCCCTAACTCCATAGCCACAGACGCTTGACTTTCTCTTTTTGTGTCTCTCCCCCCCCCACCCCATATATTTGTTACTCTCAACATCTCAACTTCATCCAGATTTTGAATGGATAATACATCCCACTTTTTTCTTCATTGATTGAGGTAACAGTAGTTTTTTTCCATGTCTACCCCAAAATAAACTGTCACCCAACACTTAAGTGCTCAATTTCTCCCCAGCAAATTCTATCTGTTTTGCGGCTGAATCTAAGGCTCAATTTAGGAATGGGATAGGAACATCATTTTTTAAAGAAATACACGTCCCATGTTTTCTTTTATTATTATAGTTTTCTTTTTAAAAATATTTTTTAGTATTTATTTATTCCCTTTTGTTGCCCTTGTTGTTTTATTGTTGTTGTTATTGATGTCATCATTGTTGGATAGGACAGAGAGAAATGGAGAGAGGAGGGGAAGACAGAGAGGGGGAGAGAAAGACAGACACCTGCGGACCTGCTTCACTGCTTGTGAAGCGACTCCCCTGCGGGTGGAGAGCTGGGGGCTCGAACTGGGACCCTTAAACTGGTCCTTGCGCTTTGTGCCATGTGTGCTTAACCTGCTGTGCTACCGCCCTGTCCTTCTCCCATAAGTCCCATCTTTCTCGACAAAATACCCTGTAAACTAATTTGAACTTGAAAACAGTTGTGGATGAATCCATTTTCTTTGTGCTTTTTTTTTTTTTTATTTATTTAGCTGGGTCTCAAATATATATAATCACAGGATTCTCAGCTCAAATTGTTTGTTCAGATAGAGAGAGGGAAGGAGGAGGAAGGGAGAGGAGAGAGAGAGAGAGAGAGATAGAGAGATATCATGATACTGGATCTTCTCCAGATGCCACTGCGTCTCTATGTGGTATCTGGGCTCAAACCTGGGCCATGAGAGACGGCCAGATACAAACCCCACATGGTGAGCAGTAGGCCCTGCAGTTACGTGTGTTACAACTGTGATGATAAAAAGATGAGACTACGAAAGCATGTCTTACCTAGAGTCTTCACAGGGTCAGAATAATCAGAGTCCGTAAACTGTCCCATGATGTTTGTGGCTCTAAATTTAAATCTATAAAATAAAAGTTAAAAAAAATTAACAACAGTGTGCCATGAATTTGTCCATGAATGCTTTCATAAACATTTACAAAATCTATGCTATGATTCTAGAGAAAATAATTTTACAGTTATAAATTTGGAACCCAAATACCCTCAGGAAAGTTATCTTCCTGTGAGATGTGTAGTGATCCTGGAGTGGTTCAGGTCTGGAGAGACACAGGAAGGAGCCAGCAGCAGGCCAGGCAGCTGAAGCAGGCCACCTCCCTCCTTGACTATGTGGGTGGGTGAAATAACTTAAGGTCTCTGTGCAAGGATGCTGCTCACTTATACACACACTAGTTTTTTCCCCTATTTTACTTGGTAGGACAGAGAGAAATTGAGAGGGGAGGGGAATTAAGGAGAGAGAGAGAGAGAAGAGAGAAGAGAGAGAGAGAGACACCAGAGCTCTACCCCACTAGGGAAAGAGGGGAACAGGGTAGGGGTATGGATCCACCTACCAATGCCCATTTCCAGCAAAGAAGCAGTTACAGAAGCCAGACCTTCCACCTTCTGCATCCAAAAAACTGTCTTGATCCATATTCCCAGTGGGTAAGAAGCAATGAAAGGTAGAGAAGAAGAGGAGGGCTCCATCAGCACCCAGAGAGAGGGGGAGGAGGAAAAAGGGAGGAACATCTGGATGTAGTAATAGGATCATGAGTGACTTGGAGGGGAAGAGAGGACTGGACCTGGAAGAGAAAGGGGGTAATTTTCAGGTCCTGGAACATGATGGCAGAGGAGGACCTAGTGGGGGTTGTATTATTATGTGGAAAACTGTAAAATGCTATTCATGTACAAACCATTGCATTTGACTATCTACTGTAAACCATTAATTCCCCAATAAATAATTTTTTAAAATTTTATTTATTTCTTCTTTTCTGTTGCCCTTGGTGTTTTGTTGTTGTAGTTATTATCATTATTCATGATGTTTTTGTTGTTGGATAGAACAGAGAGAAATGAAGAGAGGAGGGAAAGAGAGAGGGGGAGAGAAAGATAGTCACCTGCAGACCTGCTTCACCTCCTGTGGAGCCACTCCCCTGCAGGTAAGGAGCTGGGGCTCGAACCGGGATTCTCACGCTGGTCTTTGCGCTTTGTGCCACGTGCACTTAACCCACTGCGCCACTGCCCGACTCCCAAATAAAATTTTTAAAAGGGGCAATTGTGTACAAATGTAGACAGATAGTTCAGAGATGATAGTTAACCCATGTCTGCAGCCTTGGGAGAACTCCTGTGGTTTGTCATGGAGGGATTGGGGATTCAGAACTCTGGTGGCGGGAATGGTGTGGAATTATACCCGCCTTGACATGTAATTTTGTAAATAATATTAAATCACTAATAAAAGAATTCATCTCTCTTTAAAAAAAAAAAAAGAAAGGGAGAGAGAAAGATTGACACCTGCAGCCCTGCTGGCTGCTTGTGAAGCATCCCCCCTCCAGGTGGGGAGCAGGGGCTTGAACCTGGGTCCTTTCACGTTGTAACATGTGCACTCAGCCTGGTTCACCTTTTCTCTTCTGTTTTGTAGGCAGAAATATTTTATTGTACTTAATCGTAATTCATAGGTTTTCCTGCCTACTCTAAGATCTTTAGGATTAGGAAATGGTGGTGGGGGGGATATCTTGACACTCTGCAGCTGAAAGAGGAAATCAGGATTCAAGGTGGATGCCTGGTCCTATCTGGAAAGATGGGAGGGTGGGCAGAGGAGGGGTGAAGATGGTCGATCACTTTCCTTGACATCACAGCACACAGCAGATGGAACTATACTTACAGATACTGTCTTTTCGGCTTCAGAGGCCCATTGCAAAGTTTGTCTTCATTGCCAGGAATCATGCACGCATGGTCAGCCCCTATGATGTACATCTCTTCGTTTCTGCTAAACCTAGCCTTGCCTTCTATGCACGGGGGGTTAGGGAAGCCTTCATTTGTAAAATAGGGCTTTGGTTTATTAAAATAGGCATCGTACCACTTTGTTACATTTCCATCATGTTGACCTGTGTCCAGAAAAAGATAACATGAATTTCAAGTTAATATACACATGCATTTTCTCATTTGAAGGGTGACTTTCTATAAAACATACAATACCTGTGACTCTAGAAACCACCATTCAGCTGGTCTACCTGGATACATAGAGAATCCTAACCATCCCTAAGGTACACAGACCATCAGGCACTGTGGTGAGGGCTGACTTCTCTGGGGGGACAATGGCTAGGTTCACGGTAACTGTCTTTCTCAGACTGCTGAAGAAGTTAACAGGAATCCATCTTGGCAAAGCAAACACAACCTGGCTAGTAAATGAAAAAAAAAAAAAATCACAAGTGTGTTTTTCTTCTTCCAAATGTTTTTATTGAGTTGAAGAGAGTGTAATGTTTATGCAAAGATCTTCATGCTTGAGGCTCTGAGATCCCAGGTTCAACCCCCAGCACTATCATAAGTTAGATAGTGAACAGGGCTCTGGTCTTTCTGTGTTTCTCTTTCTTTCTTTCTTTCTTTCTTTCTTTCTTTCTTTCTTTCTTTCCTTTCCTTCTTTCTTTTTCTCTTTCTTTCATTTTTAAACATTTTATTTATTCACTAGATAGAGGCAGAGAGAAATTGAGAGGGGAGGGAGATAGGGATAAAGACACCTGCAGCCCTGCTTCACTTGTGAAGCTTCCCCCTTGCAGGTGGGGACCAGGGGCTTGAACCAGGGTCTTTGTGCACTGTAACTTGTGTGCTCAACCAGGTGTGCTACCACTTGCCCCTATTTCTTTCTCTCTCATTAAAATAAATTAAATATAATATTTTTAATGTTTTATTGAATTATACTTGACATACACCACTGTGTAAAGTTAAGGTGTACAATATGTTAATTTGATACACTCATGTACTATGATATCCACTGTAGTTATAGAACAGAAAAATTGACAGGGGGAGGGGAGACAGAGGGAGAGAGAGACAGAGAGAACCCTGCGGCACTACTACACTGCGTATACAGCTTCCCCCTGCAGGTGGGGACTGGGGGCTTGAACTGAGGACTTGCACATGGTAACTCCCGTGCTCAACTGGGTGTGTCACCACCCGCCCCCGGTTAGAAGATTTCTATAGCAATACATCCATTTCTCTTAGGGACTGGAGTAATCAAGCTTTACTTCCTGAAAGTGTGATTACAACACAACACTGTTGCCTAGCTTCACAATATTGTGTGAGAGATGTCTAGGACTTATTGCCTAGCTGGAAGTTTGTCCTCTGAAATAATATCTTCCCTATTGCTTGCACACTCCCTTCCCTGTTACCAACCATTTTGCTCTGCTTTTACAAGTTCAGCTTTTAAAATTCCATCTGCTAATAATAGGAAATAGTGTGCGTGTCTCTGCGACTGACATAAGTTAGCATAACATCCCACGTCTCATTAATGTTGCAGTGAATGGTAGGTGTCAGGCATTCTGTCTTATGTTTGAAGAGTGTATGTGTATGTGTGTGTGCGCACATATCTATCCTCATAACATACATGCTTTATTCATTCACCTGCTGACATCTTCTTCTTCTTCTAGAAGAAGAAGACCTGCTGACATGATGTGTGCTTTCTATATTTTGACTATTATGAACACTACTGCAGTAAACATGGAAATGCATATATCTCAGGGACTAGGTGGTGGCGCACCTGGTTGAGAACACATTACAATGTGCAAGAACCCGGGTTCAAGCCCCCCGGTCCCCACCCACAGGGGGAAATCTTCACGAGTGGTGAAGCAGGGCTGCAGTTGTCTCTCTGCCTCTTTCCCCCCTCCCTCCCCAGCTCCTCTCAATTGCTGGTGTCTCTATCCAATAAATAAAGATATTTTTATCTATGCCTATTTCTTAGTTTGGGAACATATTTTAGGCATTAAGAAAACAGTATAACTAATGATATTGGCAATCTATTAAGTTCAAGAATTCTGTGAAAGTTGGTGACTTTATATTGCTGATCTGAGCCCAGCTATCAGTCACATGCAGCAGTTCACAGTCTGTTTTAAGAGGAGAAGCTGACATCTGCTAATACCTCCTGCTTCTGCTACCAGCACTTGCACGGTTTTGATTGGTCCGTGATCGTCACTGTAGTAGCAGATGGGCATTCTGATTGTAATTGTGGTGGAGGTTACAAGCAGCTTTCCGGTAGCATCATAAATAGGGATGGGCTTGGTTTTGGGTCGTGCTGGAGCTATCGACAAAGAAGAAAACATTTTTAAAGGTTTAGAAGTGGTTATTTTTGTTTGTTTGTTTCAGAAAGCAGAAAAACAACTTGAAAAATTGTTATTGTATACCAGTAATGCACAGATAATATAGTGAGGAACATAAACAGCCAATGAAGCAGAGTTTTGTTCAGCAGATATTGAGCAGTTATTAACTCCTGTTGGTATAATGATGTAGTTGAGATTTGCCTGGGGTAATGAGATACAGGTGTGATTTTCAGACACCTGATTCTCTCTCACATATTACAAAAACCAAGAAACGCCTTACTGAATGGGAGACCTTTAGATGCCATACATGAGACAAATTCAGCAGCACAAAAAAAAAAAAAAAGAAAAAAGAAAGAAAAGAAACAAATAAACAAACAAGTGACCTCATCCAAAAGTGGGGAGAGAATATGAACAGAATAGTCACCAACAGATGTATGAAAAAAAAATGCTCAAAGTCATTGATGGTCAGAGAAATGCAAATCAAGACAACAATGAGATACCACTTCACTCCTGTGAGAATGTCATACATCAGAAAAGGTAGCAGCAACAAATGCTGGAAAGGTTGTGGGGACAAAGGAACCCTCCTGCACTGCTGGTGGTAATGTAAATTGGTCCAACCCCTGTGGAGAGCAGTCTGGAGAACTCTTCAGAAGGCTAGAAGAGGACCTACCCTATGACCCTGCTATTCCTCTCTTGGGGATAGATCCCAAGGAGTCAAACACACCCATCCAAAAAGATCTGTGTGCACTGGTGTTCATAGCAGCACATTTAAAATAGCCAAAAAAGGGAAGCAACTCAAGTGTCCAACAACAGATGAGTGGCTGAGCAAGTTGTGGTATATATACACCATGGAATACTGCTCAGTTATTAAGAATGGTGATTTTATCTTTTTTACCTCCTCTTGGATGGAGTTTGAAGAAATCATGCAAAGTGAGATCAACTGGAAAGAAAAGGATGAATATGGCATGATCCCACTCATGGACAGAAACTGAGAAATAAGAACAGAAGGGGAAATACAAAGAAGACCTTGGACTAGGTTTGGTGTATTTCACCAAAATAAAAGACCCTGGAGATTCTGAAGGGTGCATGATGGTGGAGGAAGACCCAGGCTGGGGGTGAGAGTGTTTTTGTAGAAAATTAAGAAATTTTAACCATGTATTAACAACTGTATTTACTGTAAACCATTAACCTCTCCCATTAGATAAGTAGCTTTGCTTCTTTCATTTCATAGAAAGCTGAATTAGCTGTCGAAGCATCAGGAAGTTCCTTAATTGGATTTCAATTTCCACATTATTAAATCTTTTTCTTTTTCCCTCCAGGGTTATCACTGGAGCTTGGTGCCTGCACTATGAATCCACTGCTCCTGTAGGTAATTTTTCCCCACTTTTGTTACCCTTGTTGTTGTCATTAGTGTCATTGTTGATATTGCTGTTGTTGGATAGGACAGAGAGAAATCGAGAGAGGAGGGGAAGACAGATAGACACCTGTGGACCTGCTTCACCGCTTGTGAAGCAACCCCCTGCAGGTGGGGAGCTGGGGGCTCAAACCAGGATCTTTATGCTGGTCCTGTGCTTTGAATCATGTGCACTTAACTTGCTGTGCTGCCACCCCACCCCCTATTAAATCATTTTTCAGGAACTCAGTAACTCCATACATTTGGCATGGTGATTTCGCCTTATCGATGATTTTGCTACATAGCTTTAGTAGTGAAGATAAATCAAGATCTGAATCCAACCTTTTTGATTTGGTCCTTTTGGTAGTTTATACTGTCGAGATGTTAACACAGTGATGATTTTCATATGTAGAGCTTTGCTGGGGAAAGTACTGTTTAAAGTATAAAATGACACACAGGGATCTAGACGACATCATAGGTGTGATACCTGTGAAAGGAGGAGCAGGGGGAACTATTGGGCAAGGAGTCTTGGGTTTCGGAAACTTCTGAAAAGCTCTCAGCAGGGTTACTGGGGGACAGAAGAGATTTCCAGAAATGTGTAAGCTGGAGTCTTCAGCCCATTTGATAATTACCTATCAAATGGACCTTCAATGCAACTGTCAGTTCAATGGTATTACATACCACTAATGAATTCTTATATATTACTAGAGAAAAATTAATTCTTTAAGAATATTCTTTTTTAGGGAGTTGGGCGATAGCGCAGCGGGTTAAGCGCACATGGTGCGAAGCACAAGCAATGGCTTAAGGATCCCGGTTCGAGCCCCGGCTCCCCACCTGCAAGGGAGTCACTTCACTGGCGGTGAAGCAGGTCTGCAGGTGTCTATCTTTCTCTCCCCTTCTCTGTCTTCCCCTCCTCTCTCCATTTCTCTCTGTCCTATCTAACAATGTTGACATCAATAACAACAACAATAATGACTACAATAAGGGCAACAAAAGGGAAAATAAATGAATATAAAAAAATTTAAAAAAGAATATTCTTTTTTCGATTTATGTATTTTCTTATTTATTTATTTATTATTGGATAGAGACAGAGAGAACTTGAGGGAGGAGGAGGAGATAGAGAGAGAAAGAGACACAGAGACACCTGCAGCCCTCATGAAACAGGTGGGGACTAGGGGCTTGGACCCAGGTCCTTGCACACTGTAATGTGAGCAGTTAACCAGGTGCACCACAGCCTGGGCCCCCAAATTAATTTCTTGACATGCCTACCATCACCCCTATCACACTGGTATCTTTTCTAGATAACTGGCTATGAGTCCATCTGCCCTCTTTAAAGGGTGCCAAGTCAGAGCTAACAACCTTTACCTGGGATCATTAAAGCATGTGAAGTGGGGTGTTTCACTAATGTATAATACTTGGCTTCCTGTATAGTCACATGCTTGCCACAAAGTAATAAACAAAAAGGCCCTGGGTATCTTCCTTAGGGAAGTTCCATGGACAGTACTAGGGAAGCACCACGGATGGTGAAGTGGAGATGAACTGTCTCTTCCTCTTTCTACTCTTCTTTAAATAGTACAAGAATGTTAGCTATCAGGTTCAGACAAAAATTACCAAAGTCACAGGCCTCTGGGAATATACCTAAAGTAGACTTCATAGCTTCTTTTCACATGAAGACCCCTAGTTTTATCTGCTTTATTCCTATCTTTGGGTTCCTGCTTATTAAACAATTTGTCCTGTTTAATATCTTACTGCCTATTGCCTTTCAGCCCCCAAGTTGTAGATGCTACCATGATGCCATGCAGACTTCCCTAGGCAGACAAGCTTACTAACATGTCCTGAAAGCTCACCTCTCCAGAGCTCAGCCCCACTGGGGAGACAGAAATGGGCTGGGGGTCCACCTGCCAACACCCATGTCCAGTGGAGAAGCAATTACAGAAGCCAGACCTTCCACCCTCTGCTCCCCATAAAGAATTTTGGTCCATACTCCCAGAGGGATAAAGAATAAGAAAGCTTCCAATGGAGGGGATGGGATATAGAACTCTGGTGGTGGGAACTGTGTGGAACTGTACCCCAGTTATCCTACAATCTTGTTAATCATTATTAAACCACTATTAAAAATTTAAAAAATGAGAATGTATGTTGCAGCAAAGCAAAGAACTCTGGGGGAGAAAGGAAGACAGGAAGTCGGAGGGAGGGTTGCTCTGAGGTCCCGGCACATGATGATGGACTTAATTTGGGAGTGAGGATGTTTTTACAGATACCTATTTTGGTGAGATAAAAAAGTGTACTCATGGACCCACACTTGTACTGTAAACCATTAACTTCCCAATAAAAAAAAGAGAATAAAAAAAAAGAGAGACCTACAGAGGTCACTCAGTGCTGATATTATTCCACAAACCTTAGATTTGTTCCTTCTGCATTGCAATAATATTAAATATCAGTACAATAACTAGCATTTATAAATACTATTGGGAGACTTCTGGAGGTAGAAAGTAGCAGCAGTACAAGAGTAGCAGCAGTTGAGTTTCTCTCCTCTCCCTGATCAACTAGGAATATCAAAGGAGATCACAAGAAAACAGGACTAGAACAACTTGGGAACCCACCAAATCACCAGAGCATCCAGAGACCATAACTGCCTAAACCACCAGTTACCCAGTTGAGAAACTTCTCTAAAGAACAAGGAGTATCAAAGATCACCTAAGACTGCAACAAGACAAGACTGGGACTACTTGGGGAACCCACCAAGTCACTGGTGAGTGAAAACACGTGTGGCTCATGGACAGAGAAGAGCTAAGGATAGATTCCTGGGGCTAAAGCCCTTATACTCCCAAGCAGCTGGGAACAGACCGGCAGTTTGCCAGTTGAGGTGCCACCTCCAATCTGTTTTTACTAACAAAAAGACTGCTGAAGGGAGGAAAGGACTCCTCTAAGACTCACCAGTGCAACTGTGAGTATCCATTTGCTACTGCCCCTTAGAGGCTGAAGCAGCAGGGGGGAGACCCTGTGCTGACATCAAGGTGGGGGGGACAGAGAACTGACCAGGAGATCTAAACCCTGGTGGTCTAGCATTGGGGCTTTATAATGGTAACCTTTGCACATTGTTCTCCTGATTAGAACATAGTGAATAGTTGCCTCAGAACCTACAGACTATAAATGGGACCTGTTTAGAAACTCACAGGGCCCAACAGTACTGCCCGGCTTGGCAGAGAAGCTGAATTGAGCCCAGAGCTTTGGATCCTTGGGGTGTGAGAGTCTCTTTGCATTGCCAATGTATTATCTCTCCACACCCTGCTTTATCTCTTGGTCAGGAGTGAGTGATTAAGCTAAAAAAAAAAACATACTTATAGGTAAAAAGCCCTCAGACTACCATAGCCTACAGGGAAGAAAAAGAACAAAAGAGACTTGAACAGCCACTGTGCTTCATTTCAGGGGTTGAGATAACATTGAAACAACTGTTAATTTCCACAATTGTCAACTCTTTAAGTTCCTTACTTAGACACAAGTCAATACAGGCAAGAGTGATCGGTGGACTGAAAAGTACTGAGAGAGGGACCTCATAACACACTATAATAATGGTTAAACCAAGGAGTAACATTGGAGAAATAAACCAAGACAAAAGTCCAGCTAAAAGCTCTTCAAAGGTAGAAACACAGAAGAATGAGATCAACATCCAAATGCTAATTAAGGAATTAGTCACAGGAGTGAGGGATGAGTTTGAAAGAATTGTCATCAGAAATGCAGAAACAACAGATGAGACTCTGAAAGAAAGAACTAACCCAAGGTAATTAGAGACCTGAAAGCTGACATAGCTGAGCTAAAAGCACAACTATCTGAACAAGCGAATACAGTGTCAGAACAGGGTAACAAAATAGCTGATCTACAGAAAACAGCAGAAGGGAGAGAGAGAATAGAATAAATGAAGCAGAAAACAGAATTATCAATATTGAGGATGAATTAGAGAAAACTAAGAAAGAAGTAAGAGATCTCAAAAAGAGATGAAGAGATACTGAGAACAACAACAGAGACCTATGGGATGACTTCAAAAGAAATAATATAGACATTATAGGCCTTCCAGAGGAAGAAAGAGAAGGAGGGGAAGAAAGCATTTTACAGGACATAATAGATGAGAAATTACCTAGTCTAGACATAAAAGACATAAAGGTCCAAGAATCCCAGAGAGTCCCAAACAGAATTAACCCATACTTAAAGACACCAAGACACATTATATTTAGAATGAAAAGGAATAAGGATAAAGAAAGGATCCTGAAAGCTGCAAGAAAAAAAAACAAAGAGTCACCTACAGAGGAAAACCCATAATATTAGCAGCATATTTCTCCACACAAACACTACCGGCCAGAAGAGAATGGCAAATACCTATTGAGTGCTCAATGAGAAAGGCTTTCATCTAATACTACTGTATTCTGCTAGACTGTCATTCAGATTAGATGGAGGCATAAAAACTATCTCAGACAAGTGTTGGGATATTGTGCAGATGTGGTTGAACATTGGCAGGGCCCACAAACCACTATATTTCCATGTAAGTATTATTTACATATCCCCCACCACATTATCCCCTCAGGGTATTGCTAATTCCCACCAGCTAAAAACTATAGCAACTGCAACTAAAGAAGTTCCCAAAATGGCTTTTTCTTTTCTCCACCCTCTTCCCTAGCCAATTCTGTCCCAACTTGCCACTTCCATTTTTACCCTATAAAACCCACTACTGTTCCTGGTTTTGCCCCTTTTTTCTCTTCTGCATCCCCACCTGGAGAAGGGCTGGCATACACAGTGGGAGGCAGCCGTTTTGCTAGCTCCATGATGGTTTAAAGCCGCTGTGCTCACACCCGACTCTGGGGCTCCCACATCAATAAAAAATTATATTACCACGCCGCCACGAGTTCCTAGATCATCTCTCTCTTTGGCGATGCTAGCCCATCAGACAAGCAACAGTTGAAGGAATCAACTATCACCAAGCTTGCCCTGAAACAAATTCTGAAAGGTCTCCTATAAACAATCTGATCACCATAAATGTGCCATATATCAGAACACTCTAAAAATTAGAATAATGGCATTAAAATATCTTCAATATATGGTATCAGTAAATGTCAATGGCCTGAATTCACCTATTAAAAGACACAGAATGGATCAGAAAACACCACCCAAGCATATGTTCATATCTGATACTATAGACTTTGAAATAAAAATTTTAAAAAGATAGGAATGGACATTACTTAGTGCTCAGAGGATCCATCTATCAAGAGGACTTAATGATTATCAACATTTATGCACCCAATGAGAAGCCATCCAAATACATCAAACATATACTTAAAGATCTACAGCAATATATTAACAGCAACACAATAATAGTAGAGGATTTCAACATCCCATTCTCTCAACTTGATCATCCAGGCAGAAAAATCAATAAAGAAACAAGAGAGCTAAATGAAGAGATAGATAAACTAGAACTATTGGATATTTTTACAGTAAAAAATGGTGATTTTATTGTTTTCAGCCCATCCTGGATGGAGCTTGAAGAAATCAAGTTAAGTGAAATAAATCCAAAAAAGAAGGATGAATATGAGATGATCTCACTCTCAGGCAGAAGTTGAAAAACAAGATCAGAAGAGAAAACACTAAGCAAAACAAGAAATGTTATGCATATACAAACTGTATTCACTGTCAAATGTAAAATATTAATCCCTCAATAAAGAAAAAAAAGAATAAAAAAGAGACTCTGGTGTAGGTGGGTGGGTGGATGGGGAGAGTTCAGGTCTTAGAAGAGGATGGTAGAGGACCTAGTAGTTTATATTGTTATGTGGAAAAATGAGAAATGTTATGCATGTACAAACTATTATATTTACTGTTGACTGTAAAACATTAATCCCCCAGTAAAGAAATAAAAAAATAGTATTGCAAGAAAGTAAACAACCTACTCATCAAAAGGTGAAACTTACAGATTTAGTTTTCAGTGACTGTACTAATAGCTCCAGTTTCTAGGCCAAGTCTTTTGCCCTGCTCTACAACTTGAGAGGCAGACACCACTAATGTCTCCTTTTTTTTACAGGCTCAGAGAGGTTTTGAAACTTGTTCAAAGTCAAGGCTCCTAGCAAAGGATGACAGAGGACCTAGTGGGGGTTGTATTGTTATGTGGAAAACTGAGTAATGTTATGTATGTACAAACTATTGTATTCACTGTCAAATGTAAAACATTAATCCCCCAATAAAGAAAAAAAAAAGAAAGAACTAGAGGATGACACAAAGAAATGGAAGAATATCTCATTCATAGATTGGAAAAATAAATATCACTTATATGGAAAAAACAACAACAAAACAACGTCAGGGCTCAAGGAGCCATCTTGGATTCTATCTGAGCAATGTTGACTATAAGCTCATCCAAGTCTAGACTCATCTCATCTCTATTCCTTCCAGAAGACTGACAAGTTGTTTTGTTGCTTCAGAAAGAGATACATTGAGGAATATCTTACTAACGGGTCATGGGATTCATTAAAAAAGTGTCTTTTGGGGTTTTATTACATTTATTTAAAGAGATGGTACTATTATTTACATGTTTTTAGTAGTAGGAAGAGCTGGTATCCTGAATAGATAAATTGCATAAAATTCCACTTAACACTGTGTGTGTGTGTGTGTGTGTACACGTGTACGCACACTTAGGCAGTGGTAGGTCTCTGAGTCTTAGTTATTTTTTTCTATGAAAAGTATCTATTAGAAAAATGAATAGGTAGATTTACTTTACAGTTAGAATCCTACAGTTGAAACTATGGCAGTTCAGGGGGTTGGGCGGTAGCACAGCAGGTTAAATGCACATGGTGTGAAGTGCCTGGACTGGCTTAAGCATTCTGGTTCAAGCCCCTGGCTCCCCAACCTACAGAGAGGTCGCTTCACAGGCAGTGAAGCAGGTCTGCAGGTGTCTTTCCTCCTCTCTGTCTTCCCCTCCTCTGTCGATTTCCCTCTGTTCTATCCAACAACATCAATAACAACGATAACAATAATAACAACAAGGGTAACAAAATGGGGAAAATGGCCTCCAGGAGCAGTGGGTTTGTAGTGCAGGGACTGAGCCCCAGTGATAACCCTGGAGGCAAAAAAAAAAAAATCTACTCACTGGTAATTTAAACAATGTTTTAAGTAAAATTAGAAACATGAATTCCAGACTATAAATTTGTCGAAAGTTGTGCATTTAGATGAAAGAAATATAAAATAAATAGCAAGTGGAACTGTCTTCATCTGACACAGGCATTTACATCATCATTAAGATATTTTCATTACAACCTTCATAAAGAAACAGAATTTCCTAAGCATCATTTAAAAGCCTGATTATTCCCCTTGTTCTAATACAGACTACTGCATTGTCAGAGAAATCGTAACACATTTTTTTTATATAGAAAAACTGGACACAACTTTTCCAACAACTTATTTGGTGGCTAACCCAAATCTGTGGGCAGGAAGTGAACGTATTGATTTCTATACCTTTAATATCCATGGTTATTCTCATCTGAACCTTTGGTCCTGCACCAGCACTATTGATAGCATAAACCTAAAACAACCAAACAAACAAAAAAACATTTCATTATTTTTTTCCATATCATAGCTTACAGGGATATTTTAACTGATTATATTTTAACTGATTTAAGAAGCTACTTGATAGCTTCTTAAAGAATTCCTATCTTAAAAGTCAGTTGCTTATAGTGAATTTTATGTGTCTTATAAATTCTTTGATGGAAATGGTGCAGGGAGACCACTGACAGTCACATAGTTTGAGAGGATGAAACTTAAGTCTGGAGAACAAAGGCCGAGTGAGACAAGCCGCCTGATCACAGAGGCCAGCACAGAACCATGGCTTCAGTTTGAACCCGGAGGAGTTCAACTAAGGAGGGAACCACTGCACCTACATCCCCTCTCTGTCTATGCGGATATATGTTCCTGCCCTTTGCCAGAGGCGCAGCTCTTGACTTTCTCTAAATTCATATTCAAGATCCCTTTTGGCCCTTCTCAGAGAGGAAACCCTATGCCTCCACCCCCCAGCTTTCCTGTATTAAATCATGGCCCTGAAAGCTGCCCTTCTTCACCCCTGCCCCAAAGTATCTCATGCTATAACCTGCGTAATGTGGCATATACACATAAAGCATCTCTGTTTGTATACTTAGCGGTGATTTACACAAATGGGAATCCTTCCCATTAGTGTTGTGCTTAGACAACTGCACACACGCAATCTCCTTTATCAAGATGATGTCTTTAGCCAATTCCATTCCATTGGATAAGCACAATTCATAGATAATACATTTGCTGGATTTAATTGGCTTTATATATTATGGGCCACTTCTGTATAGTGCAGATATTCTGGAAGTGTTTTGTTACCATTAAAATTCAGCTACACACACACACACACACACACACACACACACACAGACAGACACACATGGCAGACTGATATGATGAGGTGGGTAAATTACCAAGTCTTTAAAATTGATTTGAAAATATCCAAAAGGAATTATTTCCTGAATTATGTACATTTCTGAAAATCAAGTACTTTCCCTTACCCCCGAAAAGAATGCAAGGTTGTGATGTCTGTAACTTTTTATTTCTATCTAGTACAAACACTTCATTAAGGTAGCAAATAAAATTTTGGCAGTGGTTCTTTAACTGAATGTCACAAAGAAGATATTTTCAGTAACTGTTTAATTAAGGCGTTCTGTTGACTCAGAGGCTGCATCTGGTTGCTAAATTACAGAATTCTAAGGAACTTTGAGGTATTCAAGAAGCTTATCATGTATTTGGTGAAAAAAACTTATTTTTACTTAAGTCACAAAGTAGGTGTATTTTATTTCTCGTATTGCCTTTAGTTGCAAAGGTGAAAAATAACACAGCGCTCACTAACTTACCAGAAGTGCTACTATTCATATTTTAAACTTGCAAAAATGCTGTCAAGAAGTTACTATCCCTAACTTTTCAAGTTGAAACACTCAGCCACATCTTTGAGTAAAATGTAGAGAAAACAGAAAAATAGGAAGTTGAGCTGTTTTCTTCAATATGACCCTTTCCTTGAGATATTTTTCACTGTGATTATTCCCCTAATGGTGCGTAGAACAAGAAGTTCAGCATGTCACTTTTTAAAAAGAATAACTTATTTATATTTACTTTGAGTAGAGACAGAGAGATATCAAGAGAGTTGGAGGAGATAAGGAGAGAGACAAAGACAGACACCTGCAGCCCTACGTCCTCACTTGTGAAGCTTCCCCCCCTGCAGGTGAGGCATGTCACTTTTTAATATAAAAAGGAAGGAGTAACCTGCCCATCTCAAGTGGGTGATAACCCTGTTTTAATTATTTACAAAAATCCGGTCAGAACATTAATTATCTGTAGGCGCCTGAAATTTTAGGCCATATTCTATACTGCTTACAAGATGATTTTCAAAATCATAAAATGATAATTGACTTCCAAGTCATGATGGAAAAACAGTGGCAGATACAAATTGTGAGTATGGCTTCCGATTCACACGCACATTTACTTTCCAAAACAGATGGATTCGAGCTGAGATATGAAATGCTACCTGCTCTCACTATTGGCTGTGTGAACTGCATGTCCACCACTCTCAAGCAGTCATTTCTACCACCCTTTCTGCTTTCCTGGGTACACTGGTCACCGTAGAGAAAGAGTTTTCCTTTATTGTGTTATTGTGTTATATATGACTTGTCTGTCTTCATGTTCATCTTCCTTCTCTTTTATTTCATTTGTGGATCCTTGATATTATCTTACAAATTTTTTTCACATCAACATACTTCAATAATACTTGCTGTATTATCATGGGAAGTAGGAGATTTCACTTCTCTCTTTTTAAAAAAAATATTTTCATTTTATTTTAACATATTTATTTATTATTGGATAAAGACAGAGAGATTGATAGGAGAGGGGGAGACAGAGAGACCTGCAGACCTGCTTCACCACTCATAAAGTTTTCCCTCTGCAGGTAGGCAGTGGGGGCTTGAACCCAGGTCCTTGCACACTATAATGTGTGCATGTAACCAGCTGTGTGACCACCTGGCCCCCTCGTTTCTCTATTTTCTACTGACATGTCTTAAACCTCACAAAAGCAGATGAAACACAATGTTAACCAAGTTGTTATGTCTTCAAATGTAGAGGCATAGACCTCGGCAAAATAGTTGAAAATGGAGGGGATGGGACATGGAACTCTGGTGGTGGGAACTGTGTGGAATTGTATGCCCATTATCTTACAATCTTGTTAAACGTTATTAAATCTCTCATAAAAAAATAAAAATAAACTTAAAGTTGTGCTTACACTGATATTGTATGTATGTCCACCTTTCAGTCCTTCTAACATTGCAACCACAGATGTGTCCGTTTTCTGGATAATACTGAGGTTGTGAACCCAGACAGCAGTTGGATCATCTTCTTGGAAAACCAAGGCCTGGTATGCTTGGATTTTCCCATTAGGCTGAGAAGGAGGAAGGAACATTAACTGGAACTTTGTCACTTCATCTGGTATCTTCTGAAATGTCATGTTGTTAGGTGGATCCTTCGGGACTACAACAACATATTTAGCATAAAAGAAAAGAAAAGAAATAATGTGCTTTTTGCTCTCTGTGTGAAGTTTTCTTGAAATGTCTAACTATAACATTTACCAAATGGCTTGTTACCCAAATGGCTTAGATGATATAAGTCATGGAAGCCAATAAAGTTGATGCCATGTTATAGAATCATTGACCTTGGTGCATCATGGTGACAATGACAGTGAGGTGATTTCTTATTTATTTATTTATTTTTGATCTGTTATAAACATTTATTTTATTTTTAAAAAAATATTTATTTATTCCCTTTTGTTGCCCTTGTTCTTTTTTTTTTTTTTTTTTTTTATTGTTGTAGCTATTATTGATGTTGTCGTTGCTGGATAGAACAGCGAGAAATGGAGAGAGGAGGGGAAGAAGAGAAGGGGAGAGAAAGACAAACACTTGCAGACCTGCTTCACCACCTGTGAAGCGACTCCCCTGCACATGGGGAGCTAAGAGCTTGAACCGGCATCCTTACGCTGGTCCTTGAGCTTTGCGCCACATGCTTAAACCGCTGTGCTACCGCCCGACTCCCAAACATTTATTTTCTATGGAATGCATTTATCTGACCTTTTGAATTACTTTTTTTTTATTGCCTCCAGGGCTATCATTGAGGTTTGGTGCTGGTGGCCACATTTTTAATTTTATTGGACAGAGCAGAGAGAAATTGAGAGAAGAGGGGGACCTAAAGAGGAAGAGAGAAAGGCAGACATCAGCAGACCTGCTTCACCACTTGTGAAGCATCCCCCAACATGTGGGGAGGTGGGGGCTCAAACCTGGGTCCTTGCAGGGTCCTTGTGCTTAGTACCATGTGCATTTAATTGGGTGTGCCACCGCCTGGCCCCAGCTTTTGAACTTCTTATTAAAAAATGTTAGTCTAGGGGTTCAGGCGGTAGTGCAGCGGGTTAAGCGCACATGGCACAAAGCACAAGGACCTGAGTGAAGGATCCTGATTCGAGTCCCAGCTCCCCACCTACAGAGGAGTCGCTTCATGGGTGGTGAAGCAGGCCTGCAGGTGTCTATTTTCTCTCCCCCTCTCTGTCTTCCCCTTCTCTCTCGATTTCTCTGTCTTATCCAACAACAACATCAATGGCAACAATAACAATGACAACAACAAAGGCAACAACAACGGGAAAAATGGCCTCCAGGAGCAGTGGATTCATAGTGCAGGTGCCGAGTCCCAGTAAAAAAATAACCCTGGAGGCAAAAAAATTGTTAGTCTCACAAAACTTTGAGAGCTCACTCACACAGTCCCTCTTATCTTCCCTCCAGCTTCCCTGGTGATGACTTCTTCAGCTCAATGTCTAACCTGTGAGCTGATGTTGGTATAAGGAGGTCATTTAAACTGTAGGCCTTTTGTAGATTTTCTCAGTTACACTTTCATGTAGAAACACAGTCCTTTGCAGCTTCACCCAATAAGTACATTTCTGCAATCATCCCCAGAGGCAGCTACACAATTATTCCACTAATCATTGCCTCTTCTTTTCACTTTTCAAAATATTTTTATTATTTAAATTTTTCTTTTCCTTTTATATTTTGTTTACTTTATTTGCTAGAACATCGAGAAACTGAGAGGGGACAGGGAAATAGAGAGGGAGACAGAGACAGAGAGACACCTGCAGCTCTGCTTCACCACTCGTGAAGTTTCCTCCTGCAGGTGGGGACTAGGGGATTGAATCCAGGTTTTTGAGTATGGCAATTTGTACACTTAACCAGGTGTGCCATCCCCAAAGGCACCTTGCCCCTTATTTTTCTTGCCAAGCTTCTCCTATTGCCAATAATTTCCCACCACCGTACCTTTGATATTTTGAGAAAGAGTGGAATGACCCTGAGGGCCATTAGGGCTGAATGTTAGCGATAACCTATGCCTTTTTATTGATAGGAAGAGTCTGGTTTTATGGGTACACTGGTGTTTGCTTAATCACAGAACAATTTGCTACAGTGCTTCTGGTTAGTACTAATACATTTACCAACAATGTCCATATTCTGGTGTGGGTGAACACAGTTCTCAATTCCCTTTGATAAATGTCCAAGAGTGTAATTGCTAGATTGTTTTTGGTTTGATAAAAGACTAACAAACTATTTTACAGTGTTCCTACACATTTTCAGGAGGACCATTCTTCACCTTTTAATTTGGTATGATCAATATTATGTATGTATGTAAAAATGTGTGTGTGTGTGTGTGTGTGTGTGTGTGGTGGGCAGCAGTGTCAGCAGAACCTGCTCAGCTCTGGCTAAAGCTGGTGCTGGGACCTCAGAGCCTCAGGCATGTATGTCTTTTATGGATAATCCCTATGCTATCTTCCCTGTCCTTTAATTATTTAATTTGATCTGTTCTAGTTAATATATAGTGGTGTCTCATAGTTCTAATTTTCATTTAATAGCTACTTATGTAGAAAAATCTATCTTATGAGTTTGCTTTGTTAATCTCATTAAATCTTTAGTAATTTTATTTTATTTGATAGAATAGAGAGAAATTAAGAGGGAAAGGAAGAGACAGAGAGACATCTGCAGACTTGTCTGCTGTAGGTGGGAACCAGGGGCTTGAACCCAGGTCCTTGTGCATTGTAGTATGTGCACTTAACCAGGTGAGCCACCACCTGGCCCCTCATGAGTTTATCTGTCAGGCAATTCTTTCTCTTTTGTCTGTAAAATGTATGTTTATGGATTTTTTTTCTTTTTGCTGAATACTAATTGGACTTTTAAAAGTTTTAAGAGCTCTTTGCGTATTCTAGAAACTCCAGATAGTTTATGGTAAAAAAAAAATCATCAAATCATGTAACAAATTATCAACAATTCATCATAAATAAAAATGACATGAGGATAACATTTTTCTTTTTTTAATTAATCAATTTTTTATTTATAAAATGGAAATATTGACAAGACTACATATTTGAGAGCTACTCTCTTCCTTGATCCAGCTCTCCAGTTCTTTTTCCAAATATGACACCATTTCTCCAAACAATAACCTGGATCTACCTGCATAATAGATGTCAGGTGAAGGCAAAAACTAGTAAAGTCATGGGCCCTCTGGTGTATACCTAAAACAGACCTACTAGCTTTTTCCAAAACGGAGACCCCAAATCTTCATCTTTAACATTCTTGCCTTGAGGATAACATTATTTTAGAGAGACAGAAACTAGCTCTGGGAGGACTCAACAGTTCTTTATAAAATAACTGCATGATTATATCTACTTGATCAAATTAAAATGGACATGTCCCTCCTTACTTAGCAAAGAATTTCTGTGAAAAAGTCTGTTAGTATTTGGCTGTCAGTAGCTCAGATAATCAAGATTTAGCTTCTTGTGGTCCGGGAGGTGGCACAGTAGATAAAGCGCTTGACTCTCAAGCATAAGGTCCTGATTTCAAGCCCCAGCAGCACATGTACCAGAGTGATGTCTGGTTCTTTCTCTCTCTCCTTTTATCTTTCTCATCAATAAATGAATAAAATATTTTTTAAAAAAAAGATTTAGCTTTTTTTTTTTTTTTTTGCCTCCAGGGTTATTGCTGGGGCTCTGTGCCTGCACCATGAATCCACGGCTCCTAGAGGCCATTCCCCCCCCCCCCTTTTTGTTGCCCTTGTTGTTGTAGCCTTGTGGTCATTATTACTGTTGTTGATGTCATTCATTGTTGGGTAGGACAGAGAGAAATGGAGAGAAGAGGGGAAGACAGAGACGGGGAGGGGAGAGAAAGATAGACACCTGCAGACCTGCTTCATCACTTGTGAAGCGACTTCCCTGCAGGTGGGGAGCTGGGGGCTCAAACCGGGATCCTTGCGCTTTGTGCCATGTGCGCTTAACCCGCTGTGCTACTGCCCGACTCCTAAGATTTAGCTTCTTACAAAAGTCTTCATGAAGTACTGCCCTATATCAAAGAACAAACAAATAAAAGGTGAGAGAAAGGAGTGGATGCTATTTTGATAACCCTTACATTCTGAATGTAAAGTATATTAACTATAGCAAGTTAAACTAGGTGACTATAATGTTTATAATGTGGATGCTGTTATACATTTATGCCATATAAAATACTTTTCTTTTTTATTTTCTAATGAAACTTCAAAGAACACCAGGAGTCTGAAGACAGAGGGGGGGCAAGCAAGGCCCCCCTTGCTGACTTTTGGCATTTGATTCTTACTGGATAAGCTCTTCATCATTCTTTCAGACCCTGCTCGTAGTGACCTGAAGAGAACTGCACTAGTTCTGACATTTATCAAAGAGATTTCATTAGAAAGACATAGCACTTACTGGAGAGAAGAGAGAATATGGTGAGATCATGACCTGGACTCTAATTTTGAATTCCAGTTCTTTTACTAGCAGAGTGTCATTATTTTCATGTTTACCGTGAGACAGAATTAGTAAAAGATGAAAATATAAGCGGTTTTAGCTAAATAACAGCTGTAAAAAATCATGTTGTAATCAAATAACTTATTTTCTGAAATAATTAGTGTCTAAATAAATGCTGCAAAGAAATAAATTGGATGCATACACTGAGCGAGATTGTGTATTTCCAAGATTGGTTATTGTACATGTGTCCACTTTTCTTCAAAAATGTTAACAGAGTACCTCTCTTATCCTATGGTTTTGTCTGTGTTTCCTTTTTATAAATAAATACAAAATAATAAAAAAATGTTAACAGAAAATTTCATTTTGTTAATCATAGCAAGTCAATGATTCTTTCAAATTTACACACTTAAAATGTTTCCTAAGACTTTTTTTTTTAGGGTGGGGGGAGAATGAGGAGCTTTAAGAAATACATGATTCAGGTCATAATGGTTCTGCAAAGATTCTCATGCCTGAGGCTCTGAAGTCCCAGGTTCAATCCCCTCCACCACCGTAAGCCAGAGCTGGAAAGAAAGAAAGAAAGAAAGAAAGAAAGAAAGAAAGAAAGAAAGAAAGAAAGAGAAAGAAAGGAAGAAAGAGAGACATAATTCTCAGGACTGGGTGGTGGTGCATCTGGCTAAGTGCATATACTACTATGCACAAGGACCCAGGTTCATGCCCCCTGCAGGGGGAAAGCTTCATGAGGGTGAAACAGGGCTGCAGGTATCTCTCTGTTTCTGTCTCCCTTTCTACCTCCCCCTCCATCTAAATTTTGCTCTGTCCTAGCAAATTAAATTAAATTAAATTAAATTAAAAAGTTATTCAGGAACACCCCCACCCCCAAGTAAAGAAAAAAGTCTGTAATTGTCTGTGCATTTCGGCAGGGATGGAAAACATGCCTTACCTGATTCCAAAGTCCTGACCACCACTGGAGTACTTGACTTCCCTTCTGCATACACGGCCCTAATGTCTCCAGTAAACGCAGTGATCACCACAGAGTACCTCGTGAATATTTCTAAATCTTTAATTTCCATGGTTTTCTTTTCTTCATTTGACTTGATGATGGAAATATTAAATTCATCACTATCTACCTGTAGAAAGAAATAGCTAACAATGAAAGACAGCAGTCCCTGCAATGTCCATCTCCAAAGCATATGGCTGTGAAATTGTATGTGGTCTGTTCACCTAGCCAAGGCTTCCGTGCTTGGTTTATAGTCAGTTTAGCACGCAGCATTTCAAGTAAGTCAAGGAAACTGTGAGTCTATGAAATTTGTCTCAGAGTAACTTTAGGGGATCAGCAAGATAGCTTAAGAGAGAGGGTACTTGGTTTGTCACAAACACAGACCCAGGTTCGAGACCGGTTCCTGCCACATTGGAGGAAGCTCTGGCATTGTGGTATTGTTCCCTATCTACCCCCCTTTTTTTTCTTTTCCTTCAAGGTTTTGCTGGGGCTTTCTGCCAGCGTCATGAATCCACTACTCCTGGTAACCATTTTTCTCCATTTTAATGAATAGGACAGAGAGAAAATGAGAGAGGAGGGGAAGACAGAGAGACAGAGACACCAGCAGTCCTGCTTCACTGCTTTTGAAGCCCTCTGCCCCCCCCCCCCACGCCCTGCAGGTGGGGAGCATGGGTCTGAACCTGGATCCTTGTGCTTAGAACTATGTGCACTTAACCAGGTGTGCCACCGTTTGCCCCTTCTCTCTCTTGATCTGTCTGAAAAACCATCCTAGACCAGTGAAGCCCAAGGACAGAAGACACAAATAAATAAATCTTGAGACAGGAGATAGCTGGCCTATAAGAGCATATACTTGTTGTCCCTAAGATGTGTGGTTTGAACCCCTGAAGCACATGGAAGCATTCTACTGGCCATGCCTAGAATGAACTGGCATGTTTCTGTGTCTGGCTCTCCCACTCTCCCCTTTATTTCTAAAATAAAGAATGGGAAAAACGAATCCAACAGGCCATTCAGTGGTGTTATAGTACATGCATACGACCATAGGTTCATTCCCTAACGCTGCATAAAAATAACTGAAGAGAAACTATAAGAGCAGTTTGTTTCTTTGTTTTTACCAAAGCACTGCTCAGCTCTGGTTTATGGTGGTGCAGGGGATTGAACCTGGGACTTGGGAGCCTCAGGCATGAAAGTCTCTTTGCATTATGATATCTACGCCCACCCAGCAGTTTATTTTTTAATCCTTTATTTATGATTGTACAGAAACAGAGAGAAATTGAGAGGCAAGGGGGGATAGGGAGGGACAGAGGCCAAGAGACACCTGCAGCCCTATTTCACTCCTTGTGAGCCTTCCCCCTGCAGGTGGAGAGCCGGGGCATGAACCAGGAGCCTTGAATGAGTCCTCATGCTTTGTTCTATGTGCGCTTAAGCAGGTGCGTCACTGACTGGCCCCTGAAATATCTTTCTCACTTTGCTCTCAGGTACCTGGCTTGAAAGTCTTAATAGCTTATATATGCTGTTTACAATACTAGGTCCATGTTCTCATAACATGTTCTCAGAACACCTTTTCTCGTAACTTAGGTAAGGAGGCCTGGGGCCAGGCCATGGTGCACCTGGTCAAGCTCAACTTTGCCTGCCTATATTACTCTGATATTCTCCTTGTCTAATTGAGCACCTGCAGGCCTGCACTGGCATTATTCTCTACAATGGAACCATGCTGATCCTATGGATCAGAAATCTTTATCAAGGGGGCCGGGTGTTATCGTGGTGTGTTAAACGCACATGGAGTGAAGCGCAAGGACCAGCGTTAAGGATCCCGGTTCCAGCCCCTGGCTCTCCACCTGCAGGGGAGTCGCTTCACAGGTCATGAAGCAGGTCTGCAGGTGTCTCTCTTTCTCTTCCCCTCTCTGTCTTCCCCTCCTCTCTCCATTTCTCTCTGTCTTATCTGACAACAACAGCAATAGCAACAATAACAACAACAACAACAACAAGGGCAACAAAATGGAGAAAATGGCCTCCTGGAGCAGTGGGTTTGTAGTGATAACCTTGGAGGTTAAAAAAAAAAAAGGAATCTCTCTATCAATTCATTGCTCTAACTCCTCGAAGAAGCCATAAAGTCCTAACGATCTGGCAGCTCAGCACTTGTATTCCTCAAAGCATTATCTGGGGATAACTTTCTATTTCTTGCACAAGGTGAACACTGCCTCATCTCCATGAGAACTTCCTCTCCATGTTCTGCTGCGATTATTATTATTTTTTTCTTCAGATTTTGCTCTGATGTTATTTTATTTGGGAGATTCCCCCCCATGCCTTTTCTTTTCTTTTTTTTTTTTTCTATATTCTTTCTTCTTCCCCCCTCCCCTACCCCACTGTACTGTTTCTTTCCTCTCTGGCTTGTAGGGATGTTTGGCTTGAACCTGTGACATTAGAGCCTCACACAGGAAAGTCCATTTGCATAACCATTATGCTAACCCCCCTATCCTCCCTTGATGCATTTCCCCTAGCCATCTTGCAATAGGAATTAATTTATATTGTATTTTTTAAATTAATTAATTTATTTAAGAAAGGAGACATTAACAAAATCATAGGATGGGGGGTACAACTCCACACAATTCCCCCACCCAATCTCCATATCCCATCCCCTCCCCAATAGCTTTCCCATTCTCTATCCCTCTGGGAGAATGGACCCAGGGTCATTGTGGGTTGCAGAACGTAGGAGGTCTGGCTTCTGTAATTGCTTCCCCTATACTGTGCTTTTTTAATCTATAAATAACATTTATTTATGAGACCAGAGCAAGCATATAAAAAACATGAATGAGGGCAGGCCCAAGACCTTGTTTATGAACATTTTTCTTCTTCTTCTTTTTTTTTTTTTAAAAAAAAACTTATTTTAAACCTACTTATATATTTATTTACTTTCCCTTTTGTTGCCTTGTTGTTTTATTGTTGTCATCGTTGTTGGACAGGACAGAGAGAAATGGAGAGAGGAGGGGAAGACAGAGAAGGGGAGAGAAAGACACCTGCAGACCTGCTTCACCACCTGTGAAGTGACTCCCCTGCAGGTGGGGAGCTGGGGGCTCAAACCGGGATCCTCGTGCCAGTCCTTATGCTTTGTGCCACCTGCACAACCGCTGCGCTACCGCCCGACTCCCTACACTGTAACTTTATATTACCTTAGTATATGTCATCACTGAAACACTGACAGGTCAAATAAGTTTTCTAAGGGCTAATACCAACAGGGCTAAAATTTAAATAGTTTTGTTTCCAAAACCTGTATTTTCATACTTTTCTTTCTTTCCTTCCTCCTTTCTTGCTTCCTTCCTTCCTTCCTTCCTTCCTTCCTTCCTTCCTTCCTTCCTTCCTTCCTTCTTCCTTTTCTCTTTCTTTCTCAACTGAGAGAGACTAGCCTTGCCAGATAAACTAAGTACTGACTACTAAAGTTGAATAAGGGAAAGAGACAGGATCACTTAATGATGATCTTTCTGGTCACTGCCAGGCCACCTCATCATCTGGGGCTCTAGTCAGAGAATCCAGAGATTCCCATGTAGATATGATGGGTCTAGACCCCTAACAGATCCCTCTGCCCACCACCACTGGTCATCTCCATCAGGAACAGCATCATAAGCCCTCTTGTGGGCCTCTACAGAACCTTGCCCTCAACGTGGAGTAGTGGTAGGGATTGCCCTCCTCTCTGAATGGAGGCTGGGTCAACCTATTCACCCACTCATCTTTTCTGTTTTGGCCAGCATGTTGCTCAGCTCTGCTCACAGACTAGTCAACTCTGTACCAGAAATTGAACCAAGGGTTCTGCAGCCTCAGGCTTGGAAGTCTTTTATGTAACTATTATGCCCTTTCCCTGTGAAAACGGCACTGACCACTGTGCTTTGTAGCACCATTCCCAGTAGTAGCACATACCGATCTGACATCCACCAGATAGAAGGTTGGGCCAGTGAGGACAGCAGGCTCACTCCAGCTGATGTTGAGGCTGAAAGGGGATGTTGCTGATACACTGACATTTTCAGGAGGCCCATCTGGAGCTAGAGAAACAGAAAACCAACATCTCTTGTCAAAATTAAGTAGAGAATGGAGGGGAGACTTGAGAGTTTCCCCAGGAAAGAAACCCCTGTAAGGTTTTACCAAGTCTATTTCCTGAACAACAACTGAACTGAACTGTTTCTGAGAGTTATGAAATCAACTTAAATTGTACCCCTGAAAGTGAAATTAGTAACATTTAATGAACCTTCAGCAGCCAAGAAACCACCCCCCCCCCCCCCCCCCCCGGTTTAAAGACCAATAGTTGCAAAGATTAAATTACGTCCTCATTTTCACTTCTGAAGACATCCTTTGACAGTGTGGCCCTGGGTTTCAGATCTGTCTTTGAGACAAGAGCTCCCAGTTTAAGAACTGCTCTCGAGTGTCTAATAAAATCTTACAAACAGCTCTTGATTTATTGATCTGGGAATTTTAACTGTTATTTCTAGCTTTTAGATACCCTGCTAATTTGTGTTAGTAGTTGCTAATAAGGACTATGATAAAATAGCCTGTAGAAAATGAGAGCTGTAATGAATTATGTATTAACTTAAAGTTTACAGCATGTTTAAAATATTGGCAAATCCAAAGAGCAGTGCCTTTCAGATATTATTACACATGAAGAACACGCTCTGAGAAATCAATGGTCATACACACATGGCTTTTAAATTCAAAATGCAGTTTTGAAAGAAAGCATTGCTGTTGCTAAAATAGATCTGAATATTTAATATTATAGAACTAAAATATTTAATAATAAAATAAATCTAATTTAAATTAATAAATTCAGTTTGATGTGCTAACAATGTGTTAAGATATGCTAAAATGTTTTAAGAATACCTGAAAAGATACACTTAATCACAGAAGAGCAAAGCCCGTGCAAGGGCATTGCATGTAAAATACATTGCGTGTGGTCTGGGAGGTGGGTAAGGCATTGGACTCTCAAGTATGAGGTTCTGAGTTCAATCCTCGGCAGCTCAAGTACCAGAATGGTCTATCTTTATCTCTCTCCTTCTACATTTCTAATAAACAAAAAAAAAAAAATCACAGAATGCCAGATAAGATCTGCAGGGATGCAGAAGTTATACAGGCTCCTGTGCTGACTATGGGCCTCAGATCAAATCTATGGGGTTTACAGTTTAACAGTATTTAAATACTTTTCCCATACTTGGGAGCTACTCTCTTTCCTGATCCAACTTTCTAGTCCTTTTTTCCAACTATGACATCATATCCCCAGATAGTAACTTAGGTCACCTGTATGTTAGATGTCAAGCTCAGACAAAAATTAGTAAAGTCATGGGCCTCTTGGAATATACCTAAAATAAACCTACTAGCTTTTTCCAAAACAGAGACCCCCAAATCTTCATCTGCAATATTCTTGCCTTTAGGTTCATGATTAGTCAACAGTTTGTTCTACACTGCTCAGCTCTGGCTGATGGTGGCATGGGTGACTGACCCTGTATTGAACCTGGGTCTTTGAAGCCTCAGGCATGACAGTTTCTTTGCATAACCATGATGCTATCTACACTCCCATCCCATGCCTTACCAAGGTAAATAGCACTGATTTTACTGTTTTTGATGAATAAGTAGTACAGAAAGTAGGTCACATAATTGATTCTGTTATTACAAATGTAAACATTCCCTAAATCCATCATGATCCCACATAAATCACATAATTTATCCTACTTTTATTATAGCTGTTTTTTTTAAATCAGCATTGCAAAACAAGGATGACATTTGAAGGAACTGATGGCTAAAAAAAAAAAATCTATGTGTAAATTTTCAATTTGTGAAACCGCTAAGAATGAAAAGGGGTGTAGTATGTTGAAAAGGATTTTGACAGGCATACTGCACCACCTAGGAATCCTCACTTAGAATGCAAAGCCACTTAAATGAAAGAGATCTGTGCCTTCAGGCTGAGCTATATGCAATGGTCTAGATTTGGAAGAGACCCAAGTGTCCAATCCTGGATAGGTGTATAAGGAAGTTATTGTGTGTGTACATGAGGGGATACTACTTAACTGTTAGGAAATGATGGGATTGTCTGTTTTTGCTACAGCATGGACGGGACTGTACGGAAGCATATGAAATGAAATAAGTCAGGAGGACAAATATTGATTGACCTTGATCATAGATGATCTTTTAACATTCAAAGCAAAGGAAAATACGGAGTGAAACACTAAATTCTATTTCAGTGTGAGGCTGGGGGATCAGAGGGAAGGGTGGGAATTGGTGGGGGTTCAGTGCACTATAGTGAAGGGAGATAGTAATATGATGGTGGGAGAGTCATGTTGGCATCTATTTTGGGGGAGATGTGAGATGCTCTAAAGATCAAAGATGAGTTCCGGGGACAACAATCTTGCAAAGCATTATCTTAATCAACAATAAGAAGGATTTGTGTCATAGGTGAATTAAGAAAGATATTGACCCAGGAATACTGTTGGGCATATCTCTGCCCTCCTATGGCTTCTACTTAACAGTGGGATGATAATATTGGAATATTAATTACACATTCATTAACCTAGAGAAATATTGAGACATAAGTATTTCTCAGTGTTTTGAGTTTTAAATCCATATGAGCAATATTCTCCCCACAGATTCTAAAAAAAAAAGTATAAAGATGATAAAACAAGTCTTTCTTCAATTCACAAGAGCAACAATTTGTATGTAATCTTGGTCAGATAACAAAATTTCTGGACTCTGGTTTCCTCCTTGTAGGTATATTTCACATTGTTAAAAAAAAAAAAAAAAGAGCTGTGAAGACAAATGCCCAAGTGATTCTGGCAGGAAAGCAAGGTGTTATATCTTATAACTGGACAGATGGGATGCATTGGATCGACCTTCCCGTGGTTCATCCCGTGAGTACCCATTCATTGGGGAAACTGACGATCCTTCCTAGCCGACTGAATCCACATGGATCCCAGTCACTTTCAAAGCCATTAACTGGCTACGGAAGAAGAGCAAACGCTAGAAGAAGACTGGACAGACATCATAGACAGCTTACTTAGAATCTTCTGTGACTGGGGGCCAGCAGACACAATGAGAAGGGACTCAAAGTCATTGATTATCAGAAAAATGCCAATAGAGACAACAAAGAGATATCACTTAATGCCTGTGAGAATGCCACATATCAGAAAGAACAGAAATGACAAATGTTAAAAAGAATGTGGAGAGGGGGTTGGGCGGTAGCGCAGCGGGTTAAGCGCATGTGACACCAAGCGCAAGAACTGGCATAAGGATCCCTGTTCAAGCCCCCGGCTCCCCACCTGCAGGGGAGTCGCTTCACAGGTGGTGAAGTAGGTCTGCAGGTGTCTATCTTTCTCTCCCCCTGTCTTCCCCTCCTCTCTCCATTTCTCTCTGTCCTATCCAACAACAAATGACATCATCAACAACAATAATAACCATAACAAGGGTATGACAACAAGAGCAACAAAAAGGGGAAAAATGGACTCCAGGAGCAGTGGATTCATGGTGCAGGCACTGAGCCCCAGCAATAACCCTGGAGGCACGACAACAACAAAAAAGAATGTGGAGAAAAAGGAAGACTTCTGCACCGCTGGTGGGTGCAGGGGGCCAGGTCAGGAGATAAATGGTGGAAAACCTCTTAAAACAGCATTCTGAGACACACCTCATAGAAGGAGCTGTGAGTCAGTTATCAGGGGACAGATCCTCTGTGCCATGTGCTGTCAATCAGCTTCAGAGGCCAAACCTCCACGGGATACGTGCTGAAACACAAGCTTTCTGAGGAGAATATGTATGTGAAGAAGAGGACATCCCCACTATCTCTGACTTTCTTTCTCTTAGTCTAGATTAGGGAATTGAAAACATCTTCGTCCATAATCCAGTCACTCAATTGGGTGAAGGATCCAAATTCATGGCAAAGTTTGCCAAAATTTGCTGTATAAATACGGTCCTAATAAATGTGTCCAGTGTTCCATTTCAGGAACACTGGACACATTTATTCCTGAACAGTCCCAAGGTGCCTTGCCTCTAAATGTTTTCATTTCCTCCCCTCCTTCGGACTCTTGTGGGGGCTGGACTCTTATTGCAGAGTTGGCTTCCCACAGGTGGAAGTGTCAACTGGTCAACTCTTGTGGAAAACAGTCTGGAAAGTCAGAACACTAGAAATGGACCTACGCTATGACCTAGGAATTTCTCTCATGGGCACTTAACTTAAATGGAACAAAAGCACCTATCAGAAGAGATCTATGTACATCTATGTTCATAGTAATTTGCAAACAAAAACTTGGAAGCAACCCAGATGTCCAATAATGAATGAATGGCTAAAAAGAAAAAAAAAAACCTGTGGTATATTTATATGATAGGATACTATTCCGGTGTTAAAAATGAGGAAGTCATCTCCTTTGCATCCTCTTACATGGAACTTGAGGATGTCATGCTGAGTGGTATCAGTAAAAAAGAGAAGAACAAACACTGAAGGATCTTACTTAACGTCATGCTGAGTGGTATCAATAAAAAAGAGAAGAACAAACACCGAAGGATCTTACTTATAAGGGGGACCTGATAAGTAGGGCTGTGGAGAGGGAGAGCTCAGAGTGAAACATAGACTGGACATAAAAGTAAAATCTCTCCTGTTGACTTGAATTCTGAAACACTTCTGGGGAAGTACGTCTATTACTTTTCTCCTCCATAGCTTAGACTTTTGAAGGCTTAACTGCAGGTAGACCCAAAACCCTTGTCCAGTCTTAGAAACATGGCTAACCACTAGCTCAGGAAAACAGTATGGTACTTAACTGTCTTTTCTGGTCAAATGTCAGCCCTGCAACACCAGCAACCAAAGCCCTCATAGGGTGTGGCTGTTCCCCCAAGCGGAGCTGAGCAAAACATGATACTCAGAGATCACTTACAGCACCTACCATGTGTACTATGAGATATTTAAAGTTCAAAACACTAATCCATCATTGCAAAGAGGCTAGGCATTTAGCCATTTACGGAGATGTGTTTTATTTAAGTCATTTCTTTAACCTTATTATTTTTTTAAAATATTTTTTTATTTATAAAAAGGAAACATTAGCAGCTGTGCTTCTCTCTTCTCCCCGGTCAACTAGGAATACCAAAGGAGATCATCTGGGACCGCAACAAGACAGGACTAGAAGGACTTCAGGAACCCACCAAATCACTGTACTCCCCCAGTAAAGAAAAGGAAAAAGAAAAATAAATAAATAAAATATTAAAAAGTGAAAAAAAAGGAAACAATGACAAGAACCATAGGATAAGAGGGGTACAACTCCACACAATTCCCACCACCAAAACTCTGTATCCCATTCCCTCCCCTGCCCTGATAGCTTTCCTATTCTTTATCCTTGTGGGAGTATCTTTAACTTTTTTTTTTTTTTTTTACAAAGTGGTCCCTTTCCCCCCTTTCTTTTTCTTTTCTTTTCTTTTTTTTTTTTGCCTCCAGGGTTATTGCTGGGGCTCACTCAGTGCCTGCACCATGAATCTACTGCTCCTGGAGGCTTTTTTCCCCCTTTTTGTTGCCCTTGTTGTTGTAGCCTCATTGTAATTATTATTATTATTGTTATTGTTGATGCCATTCGTTGTTGGATAGGACAGAGAAAAATAGGGAGTGGAGGGGGCGACAGACAGGGGGAGAGAAAGACAGACACCTGCAGACCTGCTTCACTGCCTGTGAAGCGGCTCCCCTGCAGGTAGGGAGCTGGGGGCTTGAACCGGGATCCTTATGCTGGTCCTTGTGCTTTGCGCCACGTGCGCTTAACCCACTGTGCTACTGCCCAACCCCCCCCCACCACCTTTCTTTTTTAAAGAAGCAATTACTCTTAGTGGAATTTTCAATGTTGGTAAACTTGAAGTTGTCTGTTTATTATGATTATTATTTTTTTATGGAAGTGCTCCTTTGTTAATTCTTTGTGACAAATTTCTCCTAGAAATGTATTATTTCAATTCATATTCTTGAGGGATTCGGATATAATGGAATATGAAATCCTAAATCTGGGCTAACAAATAAAAGCAAACACGTGCATAATGGAACTAACGATAGTGTGTATATCATATATAGCTGAATATATTAATATAGCTACCTATCTGTAAAAGCAGTGGAATGTAAACATTTGGTCACTTAAGGGAAACATTTAGAATATCCAACTGTTCCAGTTTACTATAAAGCAGCATAAAACTATTTTAGTATTATCCAAATACTATAGTATACTTATAAGCACATAAATTGTCATGTGGTTCAAAGAATATGTTATTCATTTCATTCGAATGAGATAGAGAGACTCACTAGAACCCTGCTCAGCTCAGGTTGATGATGGCGGAGTTAGGGACTGAACCTGGGAGCTTGGAGCTTGGAGCTTCAGGCATCAAAGTCTTTTGCAGAACCATTATGCTGTCTTCCCAGACCACCATGTGTTTGTTCCCCTCCGCCCCCCAGGTAATTTTCTCTTTCAAAGTTTTTAAGTTATTTCTCTCCTTGAGTTGATGAAAAATTAATAAATACATCTTAAGCATATATACAATATATATTTTTTCCTTTTTTCATCATTGTGTATATACATGTGGGAGTCACAGAAAAGAATATGAAAGGATAATTATGAATGTCAACAATGAAAATGAAGTCAGTGGATGCCAGGAGAGCCATGAGGAGCTGAAACTAAACTAGTTTAAAAGCTTTGTAATGTATAAGCGTCTTGGAGAGACTTTGTCTCTTTACAAGCTGTCATGTTCTGATTTAGGATTGTTTGTGAAATGAATCGAGTCTGTAATGGTCCAAGATATCACTGTACCCTTTCTCTTATAAATCACAGCAATTTACTCAGTAGGAATGATCTATCCTTATTCTCTCATTCCCCATAATCCAATCACTTCCTCTCATAAGTGCTTTCCCCTTGGTTTTCACAATAATGCATTTTCTGTAACTAACAACCATCATTTCCTGATTATCATGCTTCTATCCTTGCACAGGAATGTGGGTCTTATGTGGGTCAGGGTCATCTCTCCCATCCATCTGTGTCCCTGTGGTAAGTGTGTGAGCTGAAAGGTGAATCTGGCTAGACCATCATTTTGTCTAGTTTATGCACAGATTTGAATGCTCCCACATCTATGCTGTTTTGATTAAGAGCTTTCAAGTGCTGACGGGCTTAGTACTAAACTTTTAGAATAAGTACAGAGACTTATTAACAACTTTTCCTGTTGCAGATCTCTGCAAATGTCATTTAGAGTGAAATCCCATTATAAAAAATACTATCCAGTTTTGGGCGCATTATGTTGCTATAACATTTCTAAAAGAACAGACTAAGTAAATGATATTCTAGCAATGTGTGAAAGAGTCCTGAGTTCTGTATGTGTGGTTTCAATTGGACATCTATTTGTGTTTACATCCACTTAGTGTTTATACCTTTATTCCTAAAGTGTGTACCTTTCATGACATTTTAATTTCAGGGTTTGGTGTGCTGGACCATATTTTAATTTCAGGTTTTGGTGCACTGGACTACCAGGTTCCAGGCTACAGTTAATCACTAAATGAAGGACTTGTTTTTGGTTCTGATCCACCAGGGGCCTCTAGGGCTGTGCAGTTGCTCTGATCTTCACTCTGAAGATTTAGGATTTTCTTTTCATTCAGTTTAGTGTCTGACAGGATTTGAAAAACTTTAATTGGATGAGTGGTTTTGGTTACATTTTTTTTTTTTTTTAGATAGAGACAGATTAGACAGAAAGGTAGAGTATGAAAGAGGGGCTGGGTGGTGGTGCGCCTGGTTGAGGGCACATGGTACAGTGCTCAAGGACCCAAGTTAAAGCCCCCAGTCCTCACCTGCAGGGGAAAAGCGATGTGAATGTTGAAGCAGTGTTTCAGGTGTCTCTCTGTCTCCCCCCTCCTCTGGATTTCTGACTGTCTTTATCAAATATAGACAGTAAAAAAACAAAAAAGTGAGGGCATGGAAGAGACCACAGCAACGATCTTCCTTCCATGCAATGGGGGCCAGGTTCACACATGGCTCATGTACAAGTGAGCTATTTCACTGACCCCCAATTTGTGTGTCTTACGTAGTTCAGGCCATCGAGAGTCTGAATAAATTCAGTAACAAGATGGACCATATTTACGCAGGCCAAGAGCATCTTAGGACATAACCCACCGGTTACATCGCAGAAAACAACTGGTGTTTGATGCTCTAGCTGCCTCTCTAGAAAGCACTGGTTTCACCCAGTAGTACTGAGGGCTGCACAGATGGGTGGGATCCATCATACCTTTTTTTTTTTTTTGTTTTTGCCTCCAGGGTTATTGTTGGGGCTAAGTGCCAGCACTATGAATCCACTGCTCCTACAGGCTATTCTTCCCATTTTGCTGCCCTTGTTGTGCTTGTTGTAGTTGTTACTGTTGTCATAGCTGTCGTTTGTTGTTGGATAGGACAGAGAGCAATGGAGAGAGGAGGGAAAGACAGAGAGAAAGACAGACACCTGCAGACCTGCTTCACCGCCTGTGAAGTGACTCCCCTGCAGGTGGGGAGCCGGGGGCTGGAACTGGGATCCTTATGCTGGTCCTTGTGCTTAACACGCTGCGCTACTGCCCAACTCCCCCATCAGACTTTAATTTTGTTTTATTTTTCACATTTCCCAACAAGAAGGTGGCATCACAGAAACAAATATACCAAGCCTAAGAATGTATCTTATTAGAATGATGGCCAATTGGAATGATTCACAGATGTTCACAGAAGCAGACTTCATTGTGTGATCATTTCTTCTGAGGCTCAATGATAAGTTTCTTCTGACTCACCTCAGAATGCCTTGCATTGAAAAAAAATACAACACACACCAGATGACTCTTATTCTAAAGACTAGAATTCCAGGTGAGAATGGAAATTTTCTCATATAAGTAATATTAACATTTGAATTAAATAATATGTCTTTTCTAGAATAACATCATGTCTGTTAAACAACCTACTATAAATGCAATCCTGAAATGTAGTCACACTTAACCAATGTGTCCTGGAACCCCACCTCCCCAGTTGTACTCCACTAGGGAAAGATAGAAACAGGCTGGGGTTATGGCTCCATCTGCCAACACCCATGTGCAGCGGAGAAGCTATTACAGAAGCCAGAACTCCCACATTCTGCTCCCCATAAAGAATTTTAGTCCATAATCCCGGAAGGATTAAAGAATAGAGAAGCTTCCAATGGAGGGGATTTGACATGGAACTCTGGTGGTGGGAACTGTGTGGAATTCTACCCTGTTATCTTACAATCTTGTTAGTCATTATCAAGTCATTAATAAAATTTTCTTGAATGTAGTCATAATCATTAGGAAAATAAATTCTGGGAGTCAGGCGGTAGCGTAGCAGGTTAAGCACACGTGGCGCGAAGCACAAGGATCAGCATAAGGATCCCAGTTCGAGCCCCCGGCTTCCCACCTGCAGGGGAGTTGCTTCACAGGCGGTGAAGCAAGTCTGCAGGTTTCTATCTTTCTCTCCCCCTCTCTGTCTTCCCCTCCTCTTTCTATTTCTCTCTGTCCTATCCAACAACAACGACATCAACAACAACAATAATAACCACAACAAGGCTACAACAACAAGGGCAACAAAAGGGGGGGGGGAAGGCCTCCAGGAGCAGTGGATTCATGGTGCAGGCACTGAGCCCCAGCATTAACCCTGGAGGCAAAATAAATAAATAAATTCTAGCTTATGCCTGGCTTCTGCCATGTTGAAGGAAGCTTAGGTGCTATGGTCTTGGAGCATTCTCTCTCCAACTAAAAGAAGGAAATAGAAAAGGAAATTCTGAGGCCACATCTCAGTGCTACTTAATTCAACCCTCTGAAAGACTCTAACACTTGCCCTCCTGATGTTACTAATATCAGCCTACAAATTTAAGTGCCAGACCTCTACATGAGAATGAATGTATGTGTGTACACACATATAGATACAAATACATACAGCATAATATATATTATGCTAATTTGAACTTCTGTATAGATACAATCAAACAACCTGAAAAAAGAAATAATTCTATTACATAATGGAGTGTGAGGCCCAGGAAAATGCTGCGATTTTGTTCTCCTATTTGTTGAATGCAGGGTGATCACGGTAAAACAATCAAGAGTATCATTAAAGAGAAAAGGAACTGAAAGTGTAATCTGAGATTCTATGTGTTAGACAAGGTCCCATCCAATTTGTTTTGGATTGGAAATGGTTGTATTATATACTAGAAACTTAAATAGTATCTTTAGCTTCTCTTAGACTCAGTTGTCAGGGCTACTATCAATTACTGATAATCCTTAAAATTGCATTTGATTGCTTGTCTTTGTATTTTTGCTGAAAAATAAAGACATATTACTGCTTATGTACATGAGCCTTTAATGTATTTATTTTCTGGAGAACTTACTTAGTACTCCAACAGAAGTCTTATTCCTTCTTTTCTTTTTTAATATTTATTTATTTATTTATTCCCTTTTGTTGCCCTTGTTGTTTTATTGTTGTGGTCCTTATTATTGTTGTTATTGGTGTCGTTGTTGTTGGATAGGACAGAGAGAAATGGAGAGAGATGGGGAAGACAGAGAGGGGGAGAGAAAGACAGACACCTGCAGACCTGCTTGTGAAGTGACTCCCCTGCAGGTGGGGAGCCGGGGGCTGGCGCTTTGTGCCACCTGCGCTTAACCCGCTTCACTACAGCCCGACTCCCTCTTCCTTCTTTTCTATTCCTTCCTTTCTTCTCTTATTCTTCTCCTTCTCCTTTTTCTTGTTCTTTTTTATTGCCACCAGGGTCATTGCTGGGGCTCAGTGCTGGCACTACTAATCCACCACTCCAGGAAGCCAGTTTTTCCTTTTCTAATTTTTATTAGCTAGGATAGAGAGAAGCTGAGAGAGGAGGGGGAGATAGGGAGAGGGAGAGAAAGACAGCTGCAGACCTGCTTCACTGCTCATAAAGCATCCCCCCTGCAGGTGGGGAGTTGGGGTTTGAACTCAGGTCCTTGTGCTTGGTAATATATGTGCTTATCTGGGTGTGCCATAACCCACCCACCCCAAAGTTTTCTTATAATAAACACATTAAATAGTTTAATTTTATATGCATTCTGTGACCTACTTTATAGTGTGATTTGACCTGGTTATGTACTCTCCTTATCAAATACCCAACACTTGGAATTACCATGCCACCATATGGTTGTTGACTTAAGTGATGAGGTCTAGCTCAAGCCCTAGTCAAAATCCGAGAGTCAGGGTCTACCTTTGAAGTTATGAGACTTTGAATAAATGCCTTGTGTCTAAAGTTCTTGGAATAGTTACCAATACACTGTAACCACTTAATAAATGTGCCCATTTTGATTATTTCTAACTACCCAACATAGGGCCTTCATTTATCCTTGGGTCCAATGGGAAGTGTAACTAAACCACCAGTTACAGTAGTCCTAAGTTCCTTTGATAGTTGGAAGTTTGCCAGAGCCAGGTCAAAATTCTCCCCTTCTTCCTGATTAAATTCGAAGAACTGGAACTGTGTGCTAACCCAGCACCTAACACTGGTCAGACCTGAGCTGGAACTGATGAGCAGAACTCACAAAGAATTAGTCTATTTCCAACTTCTTCATGAATAAGAGAAGGAAGATACACAGAAAAGTCAAAATCCATTAACTTCCTTGCTGCAAGATTTGAAAGATGATAACATACATTTGGACTTAAAAAAGAAAGATAAAATGTGGGCCAGGTTGTGGTGCACCTGGTTGAGTGCACATGCTACAATGCGCGAGGACTCAGGTTCGATTACCCAGTCCCCATCTGCAGGGGGAAATCTTCAAGAGTGGTGGAGCAGGCCTGTAGGTGTCTGTTTCTCTCCCTATCTCCCCCATGCCCTCTCGATTTCTGACCATTTACCCAATTAATAAATACAAGAGAATAAAAAAAGAAAACTGCACTATAATGAAAGGACCGGCCCTTCCTTTTCTCATCTGTCAAAGCACTATACTTTCTGTGATACTGACGGCTTAGAAATATTATAGTGATAGTCCTTATAGATTTCTTTGATCTTAATTATGCATTTATGAGAGGATAAGAGAGAACTAGGACATTACTCTGGCACTTAAAGTGCCAGGGATCATACTTAATACTGCACTCTTTTATTGGGCCCAAATCCCCAGTTATTCTTTATTTTATTTCTAGTAAGCTTGCTAAAATACATGCGACTTAGGAGCTGGGTGGTGGCTCTCCCAGTAGGGCACACACACTGCCATGAATGGGGACCTGGGTTCAAGCCCGTGGCTCTCATCTGCAGGAGAAGCTTCCCACACAGTGGAGCAGTGTTTCAAATGTCTCTCCTCCCCTCTTTTCCTTTCTCTCTCTTGCCATCTATAGTGCATGAATAGGAAAATAAAATAATTACATATATATCTAATAGTATTTCAAAACCTTATTTTTATTTCTGATTACTTTTTTTCCTCTTTATTATTTATTCAGTCAAAGGCAAGTATACATGTTACCATGCACCACACCTGTGGTGGGGGGGATGCTTCATGATCAATGAAGGAGGTCTACAAGTGTCTATCTCTCTCTCTCTCTCTGACCTCCAATCTCCTCTCAATTTCTCTATGATGTATCAAAATAAAAGAAAAAGAAAAAAAAGGCCACTGGAAGTGGTAGATTCATAATGAGCTCCAGCAATAACTCTGACAGAAAAAAAAGTAAACAATCTACCCAGACTGTTTTTATGAGGTCAATATTACTCTGCTAAGGACACAAAAAAGATAATTATAGAACCTGCCAACACCCATGTCCAACAGAGAAGCAATTACAGAAGCCACAACTTCCACTTTCTGCTCCCCCCAAAAAAAATTTGGTCCATACTCCCTTAGGAGGAGAAATATTAGTGGAGATGACCAGAGAGCTCTAAACTGCATTTCCATCAGGATCTGGAGAGAAGAGGAAAAAAAGAAAGATATTCAGTAGTAGTAACAGGTGTAACTGTGACAAGATGGAAGAGAAGGCAGGGCTATAAAAATGACACACACACACACACACACACACACACACACACACATGGATAGTTATAGAAATAAGTCAACCCATATTTATGACCTTGAGAGAATCACTGCAGTTTCCAGTGGTAGGAATGGGGACACAGAACTCTGATGGTAGGAATGGTGCGGAATTATACTTCTGCTTAGAACTCCAATTCCATTAGGAACTGGAAATAAATAATAAAAAGTTAAAAATAATAAAAATGGGGGCAGAATGGACATACTTCAACATAGTGAAGGCAGTGTGAGACTCACAGTTAACATGATATTCAGTGGTGAATACCCAAGTGTGTTCTCTCTAGAATGTGGAATTAGACAAGGGAGTCCATGCTCTCTGTTATTGTTCAAAGTAGTTTTGGAAGTCCTACTCATGGCAATTAGGCAAGAAACAGAAATAAAAAAAAATCAAAACCTTAACGAAAAACTAGAATCTGCCAACTGGTATGTTTACCAGCTGAGATAATAATATACATGGCGGGAGTCGGGCGGTGGCGCAGTGGGTTAAGTGCACGTGGCGCAAAGCGCAGGGACCGGTGTAAGGATCCCGGTTCGAGCCCCCAGCTCCCCACCTGCAGGGGAGTCGCTTCACGGGCGGTGAAGCAGGTGTGCAGGTGTCTATATTTCTCTCCCCTCTCTCTCTGTCTTCCCCTCCTCTCTCCATTTCTCTCTGTCCTATCCAACAACAAAGCAACGTCAACAATGGCAATAATAACCGCAACTAGGGCAACAAAAAGGGGAAAAAATGGCCTCCTGGAGCGGTGGATTCATGGGCACCGAGCCCAGCAATAACCCTGGAGGAAAAAAAAAATTAAAAAATAATATACATGGCAACTCAAAAATTCTACTAAAAACTCCTAGAAACAAGTAAATATAATAAGTTGGTTGAGTACAAAATCAGTATCCAATAACCTGTTGCATGATATATGCAAGCAACAAATTGAAAGAAAAAGAAATAAAGATTATAATTACATTTACTATTAGATTCAAAAGAACTAGGCACCTAGGGGAAAAATAATATGTGAAAAAGTATACACCTTGACAACTAAGAATGACTGTTAAGAGAAACAGAGCGAGATTAGGAGGTGAAAGGCTTTTTTTGTATCATGGGCTGGCAGACGAACTTGGGTGAGATGAGCAACTCACAAAGAGCACTGCAGTTTCAGTGTGATCCCTAAGATGATTCCAGTGACTTTATTTTTAAGAAATAGAAGAAGCATTATGAAAATTTATTTGGAATCACGAAAGACCTTGAATTAACAAAACAATACCAAGGGAATGAAAAAAAATAACAAGAACTGAAACAACATCATGCTCCCTGACTTCGAATTCTACTAGAAAGCTGACAGTATTCAATGACTTTTGGTCAAGATAGCTGTGAACTAGCAGGTCCTGTTATCCTATGCCAGTCCTCCTCCTTTTCCTCTTCCTTCTCATCCTCCTCCTCCTCCTACCACTACACACACACACACACACACACACACACACACACACACACACTCTACAATGAACATTGAAAAGTCATCAAAAAAGTGAACTAGGAGCACAGATAAACTAATAATAGATGGAAAAAGCACAGAATGCAGGGATTAACGACAGAGAGAATTTTTCTTCTGTTGGATAGTATGCCAGCTCCCCCTGGCTTCTGCTTAACCATATGCCTATATAGGGATAGATTTAATCCCATTCAAAGCTTTGGTCTATTTACATAAATCACTTACATTTACATAAAGCACTCCAGGGCATTGGTGGTTCAGTGATAGGATTCTCGCCTGCTCTGCCCCCTCCTTGTCACACTCTGATTTTCACCAGTCACTTTTCTCTCCACCCTCTCTATGTCACATCCTGTTTCCACCCTACTTGGCAAGAATATATAAAGACAGCATTGTGAGTTTTAGGGTACCTTTAGTTTAGCTTAGCTCGGCTTAGATTGTGCTGCGTCCTGCGTGAATAAAGAGATACTGCCTACAGCTCAACCATGAGTCCCTGGTTGTCTGTTAACCGCCCGTGAAGCCAGCCTGGCGAAAACAACCTAGCCTGACAAAAACAACATTCTTCAAAGACCCTTGGCAATATAGACCAAGACAAGCACCTGTAGCTATGAATCCTTGGCCACTGTCCAGATCTGCTCAAACATAGACTTTTGGCCCCAGTCTTTAAGAGAACCAAACACAACGGGAAGACAGGAAAGCCTTGATGGATCGAGACAGCAGTTTGAAGAAAATCTCCAATTCAAGACCTCTGCAGATGTCCTGAGAAAGACTTCAAAGTTATGGTGCTGTGTTTGCTAAATTTATGGAGGAGGACTTAAAAAAATTCAGAGAAATGATGCAGGAAATTATAGATAAATTTCTTAACAGTGGTCACAGAAATGAAGAGGGAGAATGAAGATACAGTAGAGGAAGAAACCTAAAACAAAAAACAAGAAACAGGAAAACGAAAATGCACTAAAACAAATAAGATAACTTAAGAGAAATATGAGACAACATCAACAGGAAAAATATTCAGGTCACTGGGATATAAGAAGGAGAAGAGAAAAAGAAAGAGAGAGAGAGAGAGAACTTGAAGAAATATTAAGTAAGAATTTCCCCCAAGTTTAATAATGGAAGAAACTCTCAGATCCAGGAAGCTAAAAAGCTCCAAGAAAAAATGAATTTAAACTGGAGTTCCCCAAAGCACGTAATAGTTAAAATGGCAGAGAACAAAGAAGGCTGCTATACTGGGAATCCTACAAACTGATTTCACCATACAAACTCTAAACGCTAGAAAGGGCTGATAGACTCTATTCAACATTTCTAAGCGGAAAAATAGGTCTGCATCCAAGAACACTTTATCCTGCTAGGTTATTAATCAGGTTTGAAGGAAGGAAGAACTTTTCTGACAAGCGGCCATCTTATCTGTCAGTCATTTACATATTGTTACTGTTTTGATTCATTCTCAAGAGACATTTCACCTGCCCATGCCCATGTCCAGCGGAGAAGCAATTACAGAAGCCAGAACTCCCACCTTCTGCAACCCATAAAGAATTTGGGTCCATTACTCCCAGAGGGATAAAGAATAGGGAAGCTTCCAATGGAGGGGATGGGACACAGAACTCCTGTGATGGGAACTGTGTGGAATTTTACCCCTGTGATCTTACAATCTTGTAAGCCATTATTAAATCACTTAATAAAGACATTTAAATGAACTTTGCCGTTTAAAGATTTCTTAATTTATTATGTGCACTTTTCTTTCCTCTTTGCGACAAAGCATTTTCCTTACATTAATCAATAGAAAGTAGAAAAAGAAGTAATCAACAATAAAAATAGATTAGTTTTGTAAAATCAAATAAGTTGAACATGTTGTCAACGATCCCAAAGCCTTTGAAAGCTAAGTTATAGAAAAATTACTGGCAATTACAATAAGATAAATAGTTCACGTGGAGAACTTTGCCACTAAGACTTTCAAATCAAAGCCAAATGCCTCATTCATGCAATGAGGCTCAGAAACTGAGTAGGCAAGGCACATTAGGGATGCATTGGATCGACCTTCCCGTGGTGCATCCCGTGAGTACCCATTCATTGGGGAAACTGACGATCCTTCCTAGCCGACTGAATCCACATGGATCCCAGTCACTTTCAAAGCCAGCAACAAGCAGCTTTACATCAGGCTCAACCTGACGCTGTTGACTGGCTATGGAAGAAGGGCAAACGCTAGAAGAAGAATTATGACATGGTCATCTCTGTTGTCAAAGGAAGAGGGATCAACAACTATGCCAGAAAATATTCAGTCATCAATGTTTTGGAAACACATTTTAGAGAACTGGGAGTAGGGAAGAGAGTTTATAAGAGGTATTGCAAGACAAAAAAAGTTATAAAGTAAAGAGAAAAGCAAGTGGTTTCTACATGAAGAAGAGAGAAAGCACACTGAAAAAGAATGGCTAAGATTCTGGAGTATACAGGAGAAACAGAAGGTATGTAGGAGGAACTGCAGCAAAACGACAGAAGCCTTTACCAAGAGTATACCCAAAGATGTTTTTAAACAGCAGAGAAGTAGAACACTGTTCAAGATTTTAAGCAGAGAGTAACATGGGCAGAAAGCTGCAGTCACAAGCTAGGTTAAGGTGGAGGGAATAAAATAAGAAGAGAAAGCCTAGTTAAATATCTTTTGTAATAAAGGAAGTGATTTTTTAAAGCATCTGACTTTATTTATTATTTTTCAGTTTATATTTTTAACCTATTTATTATATTTAACTTATTTATTTATTTTACCAGAGCACTGCTCAGCTCTGGTTTATGGTGGTGTGGGGGATTGAACCTGAGACTTTGGAGTCTTAGGCATGAGAGTCTGTTTGCAAAACCATTATGCTGTCTATCCTCACCCTATTTTTATTTTTTAAATAGTTTTTAAACTTCATTTTATTTGGTAGAAATTGAGAGGGAAGGGAATGTAGAGAGGGTGAGGGATAGAGAGAGAGAGGGAAAGGGAGATAGAGGGAGAGGGAGAGAGGGAGATGGAAAAGGAAGTAGGGAGAAAGGGGGTATAGGGAGGGGGAGGGAGAGGGGGAGGGGGAGGGAGAGGGAGAGGGAGGGACAGAGAGAGAGAGAGATATTAGAACACTGCTCAGCTATGCCTTATCCTGGTACTGGGGATTGAACTTGGTACCTCAGAGCCTCAGACACAAAAGTTTAAGGGTTTGAATTTAGAGACTCAGAAAAAAATAAAAACATTCAGAAAATACTTATAAATACAGTAGAATTCAGTTCTGGATGCAGGGGTTAGGATGATTAGAAAGAATCAAAACTGATTCCTGGTTTGCAGTCTTGACCAATTAGATCAGCAGTAGTGTCAGGGGACATAGAACGCAGCAGAGGAGCTTAGCAGATAACACTGGGTTGACGACATCTGTAGGAATCTAAGGGGTTGTAGCAGTGACTGTAACCTGCAAGTCTAGCAGGCATTACCTGGGAGAGATATCCTGAATTATTCATCTGGTAATCCTTTTTAAAAATATTTATTTATTCCCTTTTGCTGCCCTTGTTGTTTTTTTATTGTAATTGATGTCATTGTCGTTGGATAGGACAGAGAGAAATGGAGAGAGGAGGGCAAGACAGAGGGGGAGAGAAAGACACCTGCAGACCTGCTTCACCGCTTGTGACGCAATTCCCCTGCAGGTGGGGAGCTGGGGGCTCGAACCGGAATCCTTATGCCGGTACTTGTGCTTTGCACCCCCTGCGCTTAATCCGCTGTACTACTGCCATCTGGGAATCTTAAGCAGTTAACATAGAAGACTTTGAACAGGCTCAAACATATTTTGAGAATGTAAAACCCCCATGCCTAGAATAACTTATGTGAATTAATCTTCCAATGGCTACAGGGTTGATTCTATTTCAGAAATGCATTGCCTATAAAAGAATTTTATGCTATAGATTTCTACTTATAGTAGAAATTTCTACTTATAATAACCATCTCTTCTTATCATATAATTATTTTCAGAAAATTCTATTTCTACCTCTGTTAATGTATAATTACTGACTGTACTATAAGTGAATTATATATACCCTCTAGAATAATAAGGAAAATAATGGACTCTATAGTAAATTTTAAAAACAAACGTGAAAGCATACTTTGCCCACTCTTTGGTTTGTCTTTTTTTCTAGATCATAAAGTTGCATTCCTTGGCAGCAGCTTTGATGAGACATGTTTTGTTGAATTTTTTTTTTTAACCTAACAGATGTTTGGGTAGTTAAAATTCCTCCTGAGCATGGTATCCTGTGGTTTTCACAACCTAAGTGTTACCCCAGGAATTTTTCTTTCTTGCTGCTGGTGGTCTATAGGAGACACACATTAGAAGTCCCATTTCACTCCATACTAATTTGACACCCACAGTCTTAAAGTTCTCCATTTCCTCCGGCGACATTAAGTATCTATTGTGCACCACAGAGATGTTTCACAGTGTTCTCTGCTTCAACCACACACAATTCAAATTGCTTTTGAGTAAAGGGATAATCAGAAAAATAAGGGAAGGGTAACACCCACAAAAGAGGGTTCTAATGTTCCCAGTTCAAGATTTCTGTTACTCATAATTACTGCACTTTTGCATCCATACACACTCAGCATGAAGTTGAGTTATGGTAATTATACAGATGGCGAAGGAAAAAGTAATTTGTCTTTAATTATCTAGACCAGTGTTAGAAATGTTCTTTTACCTGGATCATGATAATTGCATATATATATATGTATATATATATTTCTCAAAGTGAACATTTTAGTATGTAGCTTATGTATATCAATTATATCTTAATAAGTTGTTGAAAAAATGGACAACAATGATCTAGACCAAAGAAAGTGTTAGCTTGAGTGGGATGAATACTACCTCCCTTCCTCACTGTATTGCATGGTAGAGACTCTGAGAATAAGCCCATTTAACTCTCAGACTGCGTCCTAGATTTTCTGCCTAGATTAATTTTGGTGTGCTTCTTAATGCACAAAGAGACTTCATACACTATGTCATAGTTGCTGTTATTCCACAGTCTTTAAAGTTCTCCATTTTCCTTGGCAACATTAAGGATCTATTGTGTAGCACAGAGATGTTTAACAGTGTTCTCTGCCACCAACCCCTGCCACAATTTAAACTGCTTTTGAGTGAAAGGATTCATTCATTATCATGTATGCAGCGCAGGTGGGAGCCCTGGACCCACACGAGAGGTGCTGTGATACAGAGGAAGTTCAAGTGCTACAGAGCCTCCCTCTCTCCCTTCCCCCTCATCCCCATCTCTGACTGAAAAACCCTCCCTGAGTGGTAAGACTGTGATATTTGAGTTTTCCAAACTTTTAAATAAATTCATTTCAAGCTAGCAATCAACTTATAACTTTTAATCAAAACTGCCAGGATTTCATGAGACATTATTAGTAGGTGTCTGAGCCTACTTTGATGTCATAAGAACAAAATTCACATTTTTCCAAAATAGTAACTCTATTATATATATTTATATTATATATAATATATAATATTTATATTATATAATTAATTATATATAATTATTATATAATTTATATTATATATTATATATATATCTCAAATATATATATTTGTAATTTAGAGAATTCTTTTATTTTCGTCATTGTTCTTATGAGATGAAACAACAACCATTTTCTTGATTAATTCCTTTGTTCCCTAGTTGGATTTGAATAGTTCTTTCTTCTTAAAATTAACAAGTTCAAAACAACCATACTTACTGACTCATTGTAATTAGAGTTTAATCCCTTCAGAGTTCCTATTTCTTTTAAAAAATATTTATTAATTTATTCCCTTTTGTTGCCCTTGTTTTTATTGTTGTAGTTATTGCTGCTGTTGTTATTGATGTCGTCATTGTTGGATAGGACAGAGAGAAATGGAGAGAAGAGGGGAAGACAGGGGGAGAGAAAGAGAGACACCTGTATACCTGCTTCACCGCTTGTAAAGCAATTCCCCTGCAGGTGGGGAGCCAGGGGCTCGAACTGAGATCCTAACACCGGTCCTTGCGCTTTGCACTTAACCCGCTGCACTACCACCGCCCGACTCCCACAGAGTTCCTATTTCTTTCCTATGGCACCATCACACTCACTGTCACCTGCATGATACAGACAAGCATCCTCCCATACTTCCTCATAGTAGCTTCTTCAATCAAGTGACCCTTGTTCAGGCAGGAATTACTTGAGGAATAAAGTGCCTGTCTAATATCAGACACTATTTCATTTCAGACAACAAGGAAACACCCAAAAGAGAGTCTAAAACGAATCAAAGGCAAAAAATGATCAGGTAACTTGTGTTCATTCAGGTAAGGTGATGTTTCAAAAAGACTGCATTACTTTTTGGACTGGGTTATCAGGGACATTTTTTTTTTCTCAGCAGGAGTCAATTCAGGAAAGATCTACTTCATAAAAACTGCTCGTGAGTGTGTGTGGGGGTGTGTGTGTGTTGCATAATGGTTATGCAAAAAAGAAAGATAATTAAGCTTTTTTGTTTTTTTAAAAAAGAAGATAAGCTTGGGAGTTCAGTAGGTCTGACAGGTGACTGCAGTGATAGCAGTAAGGTGGGACTCAGTGTAAAGTAAGATGATCTAGTAGAAGCTGATGGACTTGTACAGGAGAAAAGTGATGGCTATGTTTTCCTTTTCTGCAACTAGGTCAATAGTGATTCAACTTAGTAGACAAGGAAGACTGGGGGGATAAGATGGTTTGTTACACAGGCCATGATGATTTTAAGAGATGCATTCAACATACCAGCCCAGTGATGTTAGCTGATATGGTAAATATATTGATCTAGGACCATGACTCTAAAGCATCAGAGTTATAGATATTTGAAAGTAATTAACTTAAATAAGTAGCCTCTATAGCATTAGAAAATTACCTTTGGTGCTTCAGGAAGTTGTCTCTTGATAAGAGATAGAAAAGGACCCAGTGTATATTTCTCAACCCTCCCACATTTAACATTTAAAATGAAAGAGGACAATGAGAAGTCATCAGATGTTGGGATGTGAAGGTAGATAGCATACAACTGACATCATACTACGGACTTACGCAAACACGTATGGGATTGTGGGTTTATAGTTTATAGTTGTTTAAGCCAGTGCCTGCTGGAAGTCACTCTCCATTCCTGCTGCCTCTGCCTACTCTCCTTCTTCCCAGGACCCACCATGACACTTCCCCCAGGACCTGAAACATGTAGCAGAGCTCTGACAACAAGCTTGTGGACTCACGGCTCCCTCCATCATAGCTAGCCCGTCTTTGCTGCATCGCCTGTTTTGCTGCATTTAAGTAACCTCAGTGTAATAAACCTCCCATTTGTTTAAACTCCAGACAAAGCCACTCAAAGTTTTTAATTTTTAATCACTACTAATCAAATGAGGCTTGGAAAGGGAGGGATATCAAGAGAGCAGGGGGAACCTCCCCAGAGCCCTGCCCCACTAGGGAAAGACAGAAACAGGCCGGGTGTATGGACTGACCTGCCAACGACCATGTCCAGCGGAGAAGCAATTACAGAAGCCAGAACTCCCACCTTCTACACCCCATAAAGAATTTTGGTCCATCCTCCCAGAGGGGTAAAGAATAGGGAAGCTTCCAGTGAAGGGGATGGGACAGGGAACTCTGGTGGTGGGAACTGTGTGGAATTGTACCCCTCTTACCCTACGGTCTTGTCGATCATTATTAAACCAGTAATAATAAAAAGAGAAAGCAGAGTGACTAAAAAGATACATTTTACAGAGATTAAGAGTCAATGTGCTATAAAGAGAAGGTTCAGGCAGCTGTGTTAAAGACAGGTGTTTGGATTCAATCTCAAAAGCTGAACTGCGTGAGCACACAGGAACTGGACTGACACCTACTATACAGGTGTGACGTTAGGCTTGCTGGAAAATAGCAACACGACACATTCAGTGGCTTGGAAGACTAGTTTGTGTGGAATAGATACATCACAGGTAAAGTAAAACCATGAAATCAAAATGCATGTCTATAGTTGTAGAATAAAGTTCCGTAATATTCATGTCCCCAAAATATTACATGAATTAGTTTGTATGCTCACTCAGTGAATGCTCGTGCTCAGTGATTGTATGTGCAGTCGTAGTAAGCAGCTGTCAGTGTACACACATTTGTCTTTAGCTTGAACAAGTAGCACATGTGCTCACATACAAGCTCTACTTATCTACTTACGTCCAGGCAGGGTTTGTGCAGAAACCCAGTTGGTAGCGTTGCCATAACCAGCATTGGTGCTGGCAGCCACTCGGAATCTGTACCATCGAAATTTCTTTAATCCATAGACTGTCTCTTCAGTGAGATCTGCTTCACAGAGGTATTGGATTTTCTGATGTTCAACGCATCCTTCTGATTCCCATTCTTTGCATTGCTGTGCCTGGAGCTGAGTGGTGATCTTGTAATTTTGGAAGTAGCCAAGGATGGCATCTGGTCTCCTCCATTTCAAGGTTGCACTGGTTGACTGAACATTAGAAACAGTAATGTTTGTGGGCACACTGGGAACTGAAAATGGGAGAGAAAAATTAAAAATAAATTAACCATCATTAGGACCAGTGTAAGGATCTCGGTTAGAGCCCCCCCCCCCCGCTCCCCACCTGCAGGGGAGTCGCTTCACAGGTGGTGAAGCAGGTCTGCAGGTGTTTGTCTTCCTCTCACCCTCTCTGTCTTACCTTTCTCTCTCCACTTTTCTCTGTCCTATCCAACAATGACAACCTCATCAACAACAATAACTAAAACAACATAAAAAAAAACAACAAGGGCAACAAAAGGGGGAAAAAAAAGAAGAAAAAAAAATCCTAAAAATAAACAAAATCTTTATATAAAAAAAAATCCCTATCCTTGTGAAATTTCAGGACAGGGTCTACTGGGAATATGACATAGTCTTCATATAATTTTCTATATCATAAATAAATAAATTTCTTTACTTCTGATAGAGACAGAGCTTGAGAAAAAGGAACTATCTTACAAGAGGAAGAGACACCTGCAGCGCTGCCTCACTGCTCATGAAGCTTCTGCCTGCCAGTGAGGATCTTGACATGTGCTCTACCAGGTGTGCTGCTGCCCGGCCAGGAGAATTATATACTCTTAAATACATGTAAATGAAGAGCATAGATAGGGGACTGGATGGTGGCACATCTGGTTGAGCACACACACATTAAACCATGCATGAGCACCCAGGCTTCAGCCCCCGGCTCCCCAGCTGCAGGGGAAAATCTTCATGAACAGGGAAGCAGGCCCGCAGCTGTCTATCCCTTTCTCTCCCCCTCTCTATCTCGCCCTCCCCTATCAATTTCCTGCTGTCTCACCAAACAAAATAAGAAAAAAAAAATGGCTTCCAGGAGTTGTGGACTCAATAGCCCCAGCAATAACTCTGAAGGCAAAAAAAAAAACAAAAAAAAACACATATAGTATGTGCTGTTTGTTTTTGCAGCTGAATCTCAAGCATGAATAAGTTCATCTTGTGGGGGCTGATTTTTATAAAGGTTTTTAAAAAAAATCTTTATTTATTGGATAGAGACAGCTAGAAACTGAGAGGGAAGGGGTAATAGAGAGGGAGAGAGACAGACACCTGCAACCCTGTTTCACCACTCACAAAGTTTTCCCCTATAGGAGGGGACCAGGGGCTTGAACCCAGGTCCTTGCACATTGTAACCTGTGTGCCCAATCAGGTGCACCACCATTCACCCCCCTCGGCTGACTTTTTTTTTTTTGCCTCCAGGGTTATTGCCGGGGCTTGGTGCCTGTACCATGAATCCACCATTCCTGGAGGTCATTTTTTCCCTTTTGTTACCCTGGTTGTTTTACCATTGTTGTGGTTATTATTATCTGTTGGTCTGCTTCTAATTCTGCTTCTAAGACCCCTTCTGTTTTGATCATCACATTAGGTTTGCTTGCATTGCTTAACGCTGTGGTCTGTTTACATAATCACTGCTTTACCTGAGACCTGCCCTGCCTACAGGGCACTGGTTTAATCCCCACTGGTTAGATGCAAGTTTGATACTTCCAAGCACGGCTTTTTCCTTCTCCCCACCCCCTATCCTACGTACTTCCTCTTCCAACCTGACACTTCTGCCTCAGGAGATATAAAGGACAGGATTTTCTAATGAATAGAGACTAGATCGATTGCACTGCATTCCTGCTCATCAATAAAAATTGAACTGCATTTCCAGCTCAGCCATGAATCCCTGGTCGTCTGTCTCCCACCCGCGAAGCTAGCCCAGCAATTATCGTTGTTACTGATGTTGTTGTTGTTGGATAGGATAGAGAGAAATGGAGAGAGGAGGGGAAGACAGAGATGGGGAGAGAAAGACAAATATCTGAAGACCTGCTTCAATGCCTGTGAAGCGACTCCCCTGCAGGTGGGGAGCTGGGGGCTTGAATCGGGATCCTTAAGCAGGTCCTTGTGCTTTGCGCCACATGTGCTTAACCTGCTTAACCCACTGCACTACCGCCGGACGCCTGGCTAACTTTTTTTTTTTTTAAAGAGAGAGACAGACAGGCACAGAGAGAGAGATGGAGAGTAAAAGCTCACAGCACCAAAGCTTCCTTTAGTGCAAAGTGAGTCAGCTCTAACCTGGGTCACACACAGGACAGCAATACACCATTTAAGTGAGCTATTTCGCCAGCCCACCAGGTTGACTTTTTTTTTTAACTTCTGATAGTGAGAGAGACACCACAGCACTGGAGCTTCCCCCTTGTGCCTTGGCACTTTCCCATGACACTGAGCACTGAACTCTCATGCCCTGTGGGGTAAGTATTCCCTTGAGCCAGGATGATACAGGGGTGGGTGGGTGGGGGTGATAAGATTTCCGATAGAGGAAAATGAATGAATAAAGGCTCCAAGTCACAAGTAGGGCTGCTGATATAGCTGAACAGTAACACGAGGGCTTTGTGTGGGTTGACAAAATTGAGGTCTGACAAGAAACACTGCAGGTTTGCCAGCACTAAGCACTGTAGGGTATCTTTGCGATACTCATTTGAGCTGAGGAAGGACAGGCTCTGACATGTTAGTTGGCAGAATCACTGTAGATAGTGTGCTGAGAGTAGACTGAAGGGGGTCACCTGTGCACAGAGCTAGTCTGCAGTTGACTTTTGCAGAGGCAGCACTAGAGATTATGGTGGCCTAACCCAGGATCACAGCAGAGAAAGATACAGAAACAGTGTAGGTCCCAGGTACCCTTTGAAAGAAACCAACACAATTTGCTTAGTGTGAAGGTGATACACCTGGTTGAGTGCACATGTTGTGACAATGCTCATGGACCCTGGTTTGAGCCTCCTGTCCCCACCTGCAGGGGGAAAACTTTGCGAGTGGTGAAGTAGTGCTGCAGGTCTTTCTTTCGGTCTCTCTCTCTCCCTCTTAATTTCTGACTGTCTAATAAAAAAATAAAGATAATACAATTTCTTAAAAATATTTTTACCTGTTTATTTATTTATGTTCCTTTTTTTGTTGCCCTTGTTTTTCATTGTTGTTATAGTTGTTGTTATTGCTGTCGTCGTTGTTAGATGGGACAGAGAGAAATGGAGAGAGGAGGGGAGGACGGGGGGGGAGAGAAAGACAGACACCTACAGACCTGCTTCACTGCCTGTGAAGTGACTCCCCTGCAGGTGGGGAGCTAGGGCTCGAACCAGGATCCTTACGCCGGTTCTTGCACTTTGGGCCATGTGCACTTAACCCACTGCGTTACCACCTGACTCCCAAGATAATATAATTTTTAAGTAGTTAAAAAAAGAATCTGGGGCCAGGTGGTGGCACACCTGGTTGAACGCACATGTTACAGAGTGCAAGGACCCAGGTTCGAGCCCCCGGTCCCCACCTGCAGGGGGATAGCTTCACAAGTGGTGAAGCAGTGTTGCAGGTGTCTCTCTGTCTCTCTCCCTATCACCCCTTCCCTCTCAATTTCTGACTGTCTCTATCCAACAAATAAATAAAAGATAAAAAAAATCAAAAGAAAAAGAATCTAGGACATCTTAAGGAGCTGAGGATATTTTTGCTATAGTCCCACCAAGATATGAAAAGTCCATCCTATAACCATAAGAAAATGAATTCTGCTGAGTTTGCAAGTGTCTCACCTGGTAGAGTGCACATAGTACCAGGCACATGCATGAAGCCCTGGGTTCAAGCCCTGGGTCATGGGAGTGCCTATAGGTGGGAGCTTCATGAGCAATAGAGTGGTTTTCTATCATCTCTCCTTTTCTGTCTCTCCTCCTTTATATCTGCCTGTCTCTCATTATCTAGAGAAAAGAAAAAAGTAGTTTCTGGGAGTGGTGGGATTGTGCAGGCACCAAGCCTCAACAATATCTGGTGGCAAAAAAAAAAAAAAAAAAAGAATGATAAAGAAATGAATTCTGTCACAACCCTGTCAGCTTGCACAAGAAGCTGAGCTCCACGTAAGACTATAGCTGATATCTTTGACTGTGTGGAAACCAGTCCCCGCTATGCTGGGGAAAATTTTGGTGCCTTGGTCATTTTGTTCTCTCCTGTTTCCTCTCTTTCTGCAGAAGTCCACCTGGAATGGTGAAGCTGGGGGCGGGAGGAGGAGAAAGGAGAGAGAGAGGGGAGAGGATGGTTCTCTTAAAACAGTCCTTGGTTTTTATATGGTACATAATTTTATCCATATTTCCCAGTAAATTTTATTAAGCAAGGAGAACCAGAAGCAAATCTAATCTGAAGTCAAAATACATAGAAGTCACGATTTTTATTTTTTAAGCATAGCTACCTCAGAAGCACTCTTAAGTGACCAGCAGTGACCCTCACTTATATCCAGTATCTTCTCTTTTGATGAACTGTGTGTTGAACTAGACTAGTTCAAGGCAACTGCCCTATTGAATTACAGATACAAAAAAGGTTACACTCATTTTAGCATGGAGAATCAGATTTCCATTCTTTAAGAATGACTAAAAACCTCAGCTTTTTTTCTATCCACAGATGGTCCTAATTTGAACACATCACTCCATGCTTCCTGGAGTAATCTGGCAGCTTCCTTACATTTCCTAAACATGACTGAACTGTGATGAAGCAAGTGACATTCACTGCCAAGGTATTCTGTAAATGCCATATTTTTTATTACTCATAAATTAATTGGTAAAATACTTTCATTGTGGTTGAAATGAAAGTCTCTCAGTAAAACTGATTTCAGGTTGAAATACGTGTCATTGTCTAGAGATTATTCTTTAGAAGACTCCACCTAGAAGATGAAAATGTGTATACAATGTATTGATTCGCTAAATTTGTGACTATCACTTACAGGACATGACTCTGAGGATAGCTCATCTTAACTTCTTGTTGGCATGTTTAAGTATACTAGTTTGAAAAAAAATACCAAGTTTCCCCAATTTTCTGACTCAATACTTTTATCTTTAAGCACAGACACTTTTAAGGAAAACAGGTGGAGAAAGTGTATATTTATAAATTATATTCATGTAACTTATAAAAGTATCAACACAATCTTACTTTATTAAAATTGCTTGCCTCTACTAATTTATAATGACTTATGCCTTTTTTGAAACACTAAATTCAAGTATATAATATGAACACTTATGAAAGTTACAGTTTATTACTACTTAGTATGGATCAGTATAAAAGCAATTCCTGAAAAGACAAGTGAAAAAGTAAATCTCAACCCATTAGACATGAATTTTGCACCAACATGAGTTTAATCAGTAACATAGGGTAGATACTAACAGGGACAGGTTTAGGCAACTTGTGTTATGGTAACACTTCCTTTGATACATATATGAAAAGATACTAGGTTGACAAATTGGTGATGTAAAAAGGAAAAGTTAAATGGACAGACAAGATCTGGGAACTATCATGGGAAAGGACAAGTGAGAATTAACAGAGATGTAACAGGACAAATGCTCAAATAAACAAAGTATCAGATGAATTCTGTAAGTGGCAAAACAACGTTAAAGAGTTTGGCGGTGCACTGGGTCAGAGGAATTAAAGTCTAAGAACATAATAATGATATAGGAAGGGAAGTCATCATATATAGTATAACTGAAAGGCACCCCAAAATGAAAGAAGAATCTAGGTAAGTTTTTAGGCAATAAGAAAACAACAGATTAGTTGGTAAAGTATAAGTTCAGATGAATTCTAACATTTCATCATATGACTAGTAATTGGGAATAGGTAGGTTTAAGAGAAGCTACTTAATTCTGTACATATATGGCACAAAAGAGATCACAAGAATAGCAAAAAATAATTTAGAGTTAAAAGAATACTGGCAAAGGGATGGTTATTGAATCAAGAGGAAATAGGATGAAGACAAATGAAATTAACCCAGAAATTAAGTTAACAAACAAAACACAATGGAGAAAAAATAATTTGGAAATATTCATGGATTCTGAAAGAGAGAACGAGAGAGAGAGAGAGGTAAAGAGAGAGAGAGGGATAGAGAGAGAGAGAGAGAGAGGAGAAATAGCAAAGGAGACCACCTGGGACCGAAACAAGACAGGACTAGAACAATTTCAGGAGCCCACCAAATCACCGGTGAGTGCAAACACATGTGGCTCGTGGACAGAGAGGAGCTTAGGGAGAGATTAAGTGGCTGGTAACAGTCCATCAGTTGAGACACCACCGACAGTCTGTTCCACCAACAAGGGGATGGCTGAAGGGAGGAAAGAACTCTCCTGAGACTCACCAAGTGCAACTCTTGAGTCTCCATTGCTACTGCCCTCAGAATGTGGAGCAGCACAGGGAGGCCCTGGGTTGACACCAGGGGACAGAGAACTAACCAGGAAACTCAGGAGAAGACCTATACCTATGTGGCATAGCATGGGGCTGTGAGAGTCTCTTTGCATAACCATTGGATTATCTCTGCCACACCCTGCTTTATCTCTTGGTCAGGAGTCAGTGATTAAGCTAAGAAGCCTATTTATAGTTTAAAAGCCCCCAGGCTCCCATAGCCTACAGGGGAAAAAAAGCACAAAAGAGGCTTTTAAGCCACTGAGCTCCAACTCAGGGATTAAAATACTATTGAAACAACTGTGAATTTCTATAACTGTGAACCCTTTAATTACCTTAATTAGACACTAGTCAATCCAGGCAATAGTGATCAGTAATTTGAAAAGTACTGAGAGAAGGACCTCATAACATACTATATAAAATGGTTAAACCAACAAGAAGAAATATTGGAGAAATGAACCAGGACAAGAATCCAGCTAAAAGCCCCCCAAAGCGTGAAGCACAAAATAATGAGGTCAACATCCAAACACTAGCTAAGGAAATAATCACAGGAGTGAGTAAAGAGTTTGAAAGAACTGTCATCAGAAATACAGAAACAACAAATGAGACTCTGGAAGAAAACACTATCTCAAGGTTACTAGAGAGCTGAAAGCTGAAATAGCTGAGCTAAGAACACAACTAGCTGAACAAACTAAAACAGTATCAGAACAGGGTAACAAAACAGATGAATTACAGAAAACAGTAGAGGGGAGAGAGAATAGAATCAAGGAAGCTGAAGATAGAATTAGCAAAATCGAGGATGAATTAGAGACAACTAAAAAAGAAGTCAGAGATCTCAAAAAGAGATTAAAAGATACTGAAAACAACAACAGAGACCTATGGGATGACTTCAAAAGAAACAATATATGCATTATTGGCTTACCAGTGGAAGAAAGAGAGGGAGAGGAAGAAAGCATTCTTCAGGCCATAATAGCTGAAAACTTCTCTAGTCTAGACAACATCAAAGACATAAAGATTCAAGAAGCCCAGAGGGTCTCAAACAGAATTATCCCAGACTTAAAGACACCAAGACACATCATATTTAGAATGGAAAGGAATAAGGATGAAGAAAGGATCCTGAAGGCTGCAAGAGAAAAACAAAGAGTCACCTACAGAGGAAAACCCATAAGATTAGCAGCAGACTTCTCCACACAAACACTACAGGCCAGAAGGGAATGGCAAAACATCTATGAAGTACTCAATGAGAAAGGCTTTCAACCAAGAATACTGCATCCTGCTAGACTGTCATTCACACTAGAGGGAGGCATCAAAACCTTCTCAGACAAGCAACAGTTGAAGGAATCAACTATCACCAAGCCTGTCCTGAAAGAAGTTCTGAAAGGTCTCCTTTAGACAGTCAGACCACCATAAATAGGCCAAATATCAGAATACTCTAAAACTCTACAAGAATGGTGTTAAAATATCTTCTGTCTCTGATATCAATAAATGTCAATGGCCTGAATTTACCTATTAAAAGACAAAGAGTAGGAAGATGGATCTGAAAATACAACCCAACAATGCTGTCTACAGGAAACCCACCTAACTCCACAAGACAAACACAGACTCAAAGCGAAAGAATGGAAAACTATCATACAGGCCAATGGCAGAAACAGCTATTCTCATATCTAACATGACAGACTTTAAAATAAATAAGATTAAAAAAGATAGGAACAGACACTACTTAATGCTCAGAGGATCAGTCAATCAAGAGGACTTAACAATTATTAACATCTATGCACCCAATGAGAAGCTATCTAAATACATCAAACATCAACACCCCACTCTCTCAACTTGACAGATCATCCAGGCAGAAAATCAATAAAGACATAAAGGGAGCTAAATGAGGAGATATATAAACTAGAACTATTGGACATTTTCAGAGTCATTCATACCAAGAAACTGCAATACACGTTTTACTCAAGTCCACATGGGTAATTCTCAGGATAGACCATATGTTTGGCCACAAAGACAGCATTAGCAAATTCAAGAGCATTGAAATCATCCCAAGAATCTTCTTAGACAATAGTGGAATTAAACTAACACTTAGCAATCAACAAAAGATTAGTAATAGTCCCAAAATGTGGAAGCTCAACAGTACACTCCTTAACAACTACTGGGTCAAAGAGGAAATCAAGGAAGAAATCAAAATGTTTCGAGAGTTTAATGAAAATGAAGACACAAGCTATCAAAATATTTGGGACACAACTAAGGCAGTTCTGAGAGGGAAGTTCATAGCTATACAAGCACACATTAGGAAACAAGAAAAAGCACAAATAAACAGCCTGATTGCACATCTTAATGACCTAGAAGAAGAAGAACAAAGGAACCCTAAAGCAACCAGAATGACTGAAATCACTAAAGTTAGGGCAGAAATCAATAACATTGAAAATAAGAAAAGCATACAAAAGATCAATGAAAGTAAATGTTGGTTCTTCGAAAGAGTGAACAAAATCAACAAACCTTTAGCCAGACTCACAAAACAAGAAAGGGAGAAGGTCCAAATAAATCAGATAAACATCACAACAGACACCGCAGAAATTCAACATATCATGCAAGGCTTCTATGAACAAGTATATGCCACCAAGCTAGAGAATCTGGAAGAAATGGACAATTTCCTAGATACCTATCAACTTCCAAAACTAAGTAGAGAGGAAGTAGATAACTTGACACATCACAGCTAATGAAATTGAAACAGTTATCAAAACTCTTCCCAAAAATAAAAGTCCTGGACCAGATGGTTTTACAAATGAATTCTACAAAACCTTCAAAGAAGAACTAATAACTCTACTTTTAGAAGTCTTCCAGAAGATTGAAGACACTGGAATACTCCCTGCCTGCTTCTATGAAGCCAACATCACTTTGATACCAAAAGTAGACAGGGACACAACAAAAAAAGAAAACTACAGACCAATATCTCTGATGAACATAGATGCGAAAATATTGAACAAAATTCTAGCCAACCGGATACAGCAGTATATCAAAAAGATTGTTCATCATGACCAAGTGGGGTTTATCCCAGGCATGCAAGGTTGGTTTAATATACATAAATCAATCAACGTGATCCACCACATCAACAAAAGCAAGACCAAAAACCACATGGTCATATCAATAGATGAAGAGAAAACCTTTGACAAAATACAACATACCTTTATGATCAAAACACTACAAAAATGGGAATAGATGGAAAATTCCTCAAGACAGTGGAGTCTATATATAGCAAACCTACAGCCAACATCATACTCAACAGTGAAAAGCTGGAAGCATTTCCCCTCAGATCAGGTACTAGACAGGGCTGCCCACTATCACCATTACTATTCAACATAGTGTTAGAAGTTCTTGCCACAGCAATCAGGCAGGAGCAAGGAATTAAAGGCATACAGATTGGAAGAGAAGAAGTCAAACTCTCCCTATTTCCAGATGACATTATAATATACACAGAAAAACCTAAGGAATCCAGCAATTATCTTTTGGATATCATCAGGGAATACAGTAAGGTGTCAGGCTACAAAATTAACATTCAAACGTCAGTGGCATTCCTCTATGCAAACACTAAGTTCGAAGAAATTGAAATCCAGAAATCAATTCCTTTTACTATAGCAACAAAAAACAATAAAATATCTAGGAGTAAACCTAACCAAAGAAGTGAAAGACATGTATACTGAAAATTATGAGTCACTACTCAAGGAAATTGAAAAAGACACAAAGAAGTGGGAGGATATTCCATGTTCATAGGTTGGAAGAATTAACATCATCAAAATGAATATATTACCCAGAGTCATCTACAGATTTAATGTTATCCCCATCAAGATCCCAAGCACATATTTTAGGAGAATGGAACAAATGCTACAAATGTTTATCTGGAACCAGAAAAGACGTAGAATAGCCAAAACAATCTTGAAAAGAAAGTACATCACACTCCCAGATCTCAAATTGTATTATAGGGCCATTGTCACCAAAACTGCTTGTTACTGGAACATGAATAGACATACTGATCAGTGGAATAGAACTGAAAGTCCAGAAGTAAGCCCCCATACCAATGAACATCTGATCTTTGACAAAGGTGCCCAGACTATTAAATGGGGAAAGCAGAGTCTTTTCTACAAATAGTGTTGGAAAAATTGGGTTGAAACATGTAGAAGAATATACTATATTTCATCAAGTATAAAAGTAAATTCCAAGTGGATCAAGGACTTGGATGTTAGACCACAAACTATCAGATACTTAGAGGAAAATATTGGCGGAACTCTTTTCCGCATAAATTTCAAAGACATCTTCAATGAGACGAATCCAGTTACAAAGAAGACTAAGGCAAGCATAAATCTATGGGACTGCATCAAATAAAAAAGCTTCTGCACAGCCAAAGAAACTACTACCCAATCCAAGAGACCACTCACAGAATGGGAGAAGATACATGCCATACATCAGACAAGAGGCTAGTAACCAGAATATATGAAGAACTTGCAATCTCAACAAGACAACAAAGAACCCCACCCAAAAATGGGGGAGGAGATGGACAGAATATTCACCACAGAAGAGATCCAAAAGGCTGAGAAACACATGAAAAAGTGCTCCAAATCTCTGATTGTCAGAGAAATGCAAATATAGAAAACAATGAGATATCACTTCACTCCTGTGAGAATGTCATACATCAGAAAAGGTAACAACAACAAATGCTGGAGAGGTTGTGGGGTCAATGGAACCCTCCTACTCTGCTGGTGGCAATGTAAGTTGGTCCAACCTCTATGGAGAACAGTTTGGAGAACTCTCAGAAGGCTGGAAATGTACCTACCCTATGATCCTGCAATTCCTCTCCTGGGGATTTATCCTAAGGAACTCAATACACCCATCCAAAAATATCTGTGTACACATATGTTCTTGACAGCATAATTTGTAATAGCCCAAACCTGGAAGCAACCCAGGTGTCCAACAACAGATGAGTGGCTGAGCAAGTTGTGGTATATATGTACAATGGAATACTACTCAGCTATAAAAAATGAATATACTACCCAGAGCCATCTACAAATTTAATGTTATCCCCATCAAGATCCCAAGCACATATTTTAGGAGAATGGAACAGATGCTACAAATGTTTATCTGGAACCAGAAAAGACGTAGAATAGCCAAAACAATCTTGAAAAGAAAGTACAGAACCAAAGGCATCACACTCCCAGATCTCAAATTGTATTATAGGGCCATTGTCACCAAAACTTCTTGTTACTGGAACATGAATAGACATACTGACCAGTGACTTCACCGTTTTCAGCCGATCTTGGATGGAGCTTGAAGAAATCATGTTAAGTAAAATAAGTCAGAAACAGAAGGATGAATATGGGATGATCTCACTCTCAGGCAGAAGTTGAAAAACAATATCAGAAGAGCAAACACAAGTAGAACCTGAACTGGAATTGGCATATTGCACCAAAATAAAAGACTCTGGGGTGGGTGGGTGGGGAGAATACAGATCCAAGAAGGATGACAGAGAACCTAGAGGGGGTTGTATTATTATATGGAAAACTGGGAAATGTTATGCATGTACAAACTATTGTATTTTCTGTTGAATGTAAAGCATTAATTCCCCAATAAACAAATTAAAAAAAATTCTTAGCCTTTGAGTAAGGTGTGGTCTATATACACAATAGAATACTATTCAGCTATTAAAAATAGTGAGTTTGCCTTCTTCACTTCATCTTGAGTGGAGCATGAAGGAATCACGTTAAGTAGGATAAGTCAGAAAGAGAAGGATGAATATGAGATGACCCCACTCATAGACAGAAGTTGAAAAATAAGAGCAGAAGGGGAAACACAAAGCAGAATTCGGACTGGATTTGGTGTAGTGCACCAAAGTAAAGGACTGGGGGGTGGGTCAGTTCCTGGTGTAACCTGGAGTGGGAGGATGAGAATATTTTGCAGGAAACTAAGAAATTTTACAGAAGTACCAACTGTATTTACTGTTGACTGTAAAACAATAGTCACCACAATAAAGAAAAAAATTCAATAAAATAAATTCTTAGCTTCCACTGCAGTGTAGTTTTGGCTGACAGTTCAACTACACATGTTTGAACGACAGGAGCTCGGGGGAAAAGCACCAGATGAGAGTAGTGATGGTGAAGGCAGATGTGATGGGGGAGAGTGTGATGTACAGACAGTGTCCTGGGAATATGAGGAACTGTACACATGTGACAGCCATCTTGGAATCTTCCTAAGTCAGTCATCCTGAAGACCTCCTCATGCCACAAAACTTCTTGAAGATAATGAAATAATTATAATTTCCCCTCACTGATTAATAAGATCCCCTGAGCACACATTCAGATTATATAGAAATTATGACACCAAATTATAAAATAAAGCAAAGATTATACACACATGTACATAATCAGTAATCACATTAAAAGACTTAGTATCATTAATCAGCACTATATACCACTATATAGAAATTTGCAACAAGATAGAAAAGCTTTTCAAATTTATTTACTTATTTATTTATTTGCCTCCAGGGTTATCACTGGGGCTACAAGTCCACTGCTCCTGTAAACCATTTTTTCCAGTTTGTTGCCCTTGCTGTTGTTATTGCTGTTGTTGGATAGGATAGAGTTAAATCGAGAGAGGAGGGGAAGACAGAGAGGGGGGAGAGAAAGACAGACACCTGCATGGTCTGTTTCACTGCATGTGAAGCGACCCCCCTGCAGGTAGGGAGCATGGGGCTGGAACCAGGAGCCTTCCTCAGGTCCTTGCACTTCATGCCATGTGTGCTTAACCTGCTGTGCTACTGCCAGACCCCTATTTTTGTTTTTACCTTTATTATCTTTATTTATTTATTGGATAGACTGCCAGAAATTGAGAGGGAAGGGGGAAAATAGAGGAGGAGGGAGACAGAGAAACACCTGCAACACTGCTTCACTACTCATGAAGCTTTCCCCCTGCAGATGGAGACCAGGGACTCGAACCCAGGTCCTAGTGCACTGTAACACGTGCGCCACCTCCTGGCGACAATATAGAAAATCTTTTACAGCAACTAGAATATCTAAGATTTAGAAAACTGTTAATAAGAAATTCTGAATGATGCTGAGAAGTAATTCAAACTCTCCTACATTGTGGCTGGTTGTATAAATAGTACAATCCTTTTCTAAAACTGTCAGTTTCCTGAACAGTTAAATATACATCCTGAGGATGACCCAGCAGTTCTACAAAAAAGAAAGGATATGTACAAAAATATCTATAGAGTTTGTTTGTACTGGAACAATGTGTGCATACATCACAAGAACAAGGAAACACAAAGAATAGGATATTAATATGGGAGAAGTGATCTGAACTAGGAACACCAAAGAAGATCAACTGGGACCTCAACAAGGCAGGACTAGAACGACTTCAGGAACCCACCAAATCACCGGTGAGTGCAAACACCTGTGGCTCGTGGGAGACGTGCTAACTATACGCCTTGTCTTAATGCTGAATGCGAGCAACTACTAAAGCAGTATGATGAGTCGGGCGACCCAGATGTGGCTGACCATCTCATTGCCTCCCTGGATGCCAAGCCCACTGGCAACAACTCACGGAAAGTCTGAACTTCACCCACTCAAGTAGGAAGGCCTGGAAGCGTCTTCATAGTCTGGGTGCCGGTAGCCAACCCTCTCCTGTCTCCCATCCTCCCGTATCTCCAAACTCAGTGGCCAGTCACCTAACTCAAGTTGGACGTGCTAAGATCGACCCAGTCTGGAAAAGAGAAATTTCCCATGAGTGGTCATCCCACTTCCGTTTATCTTGTCCATCTCCAAAACTCTCTCCCTTTACACTGTCTGAACTGGAAGAAGCTTTGAAGAGGGTTAAACCGGGAACGGCTGCTGGCTATGATAACATCACCCCAGAACTCATTCTTAACTTGGGCCCCGCGGCAAAGAAGTGGCTCACTTCATTCCTGTCCCACATCTTGGAATCCGAATCTATGCCCAAAATTTGGCGTTGTGCGAAGATAATAGCAGTTTTGAAACCAAAGAAAGACCCAACACTGGCCGCCAGCTATAGACCAATTTCTCTCCTCTCCGTGTGTTACAAACTCCTTGAGAGGCTGCTTCTGTCACGTATTTCTCCTCTTACAGAGAAATTCCTATCACCCGCCCAAGCTGGTTTCCGCCCAGGAAGATCTACCTGCGAACAAGCCCTGGCCCTCTCAACTTACATTGAAAATGGATTCCAGAAGAATTTAAAGATGGGTGCTGTCTTTGTTGATCTCACAGCAGCCTATGACACGGTCTGGCACTGTGGTCTCCTAGTCAAGATCTCAAGATGCCTGCCTCCATGGGTGGCCAACACTATATCGTTTCTTCTCCAAAACAGAAGATTCCGGGTGCATCTGGGTGACAAGTCTAGCAGATGGAGACTTGTCTCAAGTGGCCTCCCCCAGGGCTCTGTTCTGGCTCCTACGCTATTTAATATTTACATCAGTGACCTTCCAGAAACTTCTTCAAGGAAGTTCATCTACGCCGATGACATCTGCTGTGCAACTCAGGCATCCAAGTTCGACATCCTCGAGGAAACACTCACGAAAGACATGTCTCTGATATCTGATTACTGTAAAAAATGGCAACTAATCCCTAGCACTGCAAAAACGGTATCATCTGTTTTCCATCTACACCATGCCTCGGCCTCGCGTGAGCTTAATGTGCAGCTTGATGATACGAGAATCCGGCATGAAGCCCAGCCAGTCTATCTTGGCGTTACTCTCGATCGCACCCTGTCATTTCACGAACATCTCATAAAAACTGCAGCAAAGGTGGGCGCGAGGAATAACATCATTGCAAGACTGGCCAGCTCTTCATGGGGCGCGAGCGCTTCCACACTACGATCATCATCTCTGGCATTATGCTATTCCACTGCAGAATACTGTGCCCCAGTATGGTTCCGTAGCCCCCATGTCCACTTGGTCGATTACAAATTATATTCCTCCATGAGGATAATTTCTGGAACCATCTGTTCCACCCCGGTTCCATGGCTGCCAGTTCTTAGCAACATCGCCCCGCCAGATATTCGTCGGGATGCGGCATCATCTAAGTTCATTTCCCACGTCTACGCTCGACTGGACCTGCCAATATACGCGGATATCTTCGCCCACCCTGTCCAACGCTTGACGTCTCGTCATCCAATCTGGTCCCCTACGCCTACACTGAACTTCTCTGTTCCAGACTCTTGGAAACAGAGTTGGCAGTCAGCTGACCTCATCACAGACCCCTGCAAGCGTCAACCCGGCTTTGACCTAGCACATTATGATTGGGCCCTCCTCAATTGCTATAGAACAGGCCATGGCCGGTGCACCGCTATGTTCCATCGCTGGGGAGCCAGAGACAACCTGAACTGCCCCTGCGGCTCCAGACAGACTATGACCCACATAGTCAATGACTGCCACCTCTCCAGATTCAAAGGAGGTCTCGAAACTTTACATCAGGCTCAACCTGACGCTGTTGACTGGCTACAGAAGAAGGGCAAACACTAGAAGAAGAAGAGAGGAGCCTAGGGAGAGATTAAGTGGCTGGTAATAGTCCAGCAGTTTACCAGTTGAGACACCATCTCCAGTCTGTTTCATCAACAAAAAGGTGGCTAAAGAGAGGAGAGGACTCCCTGAGACTCACCAAATGCAACTGTGAGTCTTCATTGCTACTGCCCTCAAAATCTGGAGCAGCAGGGGGGAGGCCCTGTGCTGACACCAGGGGACAGAGAACTAAGGAGGAAACTCAGGAGAAGACCTATACCTATGTGGCATAGCGTGGGGCTGTGAAAGTCTCTTTGCATAACCACTGGATTGTCTCTGCCACACCCTGCTTTATCTCTTGGTCAGGAGTCAGTGATTAAGCTAAGAAGCCTACTTACAGTTTAAAAGCCCTCAGGCTCCTATAGCCTACAGGGAAGAAAAAGCACAAAAGAGGCTTTTAAGCCACTGAGCTCCAACTCAGGGATTAAAATACTATTGAAACAACTGTCAATTTCTACAATTTCTGTCAATTTCCTTTAATTACCTTACTTAGACACTAGTCAATCCAGGCAAGAGTGATCAGTAATTTGAAAAGTTCTGAGATAGGGACCTCATAACATACTATATAAAATGGTTAATCCAACAAGGAGAGAAGTGACCCAACAATTAGAAAAGAACAAATTACTATAATCATCAGCAACATGAACTTCACAATTACGTTGAAGGAAAGAGGTCAGACATAGAAGATTAAGCAAGTTCAAGAACTACTGAAAACAATTACAACAGTGGTTGTCTTGGGAGGGTTTGTACAAGAGACTTTTTGTGGAGTGAGAGGGTCTATATATTGCAATGTGTTAGTTACAGGAGTGCATGCATTTGTGAAATGTCTTTAAACTGAATACTTAAATAATCTGTATTTCACTGTATAAAACCAATTTCCCCAAAATAAATAATATATAAAGAAAAAATTATAAAAAGGAACATTTTTTTCTCATAAAATTATGGTAACAAGTCACAGCAATTTAAAATGAAAGACACTAACACTTTTAAAATAATATATATATATATATTTTTTTATTTTTCTTTTTTTCCTGAATGATGTCTGCTGTAAACTCTGCAAATAAATGGAATCTGTGTGCCTAGTCAGCCAGGCTTGCTAATTTCCCTGGGTAATGCCTGCTTCGAGCTCCACTTGTTCCAGAAGCTGGCTACTGGAATAATATTTTATAAATTTAGATTTTGGTAAAATAAAAAGATCATACATTTAAAAAAAATTTCTCATGTAGCCATACCTAAAAGGAGGAAGTCTTACAGATCAATGCACACATGACTAAAACTCCTTTTAGCAATCTTTTGGCAACCACTTAACCTGCAGGTAAAGTTCCTAATAGTAATTTTGACAGCTTTTGAAAGCTCATGGTAAACAGTCAACAATGTCTCTATCTTGTACCAAAGCAATGGCCTCTGGGGGGAAGATGGGGATGAGATGTGGGAGAGAAGGCTTTGGGGAGGGAAGTGTCTTGCGGACTCCTATCCTGGGGAGATGAAAAATTGTACCTTTGTGTCAACAACTATTAACTACTGTTAAGCCCTCATACCCCACCCCCCACAATAAAGTGAGGAAAAAAATGGCTCTGTAATAGCACATTCGGTAACATTAGTTTTAATTTTCAGTTCTAAATTTAAAAATGTTCATCTCCTTGTATAACACATATGGTTAGTGTTGTTAGATTTTCAAATGACAAAGAGGGAGACTATAGGGAGACAGCACAGAGATGGTGCAGAGAAGATAAAACAAAACACAAAGAAACAGTATCACAAGGGGCAGCTATCTCTGCAGAGCGTGTGCCTTGGCACGGGTGCTGTGCAGGCATGTTCTAACTGCAATCAAAGGAATGAACAAGTTGCCAGGGACAGTGAAGGCACACACATGTACAAAGAAACAAAGAAACAAACAAGGGACAGAATGAGGTTGTTTTTTTTTTAATTGTTAAAGGTAAGCTAATTAAATCAGTAAGAAGTCAGGGAAGTAGGGTTCTGATTCTTCACGCTTCCTGACTTAAGAGGATTAGTTCGTGACTCTTATGGAATGATATTTACTATCTTTCTAACACTGAAAATTTGTCAAAGTAATAGCTTCACAGTATGTTCTACCAGCACAGATGGGATTCATTCAAGGTTACAGTGTGTTAGCGGCAAAAACACAAATTACAGTAGCACTGTCTGCTAAGAAATGATCATTCTTTATTTGTCCTTTGAAAGTGCTTTCTTTCACATAGGCCACTGTCTATGCATGGCTTACATTTATAAGAAGGTTCTTTACCAAAAGTATGTGTGTGTGTGTGTGTGTTTCTATGCTATGAAACTCTTAATATCTGAAGTTCAGTAAGGTCAAGCTAATAATAGTTGACACAGCTTTCTATTTGTTCAAGACTTTTTCTTTGTAGCCAGAGTGTACTGAATTTTAAACTTAGTCCAGTTGAATGAACCATGTGAGAAGTAGTCGTTGGCTAAAAGTCATTGGCTCTAAGTTTCAGTGATCTCTTACCACTGGTAAATGTTTTCCACAAAGTGTATAATCTCATACAAACAACAGCACTTTTCTGAAGTGTTAAGCACTGTAATCACCAAAAAGTCAAAAAAAAAAATTTTTTTTTGTCTCTAAGGCCTTGGGAGGAATGTGGTGGTTATCGGGGGGGGGGGGGGGAGGAAGCACAGAATTCTGGTGGTGGGAGTGGTGTGGAACTACACCCCTATTATCTTATAAATCGCTATCAAATCACTAATGAAATAATTTTTAAAAGAAGTTAACAGGGGTCATGATCCCAGACAGATAAAGAATAGCAAAGCTTTCAAGGGAGGAGATGGGATATGGAACTTTGGTGGTGGGAATTATGTGGGATTTTACCACCTCCCCTTTCACCCTATGGTCTTGTCAATAGTTTTTATTTTATAAATAAATTACTAAAAAAAGTTGCAGGTATATGTGTATGCATGAACTTAGTTTAATTTAATTGAGAAATTCACTCAAATAAGAAAGCATTTTTTAAAAAAAAAAACTGGATTTACTTAAATAAGAAAGAGGAGGGAAAAATAGAGTGAAATGGGGGAGGAGGTTGATATGTAAAGGCTGTTATGAAAAGTATCAGCTACAGCAGCAAGGAACAAGAATGGAAAAGAGGGTAATAAGATATGCCCTAGTTGCTAAATAAGTTAATAAAAATGCTGCCTGAAGAACAGCTGGCTTTAGCTGGAGCTGATGGAGAAAACTGCCCAGTGTCCTGCTAATGAAAAGTATCAGAGTATCAACGGGGTCAAGGAGAACTATGCAGAGTAACCCAGATTCAATTTTCTTTTCCACAAAAGGAGTTGAATTTAAAGAACTTTTCAGTTTGTAAATTATCATTCAATACCTACACATTTCACGACAGCAAACAGAATACGTCTGGAGTTGATACAGGATAAAACAAGATCTGACTGTGTGCCTAGGCGCAAATGGCTTCAGGATTCTATAGACTTTCTGATATTAATTCATAATGTGTTCAGTTGTATAAGCCAAGTTCAGATTTGATAACGGAAACTCAATACTCACGCATTTAAATCCGTATTTGGATAAAGTGCGTGTAAACTTAAACCCTAGATATATCTGCATACATTCTTATTGACGAGATTCAATTATAGACATGTATTTTCCAAATGCACAATGAGTCTATCTAGACACTGTGAAACAATGGCCAAAAACTACCTAATTTTCAATGGATATGAACTATTTGTTGAGTTTCTGTGGTAAAGGAAACAGTATAGTAGGAAGAATCCTAGATAAGCGAGAGTTCTGTTAATTATCAGTGTGGCAAACAAAATAGATGCTTAACCTCTATTTCATTTCCCATTTCTGTAAAATAAAATGGCTGAGTGAGGTTACTTCTGAGATCCAGGGTGCACCTAAAATTAAATCATTCTAAAGTTGAAAAGCAGAAGATAAGTTTTATTCACTGAAGTCTTTCCAATATTCCCCAGCACAGTCCTTCATATGTATCAGCTGACTTGATATTGAATAGCTAGATTAAAAAAAAAAATCACCGGGAGTCGGGCGGTAGCAAGTGCAAGGGCTGGTGTAAGGATCCCAGTTCGAGCCCCCCCCCAGCTCCCCACCTGCAGGGGAGTCTCTTCACAGGCGATGAAGCAGGTCAGCAGGTGTCTACCTTTCTCTCCTCCTTTCTGTCTTCCCCTCCTCTTTCCATTTCTCTCTGTCTTATCCAACAACAACATCAATAATAACTACAACAATAAAAAAAACAGGGGCAACAAAAGTGAATAAATAAATAAATATTTAAAAAATAAGCTCACTTTGCCAGCGCTTGATTTCAGGCACCTGTTGTCTTGTGGTTGGTAGGTCTGTCACAGAATCAATAAACTAAAAATTATACTTTTAAAATCAAATCCCAAGGGGGTCGGGCAGCGGGTTAAGCGCACGTGGCGCAAAGTGCAAGGACTGGTGTAAGGATCCTGGTTCCAGCCCCCAGATCCCCACCTGCAGGGGAGTGGCTTCACAGGCAGTGAAGCAGGTCTGCAGGTGTCTGTCTTTCTCTCCCCCTCTCTGTCTTCCCCTCCTCTCTCCATTTCTTTCTGTCCTACCCAACAACAACAACAAAAGCAACAATAATAACCACAACAAGGATAAAACAACAAGGGCAACAAAAGAAAAAAAAAGCCTCCAGGGAGCAGTGGATTCATAATGTAGGCACCGAGCCCCAGCAATAACCTTGGAGGAAAAAAAAAAACCCAAATGAATGATGGTGGAAGATATGCCTAGAAGGGTGATTTGTTGACATTGCCTGGACATCACTGCTCTAACCTGACTCTTCTTTTCAGAGAGAGAGAATGAGAGAGGGAAAAACACCACAGCGCTGAGATATCCTCCAGTGTGGTGGCAGCAGGCCTCCAACCTGAGCTGTGTGCGTGGCAAGCCGGACAGCCTCCAAGGTGAGCTGCCTTGCCAGGTAGAGGGGATGATTTTGATAGTGTGATGTCACTGGAACTTTGGTGGCAGGTAGTTATGGAGAAGTTAGATTGCATAGACAGGGTGCCAGGAGGTAGTGCACCTGGTTAAATGCACACATTACAGTGTCCAAGGACCCAGGTTCAAGCTCCTGGTCCTCACCTGCAGGGGGAAAGCTCTTGAGTGGTGAAACAGGGCTGCAGGTGTGCCTCTGCTCTTTCCCTCTGCCCTCTCAATTTCTCCTTTTCTCTATTGAAAAATAAAAATGTTTATTTTTAAAAAGATTGCATCGACAAAATATGAACCTTACAGAAATGTGTAAATCCTGAGAAATCTATAAATGCCATATATATGTATATACATATATAAATATATATATGAAACCATGATAGATCTAGACTTAAGAACAAACAAGGCCATGTCAGTTCCCCACAGCTTTGACCTTTTATCTCAACAGAGATGGGTGAGGAGAGCAGTGTAAGCGGGACTGAGGCAAAGGACAAAGTGAATTTTTGAATCAACTTATTAATTCACAGTGCTAAGGAACATTTGAACCATCCACGTTTAATCAACTAGATGGTCCTTAAGAATGGTATGCAGGGGGTCGGTTTAAGCGTATGTGGCACAAAGCGCAAGGACTGGCATAAGGACCCTGATTTGAGCCCCTGGCCCCCGACTGGCAGGGGAGTCGCTTCACAGGCAGTGAAGCAGGTCTGCAGGTGTCTATCTTTCTCTCCCTCTCTCTGTCTTCCCCTCCTCTCTCCATTTCTCTCTGTCCTATCCAACAATAATGACATCAATAACAACAACAATATTAACTATGACAATAAAACAACAAGGGCAACAAGGGGGAAAATAAATAAATATTAAAAAAAAAGAATGGTATGCAGTCTTAAAAATGATGTGACTGCTTTACTTTGTAAAAAAAAAAAGTCTGGCTAGTGAAAATCAGATTTAATCATGATTGTAAAGACCCAGACATCCTCACATTGGTAGGGAAAGTTCAAAACCTGGACACAGAGAAATAAAAGGCACAAAGAATATATACCTTGAAACAGGTTTAAGGGAATGGTGGTGAAGACCACTGAGAATTGAGAAGAGACATATTTCACTAAAGACCATAGGAAACCTGGACTGGATGTGGTATGTTGTACCCAAGCAAAGACCCAGGGAAAGGAAAGGGAGGGAGGCCTTAGAGAGGCTGTTGGTAGTGGTGCATGACAATGGGAAAGGCTTTAAGTGTGTGTATATGTATGTGTGTGTGGGGGTGAGAGTGTTTTGCAGATGTTCACAATGGGGAGATGAGAAATGGTCCCCGTGAGTCAATAACTGCACTGTAAAACACTAGGCCCACAATAAAATGATCTTAAAATTGTGCAAGAATATTTTAAAGAAGCAAAAGTAGAAGGAAAACCATCTTATCACAGTGAACTTGCCTTGGCTAACAGCTCTCATGCAATAATCTACTAGAGAAAATGTGCTGAAACTGGGGGCAGGGTAGCTGCACAGAGGGTTAAAGGCATATAGCACAAAATGCAAGGACCAGCACAAGGATCTGGATTGGAGCCTCTGGCTCCCCACCTGCAGAGAGGTCACTTCAGAAGCTGTTGGTAGGCATCTTTCTCTCCCCCTCTCTGTCTTCCCCTCCTCTCTCAATTTCTCTCCCCTATCCAACAACAACAAACAAACAAACAAAAAAATAAAAGGAAAAAAGATGGCTGCCAGGAGTAGTGGATTCCTGGTGCCCCAGTGATAACCCTGGAGTCAAAAAGGAAAAAAAAAAAAGGAAAATATGAAAAATAGAAAGAAAATGTGCTGAAAGCAACACTCCTGAAAACCACATTTGGGGAATCCAAGGAATGTTAAGCACATTCCTTTTCTGATTCTAAATTACTGGACTTGAAAGAGCTCTGAGTAAATCCAAGTATAAAATTAGAAAAAAAACAGGGGGGAGATATTTTAATACAATATGAAATCACTGAGATTTGAAAGTAGCATAATCAAGTGCATGCATTTTGAATACTTCCTAGATTCTACTTCTAAAAGTTAACTTTTGCAAACGCACAAGTGTGTTGTATTTGCTGGAACATATGATATACTTGACTTGAAAATGCTATTAAAATCACCATGTACGGTGGCCTGTTTCAGTGCATTTGACTGTGACAATGTAAAAGCAGCTTAATCACCAAGACACCAGTCTCATAAACTCAGTCATTATGACACGTGTTTAAGAGTGCTCAGATATGACCACGATTACATTGAAAAAAAAAATAAAACACCACCCAATAAGCCCTAGAAGGAATGTTAAAGTCAGACACTAAGCAGTGAGAGAGTGGGCCAAATTTGGTTTTACTTTATGTCAAAAATAAATACAGTTGGTGACTAAGAGCTGGCTATACACTGTGACTAATCTTGGACCACTATAAATCAGAAGTTTGAAAGGGCTATAAAACTTTCCAATCTGAGCAGTGAGTCTCTACTTCTCCTTACTAATGTCTTACCAAATAACAATTTGTGTGAATCCAAATAAGACATACCTCACAAGTACAGTAATCATAAATATGTTTAGATGTTAGACTTAAGTTTTCATTTTGAAGTTTTTGTTTTTGTTTTTAGTGCCATTCCAGGGGAATGAATCAACCTCAGGGTGCACTACTGCCCGTCCCTTCTTTTTCTATTTAAAAAAGAAAAATGGCTCAGAGCACTGAAGTCCTGGAGATGACAAAAATAAAAATGTTAATTAAATTAAAATTTAAATATAATAAACAATAACTGCAACATTATTAAAATAGGTAATAGTATCTAAAATGGATGATAGATGAAGTACACTTGGCTCAGAAAGAGCAGAATTTTCCTATAAAATCAATAGGCCATAAACAAAGGTTTCACTGGAGACAGAAGAGCAGAGAGTTAGGAAAGGTGAATTTCTGGACAAATGAGGAAAACCATTTTTTTTTCATTCTTTTTTTAAAAAAATTATTATTATTTATTTGTTATAGGATAAAGACAAAGAAATTGAGAGAGAAGGGGAGACAGAGATGAAGAGAGACAGAGAGACACCAGCAGACCTGCTTCACCGCCTGTGAAGGGACTCCATTGCAGGTGGGGAACTGGGGGCTTGAACCGAGATCCTAACCAGTCCCAGGGCTTTCCGCCACGTGCGCTTAACCCGCTGTGCTACCGCCTGACTCCCAGGAGAACCATTTCTATCTGCTTCTCACAATACTTATCAGCTGGGACCTGATAACATAGGGAGTGGACTCTCTGAAAACAAGGGATGTCCTCGAAGATGAGACATACTGACATGGCTTGGATATAAGGAACAAGAAATAGGTGTTGACATACATCCACTCCAGCCAAACAGGTCGACCACCAAGAATGAAGGACTTTTGCACTGGGTGGAGAAGGAAAAGACGCTTAACTGGATGCTGAGAACAGGGAGAATGTGTTCAGGTTCTCTCTTACAGCCTCACGATGTTGGGGGGAGCAGGGGTGGTGAGTGCACCGCAGACATCTATCTCGGGCCGATGAGAAATTGTATCCATGTGTCAACACCTTTATTATAAACTTAACCTCCTGATAAAATGATGGGAAAGTCCAGTAATTATGTGAAGAATGGCTAAAAGATGCTTTGTAAGACAAGGATCTGGATGCCCATGGTACCCGTTACCCACAGAAAGGACCTTCAGTGAATGATATCAGGAAGAAATCTGGTCTGCATGTCTAGGAGCAAGCACGCTAGTTGAGGAGGAGGAAGATGGAGATTGTGATGTCGAATGAAGTAAGAGTATCTGTTTTAAAAATATTTTTTATATTTATTTATTCATTTTGTTGCCCTAGTTTTATTGTTGTAATTGATATCGTCATTGTTGGATAGGACAGAGAGAAATGGAGAGAGGAGGGGAAGACAGAGAGGGGGAGAGAAAGACAGACACCTGCAGACCTGCTTCACCGCCTGGGAAGCGACTCCCCTGCAGGTGGGGAGCCGGAGGCTGGAACCGAGAGCCTTACACTGGTCCTTGCGCTTTGCGCTTAACCTCTGCCGCAGGACTCCCGAAGTAGGAGTATTTGTGAGAGTGACTGCTTTCTTCACTATAGATCGCAGCTTAGTGATAAATGTTTTATTCAAAGAATGTAAAAGATAAATAGTGCTGCCTGTTGCATACGCAAGTCAACCCAGGAACGTGACTCTCACACTGCCGTTATGATGACTGAGGAAGCATCTAGAATCCTATAAAAATAGGATTCTATGTAATGGAAAGTTGATATGCCCATTCCCTATTTTTTGTTATAGAAAACATAATCCAGTACATTTGGTGTCTGCATAAAGTGAAATAAATAGTTATGGAGACACAATACAGTAAGGTTAATTTTTTCCTTTCTTCAATCTGAGTGTTGGGATGGGCCACTGACCTACACAGCTGGTATTCAGATGACTTATGAAATAAAAGTATCACATATTAATACATATATACACATATTTGCAAGCAGTAGTTCTCATATATTCTATTGCTCTCAGATCAATTTTTTTTTTTTTTGCCTCCAGGGTTATTGCTGGGTGGCTCAGTGCCTACACCAGGAATCCACTGCTCCTGGAGGCCATTTTTTCCCCTTTTGTTGCCCTGGTTGTTTTATCTTTGTTGTAATTACTATTATTTTTATTGCTGTCATTGTTGTTGGACAGGACAGAGAGAAATGGAGAGAGGAGGGGAAGACAGAGATGGGGAGAGAAAGACAGACACATGCAGACCTGCTTCACCGCTTGTGAAGTGACTCCCCTGCAGGTGTGGAGCCAGGGGCTCGAACCAGGATCTTTGCCGGTTCTTGCGCTTTGCGCCACATGCGTTTAACCCGCTGCGCTACCACCCGACTCCCTCAGACCAACTTTAAAAATCTATAGACAGTGAGAACTTGAGAGAGACAGACAGAAACACAGAGGGCGAGACATCACAGCACTGCTCCACCCGCTACGGAGCTTCTCTTGGTGCCATGGGATTCCATCTAGTGCCAGGGTTTCAACAAGATACCTCCTTGCATCATTAAGTGGACACCGTCAAGTGAGCTATATTCACATACCTGCATATATCTACATATCTTTAAAATATGTGTTTCAATGCTAGATAAATGCAGAATATGCATTCATCACACAAGTCCACACACACCCACAACAAATGGTATTAACACATAGTTGACACGCATAGTTGACAAACATTTACCCATTTCCGGTGAGTTACTGGGGCTGGCTTCTCTGTTTCAAGTTAGTTATTGACTTCAACTGCTAAATCAGCTGAGTTACCTGTTGTCTGGTAGTTACCTGTTTCAGGTAGCGTGCTGACGTTGCACATGCTTCCGTCACCTTCTCCAGCCGCAGTTGAAGCTCTGACTTTAAACACATATGAGGTGTTAGCAAGAAGCCTCACAAATATACTCATGTTGTCTCGAGGGGAGACCATTGTCGAGTTCCCTCCAGCTGTTATCATGTAATACGTAATGACTCCGTTTGACTTTTGGGGTGGATCCCACGTGAGCAAAACTGACTGCCAGCTAGTTGCCACACACCGCATATTCTGCACAACATCTGGAACTTGAATGAAAAAAAATGCTCCAAGTTAAAATGTAGACATAGGTATCGATACAGATGATTTAGTCACATAACGGCGAGGTAACCTCATTTATTCTATATGCGTTGTTAAAGTACTCTTACTGATTTAAGATGCTATGTACTATGACTTGTTTATGACATCCCTTTCTGACAGTCATGTCCACCATCACTAGAGGTCATAAGGATGATGTTCTAGTGTAGGTTTTTGTTGTTGTTGTTGTTATGACTTTGCTTAGCTGTTCTCACCAAATCTGTTCTAGCCAGTTGAAATGGAAGTGGGGCGATAGTAATATTGCCTAAGTGTTTAAGGGGTAGATGCTTTCACATGTAATTTTCAATGACTTGATAGTTGGATACAGGTGATATGCATTTCTTCCCAGTTGAGTAGACTGAGGCTCAAAGGAAGGATGATTTTTGCTTCAATTATCTAGCTAGTGAATCAGAGTTTGGATTCAAACTCAGACACAATGACTTTAGAAACATACATTTTTATCTCTTACAAATATCACTTACTTGGAATATTTTACAGGAATTCTATAGAAAAAAATGACAAATTAATGCAAAAATAATATTTGCTCTCAGCTAGGGGATCTCCAATTTCAATTTAGAGATGCCCTAAAACACAAGGAGATTCATCCAGAGGTACTCAGAAGAAATGACTATGATAGCATCTTGCATTTATTCAATAATCATTGAAAAGCTGAGAAAAAGCTGTTAAGACTTAAGTCTGTGTGGGAGTCGGGCAGTAGCACAGTGGGTTAAGCGCACATGGCACAAAGTGCAAGGATCGGCGTTAAGGATCCTGGTTCGAGTCCCCGGCTCCCCATCTGCAGGGGAGTCACTTCACAAGCAGTGAAGCAGGTCTGCAGGTGTCTATCTTTCTCTCCCCCTCTCTGTCTTCCCCTCCTCTCTCCATTTCTCTCTGTCCTATCCAACAACAATGACAATAATAACTACAACAATGAAACAAGGGTAACAAAAGGGAACACATAAATAAATAAAATATTTTTTTAAAAAAGAAAAAAGTTAATTCAGTGCTAACCAATGAGATATTGCAGATTGTGAAGAAAGCTGACACCTTCTGTACCCCATAATGATACTGGGTCCACACACCCAGGGGGATAAAGAACAGGAAAGCTTCCAATGGAGGGGGTGGTATGTGGAACTCTGGTGGTGGGAGTTGTGTGGAATTGTACCCCTCTTCTCCTACAGTCTTGTCGATCATTAGTAAATCAATTAAAAAAAAATAAGGTGCACCTCACCTGATTCTTGGGTCGTGAACTTTACTACATTACTAAATTGGTTGCCATTTCCGACTTTGGTAAAAGCAGATATGCTGACAGAATAGGTGCTAACTGGTTTCAATCCAACCAGTTTAACTTCAGTTTGATAACCTGAAATATTCTGAAAAGGAGAAAAGAAAAAAAAAAAACAGTCACAATGCACCATCACCAATAACCTTCATAAACGGTAGATTTTAATTTACCAGTATTATGACATCAATTGTCTACTCTGTGAATATTTTTAACTAAAATTAAGAAAATATGCAACATTTTCTTTTTGTGACAGGATGTGTTGAGCTGATGATACAAAGAAATACTTGTAGCTCAGTTCTGAAGACTCTTACAACTGCTACTTTTAAAGAATTTTGAGTTTACCTAAACTCATATAATACTAGTAACACCAGTAATATTCTGTGGAAATCAGTTTATTTTTAAAATTTTTTACTGCCCTTACTTATTAGATACAGACAGATAGAAATTAAGAGGGAAAGGAAAGGAGGGGAGGGGGGTAGAGAGAGAGACAGAGGGAGAGAGAGAGAGAGAGAGAGAGACCTACTTCACCACTCGCAAAGCTTTCCCCCTGCAGGTGGGAAATGGGGGCTCAAACCCGGGTCAAACGTGTACTCAACCAGGTGCACCACCATCTGGTCCCCTGTGGAAATCAGTTTATTTCTTCTGTTCTATTAGGCACTGGAACCACAGTAGTGAATAAAACACCTGCACACTTGCTTCACCACTTGTGAAGCTTTCCCCCTGCACGTGGGGACCAGGGGCTTGAACCCGAGTACTTGTGCACTGTAATGTGTGCACTTAACCAGGTGCGCCACTGCCTGCCCCTTCCAAAAGCTTTATGTAGAGATTCTTTTATAATCCTTACTTTTTAAGGTTTATATCTCTTGGACATTCATTTTTTACAGGAAGAAACTGAATTCTTAGAGGGTAAAGTAATATAACTTGTGCAGAACAGAAAGTCTCAAAGGTAGAATTCAACCTTGTTGATGGCAGATGCTGATCTATCATGACAAAGTCACCAGAGAGAACTGTTCCCAGGACAGAAGATCTCAATGACACATTCTCAGTGCAATACACATAGCAGTGACACTAGTAATGGTACTGAGAAGATGATTCCTTTCTAGTTTTGAAATTCCAATGATAAAGACAGAAGTGTGTGTGTGTGTGTGTGTGTGTGTGTGTGTGTGTGAGAGAGAGAGAGAGAGAGAGAGAGAGAGAGAGAGAGAGAGAGAGATAGGAAAGTGTTAAGATTAAACCAAAAACAGACATTGGAGGACTTGGGACTTTATTGTTATGGTAGACAGCATAATGGTTATGCAGAGACGCTCATGCCTGAGGCTCCAAAGTCTCAAGTTCAATTTCCATCACCACCACAAGCCAGAGCTGAGTAGTGCTCTGGTAAAAACAAACAAACAAACAAACAAACAAACACCACTTTGAAGTCATTAATGCAACTTCTCATATTTAAGAAACATCTAACAGGTATGGAGTAATATTCTATTTAGACAACCTGATTTTTTTTTTTTTTTTTGTCACCATGAGTGTTTCACTACTTTACTGACTTTTTTCAAGCAGTAGTTACAGAGATAGAAAATCAGACATACAACACATTACTAAGGCTGCTATCATTGTAAGGGAAAGAGGGGGCTCAAAGGGTTGTGACCAGGGAAGGTCAGGTGTACTAGCTGGGGGACTCATTTTGCTGGCAGATTTTACAGCAATACTTGATTTAGAGAATAAAAGGCATTGTTCCAAGACAGTGGAGACTTCCCTACTCTGTGGAGGGGGGCTGGGCCAAAATACGCTGACACTCCAGGAAGACAGGTCCTGAAATGAGTGCAGCCTAGAATCTTCCCAGCTGTGGCCACGGAGTTTGAGCTCAGACCTACAGGGATGCAAAGATTATGCAGGCTCCTGTGCTGAATATGGGCCCAGATCAAATTGATGGGGTTTACAGTGAACAATATTTATATATGTTTCCCATATTTGGGAGCTACTCTCTGCTCTGATCCAGCTTTCTAGTCCTATTTCTAGCTCTGACATCATCTCCACAAACAATGCCTTTAGCCCACCTGCAAATTAGTGCTGGGCTCAGGCAAAAATTAGTAGCCATGGGACCCTTGGAATATGTCTAAAATAGACTTACTAGCTTTTTTCCAAAATGGAGACCCCAAATATGTTATTTTCTTACCTTTAGGTTTCTGATTATTAAACAATTTGGTCTGCTTTATGTCTTAATGCTGTTCAGCCACCAATCTGTAGTTGCTGCCATGATGCCACCCTGACTTCCCTGGACAGACGACCTCACCAGTGTGTCCTGGAACCCCACCTCTCCAGAGCCCTGTCCCAATAGGGAAAGATAGAAACAGGCTGGGGGTGTGGATCTACCTGCCAACATCTATGTCCAGCGGGGAAGCAATTACAGGAGCCAGACCTTCCACCTTCTGCATTCCATAATGACCAATGGGTCCATACTCCCAGAGGGATAAAGAATAGGAAAACTTTCAATGGAGGGGATAGGATGCGGAACTCTAGTGGGAACTGTGTGGAATTATAGCCCTCTGAGCCTACGGTCTTGTCGATCATTATTAAATCAATAATAAAAAAATAAGGCATTGTTCCTTACAACACAGCACTGTCTTTGATATTTTCTATTTATCTAGTAGTCTACACGTGACATTAAAGTGAGTTCCATTTATAACACACTACAATGCAGGTGACATTGGGTGCAACGCTTACTGCAGACTTTTTGTCTTCTTGCTGAAACTAAAAATTTAACATACTTCATTTGCATTGGGGGGGAGATATTCCTTAGATAAATATTTCTTGATTCTAATCCATTTTGGCAATTAGATACCAACAAGTGACACCAGCATATTTGGGGCCACCTGTTCTTTTCTTTAGGTCTTTCCTGCAACCTAAAAATGCAGGAGGGGGACTGGTGGTTAACAGTTTAAATCTCATCAGTGCAGGAAAGTAAAAAAAACAACAACAAATGAACAAACAAAAATGATATGTCTTAAATAATTAGCACGGGATCATATGACATAAAGGAAGTTTACCAGAAAACAATAAAAAGATGTTTCTGAAAAAGTTAGAAATATTAGTGCGTAGGCCTTACAACAACAAACAGAAATAGACTATATTTAACATAGCGGCAAAATTTAAATAGTCTGAAAAATACTTGTTTCCAGCATCAGCAAACTGAAAGAATGATTTTTAAAACTGTAGACAGCTACTAGTTACAAATTCTAAGCTAGGCACTCTATAAAGCACTCAGATACCATATCTACAAATATTTTCTGCCATTTACACTGGCACCCTTAGATTGCAGGAAACAAAATTAGAGGGAGAGAAAGAGAGAAAGAGAGAGAGAGACTCCTAAAATAAGGATTCTTAATCAACTTCAGACAGTTCATTTTTTTGTCTGCATATCACGTTTTAATTCAGTTTCTGTATCTTTGAAATAAGCAAGACTATTTATCAACCTACCTTATACAATACAGTATCAGTTTCATGTTCATGGATTTTAAAACTATATACTTTAACAAAACCGCCTGGCACAGGACTCGGGCTCCATTTCAGCCACACAGAGTCTGAAGTGTAGTTGATTAAAGTCAGATTTTGAGGAGGTGCTAATGGCACTGCAGGGAAACACATTATAAGACTTGTATTTGTAAAAAAAAAATTAACATGAGGATTATTATTCTGACTCTAGCTTCTTCAAGACACTAGTCATTAAGATTCATGCAGTGATTGTATTCTAATTTTGCAGATAGAGAACTTGAGAAGCAGCAGAATCATAGTAGTATAGCTTTCAACAGAGCACTTTGTCCTGAAGCTTGAAATAAAAATTTTTAAAAAAGGAAGAACATTCTGTAAGGTGGGTGAATAGTTGTGAACCTATTGCAAATAAGCAACCAATACTCAGTCATTTTCCAGGCTGTTCCTTAAAAAGAAGAAAACATGCTGTAACAGAGAAAGCATTTGGGGGAAAGATGAATTCCAGCTTACCTGACTCATCTGTGTAAAAGAAAAGAATATTGGATGGGCCAGGGCCTTTGACAGTTCTTGCAGCAGCAAAAAAACTGTATAGTGTAAATGGTGAAAGCTCTTCCAGTATCAGAAAGTGATCAGAAGTGACAAAAGACTGATTTCCATTTGGTCCTTGGAGTGTTAAGTCATAACTTATTATTGCACCATTTGGTTTTACTGGGGGATCCCATGCTAAGAGAACTGAGGTAGAGGAAAGGTTTTTAAAAGTGTTGATGACTGGTGAAGTTTCTGGGACTATAAAAAAAAATAACAAAGAAGATAATGTTAGGTGAAGCCAAAGTGAGTTAGCATTGGAAAAAGAAGAGGTGTGGTCTGGGAGGTGGCACTGGACTGTCAAGCATGAAGTCCTGACTTCAATCCCCAGGAACACATGCACCAGACTGATGTCTGGTTCTTTTTCTCTATCCTACATTTCTTATGAATAAATAAAATATTTTTAAGAATAAGAGGCTTTTAATAATATTGTGACTTAGTCTTAAGAGCAAGTAAAGATTTAAAAAAATTTAAAAGCATATTCTGTTGATTGAAAAAGCTAGTTATTGGAGAAGCAATTACAGAAGCCAGACCTCCCACCTTCTGCACCCCGTCAAGATTTTTGGTCCACATTCTCAGAGGGATAAAGAATAAGGAAGCTTCCAATGAAGAGGAGAAGACACAGAACTCTGGAGGTAGGAGCTGCGTGGAATTGTACCACTGTGATATTACAATCATTAAATCGCTAATAAAAATAATAATAGGGGCTGGGAGGTGGTGCACCTGGCTGAGTGCATATGTTACAATGTGCAAGGACTCAGGTTCAAACCCCTGGTTCCCACCTGCAGGGGGAAAGCTTTGGCGGTGGTGAAGCAGGGCTGCAGGTGTCTCTCTGTCTCTCTCCCTCTATGCTTCCCCCTTCCCTCTCGATTTCTGGCTCCCTCCATCCAATGAATAAACATACTACTACTCCTGCTACTCCTACTCCTACTACTAATAATTATAATAATGAAAGAAAAATCTAGTTGTGTGAAGATAATCTACTCATGCTTTCATGTCCATGTGCAGTATTAAGATAGGAAAACTAACAATTTGTTTAGTTGGCAAGATAGGGGTCCCGCCTACCATCTTCTTCAGTTTTGATATGTAACTGGGTAGTGTAAGCACTGGAGAATCCCTTTTCTGTGGAAGGAGTGATTTTTAATATGTAATCTGTGTATTTCTCCAGATCATCGAAGTACGCGCTTCTTTCATAGGTTATGAGAGGTGGTCTGATGAGCTGGTGAGTCTGCTGGGAGCTCAGGGAAACATAGTAGAAGACGAGACCGTTGGGTTTAGGCGGAGGGCACCAGCTCACGTTGATCGTGGTGGATGAAAGGGACTCGTAAGTCAGGTTTCCAATGAGCCCTTCCGGCACTACGGTAGGTAACGGGCAAAACAGGAAAGGTGTCAGTCACCTTCGAGCTTGACTTATTTACCTAAGCGAAAGGCAAGTAAATTCAGAAACTGAGGATAACTGTTGGAAGGGCATCTATTTCACATTCCTGAAATGCAGATATGGTGAGCATTCCCTTTTACCAAAGTGATTCTGGATAATAAAATTAAAAGCATATAAATACTATTATTGTTAATCTGTCAAAGAATTGTTTCCGTAATATTTTCTTGACTTTTCCTTCCTACAATATGGAGATGATGTAGGTGTGTTATGCATTTGCTCCTAGATATTGGCAAGAAACAGGCTGTAAGGCCACAACAGCAAATCCCCTCTACAGTCTCTAATATATAATGACGTCACGTTGGTTCATATCCTTGGCATGCTGTCTCGGATGCTTTAATCTAGGTCATTTTTGAAGAACAAACCCAGTATATAGTGAATATTCTGTAAATAGAATGTACTAGTAGGAAAATTTTCTAACAGGAAAATAAAGTCTGTTCATGCTCAGTACAGGTGCAACATACAGGCCCACGTACACAAGCTTTTTTTTTTTTTTTTTTTTGCCTGTGATTCCTCGAGACTATGGATAGAAAACACTCATCTATGGAAGGTGATTAGTATGTCTGCACTTACATGTAAGGGATATTTAAATATTAGTTTCTAATATATAGACAGTTTTGGTTTCTTCTAAGAAATCTCTATATTAGCCTGGGGCTTGAACCGAGATCCTTAACCAGTGCCTATACTTTGTGCTACGTGCGCTTAACCCGCTGTGTTACCACCCGACTCCAAGGAGTAAAGATTTTTCAATAGGTTTCTGCTACAGTGATTTCCAAAGACTGATGTGTTTAGTGTAATTGAAAGCATATTGTTATGCAAATACATTACAGGACATTGTGACATTATCCATATATAATATGTAACATAAAAGCCAGATATTCCAAGGCTCTTAAAGCATTTCCTCAAAATAAAATATTTACTCCTGTTCAAAATTAAAAAAAAGAAATCTCCACATTATATGTATGGGGGCATCAAAGAACTCTCAGGAAAGTGCTAATTACCATTCATTGTGATACAAAATTAATTGGCCAACCACTACACATTGGTTTAAGTCTTGATGTCATCTGCAGTTAAAGAATGTCTTAAAGGGACTGGGAGGTGGTGCACTTGACTGAGCACACATATTACAATGTGCAAGGAACCAGGTTCAAGCTCCTGGTCCTCACCTGCAGAGGGAAAGCTCTGCGAGTAGTGAAGCAGGGCTGCAGGAGTCTGTCTGTCTCTTTCCCTTTACATCCCCCCTTCCCTCTCGATTTCTGGCTGTCTCTATCCAATAAATAAATAAAGATAATAGAAGGAAAAAAGAAGGTGTTAAACAATAATGACGACACACATTTTTGTTAGTCTCCAAATGCATATTTCCACTTTGCTACTATATCTTGATTTGCTATTATTATTACTTTTATTTTTGTCACTATCATCACTATTTGCAGAGTAAGGACCTCACATATGTTATCATATATATATATATATGTGTATATATTAAATCTTTATTTATTTATCGGATAAACACAGCCAGAAATTGAGAAGGAAGGTGGTGATAGGGAGAGAGACAGAGAGACACCTGCGGCCCTACTTCATCACTTGTGAAGCTTTCCCCCTGCAAGTGGGGACCAGGGGACTCGAACCTGGATCTTTGTGCACTGTAACATGTGCGCTCAACCAGGTGCGCCACCTCCTGGCCACCTCACATATGTTTTCTTTCACTACTCCTGGGTTGCTTTTCCAGCTACTTAGAGAAGATACCCCGATATGGGGGCTTCCTCAGCTACCATGGCATCAGTACTATCAATACTGAGTTCCAAATCTGGTCGTGCACATGGAATTTTGTCCTCTGCCAAGATTTAATAGAACACCATTTTCTAAAAGAACATCCAGTCTTCAGAAATCAGTGGGCAACAGGAAGAGCCAAAGGAAGAAACAGGCAAAGGTGCACCTTCCATTGTCTTCTTCAAGCTACAACATAGATAAATAACTTCAGTCTGATGGCTCTCTGAATACTCAGCACAAGAAGGATTCTGCAGAAGATGTGCACAGATTTCTGGGGTTAAAAAAATGCTATTCTGGGGGTCAGTGGATGAAGCACAAGGACTGGCCTAAGGATCCCGGTTCGAGTCCCTGGCTCTTCACCTGCAGGGGGTCACTTCACAGGCGGTGAAGCAGGCCTGCAGGTGTCTTTCTTTCCTCCTATCTGCCTTCCCCTTGTCTCTCGGTTTCTCTCTGTCCTATCCAACAACAATGGCAGCAATGACAACAACAGTAATAACCCCAACAACAATAAAACAACAAAGGCAACAAAAGGGGAAAAAAATAGCCTCCAGGAGCAGTGGATTTGTGGCGCAGGCACTGAGCCCCAGCAATAACCCTGAAGGCAAAAAAAAAAAAAAGCTATTCTGGGCTTACTAGTCACAAGCGACTTAAGAATAAAGATACTGAGGATTAAAATTCTGAAAAAAGAAAAAAGTGTAAAAAGGAGGAAATGCTAAATTTACTAAAGCAAGTGAATAAATATATTAACTCTAGGAATATTTTTCAGTGAATTAAAGAGGACATTTCATGCTTGAACTCGATGGTGCTGACTTCGTTCAAAGCTATAAAGTAACATGATTTCCATGAATGAAGGGTACCTTTCCTGGGCCAAAGTATTG